>NC_081840.1:6371318-6671318 GCF_963259705.1 Myotis daubentonii
GCACTCTCCTTATTGTTTCTATCACCGCCTTTCCTGTCCACTTTTTCTCCATATGGGTGACCCTTGGACAACACAGGAGTGAGGACTGCTGACCCCCTCACACAATCAAAAAAATATGTGTATAACTTTAGACTCCCCTAAAACGTAACTATGAATAGCCTACAGTTGACCAGGAGCCTTACAGATGAGATAAACAGTCAATTAACACATATTTTGTATGTTATGTGTATTTTATATTGTATTCTGACACTAAAGTAAGCTGGAAAAAAGTAATTAAAAAATCATAAGAAAGAGAAACAACCTTTACAGTATTTACTGAAAAAATTCTACACATAAGCGGGCTTGCCGTTGAAATCTGTCCTTCAGGGGTCAGCTGTTGGTCTGATGACCGTCTCCTACCTGCTATACTTACTTATTCTTGTCTGTTTTGTTCACTGCTATATCCTAGGCACCGAAATGCATGCTCACCATTTTTTTGGGGGGGGTGGGGGGATGCGGGGGGAAGATGCTGTTGAATTGGACCCACCACAGAGGACTGTCAAGTTTGCAAAGCAGGCAGCATGGTGCCTGGTGGAGAGTGTGCATCCAATAAATATCGGCTAATTATGATTATTATGTCTAATCCACAGGACCGCTGTGGCGAGGATCAAACAGGATAATGTATGCTAAAGCATGCTGTGAGCACAACGTGCTTGGTCCAGGAGGTACCACATTACCGCTCCCAGGCTGCTTACAGGGAAGTCGCACTTAAACTTCATGCTTTGCATTTACACCACCTGGGTGGGAGGGGAGACTGATGGGTTACTGCCCCCCCGAGGCTCCGCCAGGGGGTGGGTCCCCGCCGAGGGATGAAGGCAGAGCTGGGAGCCACATCCTAGCGCCCAGTGTGGGGTCTCTCCATGACTCCCTATCAACGTCCCCATAGATGTGGTTATCACACTGTATACCAGCGGTTCTCAACCTGTGGGTCGCGACCCCTTCGGGGGTCGAACGACCCTTTCACAGGGGTCGCCTAAGACCATCGGAAAACACATATAGAATTACATATTGCTTTTGTGATTCATCACTATGCTTTAATTATGTTCCATTTGTAACAATGAAAACACATCCTGCATATCAGATGTTTACATTACGGTTCATAAAAGTAGCAAAATTACAGTTACGAAGTAGCAACGAAAATAATTTTATGATTGGGGGTCACCACAACATAAAGGGTCACGGCATTAGGAAGGTTGAGAACCACTGCTGTGTACACATAATATATATATATATATATATATATATATATATATATATATGCCAGCATTTATTTATTTATTTATTTATTTATTTATTTATTCATTTATTTATATTTTTCAAGTCTCAGGAAGCTGGCGGAGTATTGTCAGAAAGGGTTAGAGTGGAGGCCTCCTTGGTGTCTGGGAAGTTATTGATGTTTCTTACATTGCTGTTTCTCTCTCTCTCTCTCTCTCTCTCTCTCTCTCTCTCTCTCTCTCTCTCTCTCTTCTGCTTCCCTTCCTCTCTCCATAAAGCAATAAAGAAAAAAAAAAAGAATCTCACAGTATAGGCGCCCCTGGCAGTGGCCCCATTTTGTGAAATGAATCCTTTACTTGGACTTGTACTCTCCAGGGTACTTGTTTAAGCTTTGATGCTGTGTCCAAAATAGATACAGACCCTAACAATTTCCTGCCCGAGGCCCGTCCTTCCCAAAACCCTCCGGGCCTGAGCAATGTGATAATTCTGTAATCCGTTCGGGGGCTGTATGACCAGCAGATGGGCGGCATGGGCATGGGCACGGGTAGGGCAGGACCTGGGCCGGGTGGGAGCTGCTTCAGCCACTGTCCGCAGTGCGATGCGCCCACGTTGGAGCCACGGGGGTGTTGCCGTCCTCTGCCTACTATTCGCACAAGTCGGGGCACAAGACAGCGAGGCCAGGTCACGTCTCTGCAGTTACACAGCTCATGAGTGCCTGCTGGGGTGGAACCTGGTCTGTCTGTCTGTCTAGCACCAAGGCTCAGGCGCTGCTGCAGAGGGGACAAAGATTTGGGGGAGGGGCTCAGAGATGGGATGGGGAGGGGCTTTGCCTAGGTGAGGGACTACAGCTGTGACTGTCCTACAGATGAGGAAACAGGCACACACAGGCTGGTTAGCTCGCCCGATGTCACCCAGCGGGTCAGGGTTTGAGTCTGGGTTTTGAGGCAGGGGGTGTGGTGTGCACACCTGTACTCTGACCATTGTGCCTGTGAGCAAAGGGATGGAGTCTAAGGGTCTGGGTTTGAGTCCTTTTAACCACCTCCAGCAAACCACTGGCCCATGGAAACTATTTTTAAAGAATGCTTATACTTGATAAAGTTTTATGTATATAAAAGGAGCAGGGCAAGGTACACAGGAGATGGGGGAGTGATGAGCTGAGGTAGAGGGCGTTGTGCTGGACAATAGGCATGGAGGTGGGATCATGTCTGGTTATTGTACCAGTTTGAACAAGGGATACAGTGAGGGAGACATGCCCAGAAGAATGATGAGAACAGGCCATGGGCCAAAGACTGTGATTAATTCCCTATAGCCAAGGGAGATAAAGAAAGATTGGAGTGGTTTGTGGTTGTTAATTTTATTATTAAACATAAAGAAATCAGGAAATAAAGGCCTCAAATAGAGCAATTGTGAGAATTTGTTCTGGACAAAAGATGGTGATTCATCCAGGTCTGCTAGCCTGACATTAACACACAGATAGGTCTAGGCTACTTTCTTCCTTTCCCTGGACTTCGGGTCCCACAGGATGGGCGCACTGGGCTTTCTCCGTCAGAGGAATCTTGGCTGTGGGAGGGACACTGTAGACAGGTGTGCGCGGGGCTTCATGGGCGCTCACTGAAGAGGTAGAAATGAACGTATGCATAAATTAAAGTAGAGAGAGCCGGGCACGGACCAGTGATGAGAATGGGGTTTGAAACAAGGATTATGAATAATCTGGTTCACCCCGCCCCCTAAATCCAACAAGGCCCAGGCTGTTGGGACGGTGGGGGGAAGCATACCAACAGGCGTATAGAATGGTCATTGGTGTTGGGCTGAATGGTGGCCTCAGGTGTATTTATTGTGCAGTTAACAATGAATTAGATGAGTAATAAAAGATAAATGACACAATGAAAGAGGGTCAAGAATGGGCCATCAAAGACAATGTATTATGAATTATGGATTGAGATTAACTCACGTAGGTACAATTGTGGTCTATTTCAAATAATACAACAAAGCAAAGCTCGTGCCTCTGGTGAGAAAGCATTTTGGGAAATACTAAGTGATATTTTTGTTCTGGGCCGGGGTTGAATTCATATGTGTTCATTGTGTTAATAAGTACAAGCATTAAAAAAGACAAGTAAGAAACAATAACGAGATGAGATTATGTGTAGAGTCAGAGATTATTTTTATTCCAACTCTGCATATCTGAGTCTGTTGGGAAGAAGATCTAGGCTGGTCCCTTGGGAAGAACCAAAAAGACAGACAGCTTATAACCATCGTTCTTGTTTTTGATTAGGGTGGTGAATTTGTGCATGTTTACTGTAATAATAAAATTATTAGATGAAAAAATACGTACAATGAGAGCTATTCTTGAGCCAGTGATTATGCCTGTGCGATGAACCAAAGACGGTGATTATGCCTGTGCCGCTCACCTGACCCTTGAAAACACCTGGGTGGTTTTACCCTAATCTGTCTGCCTTGCGATCCACAGAATGGAGGCCCCAGAGCAAGTCTATGATGAAGATCTTGACTGTGACCTCTGTGAGAAATGAGCCATGGACCAACCAATGTGCGTGATGGTAAGTGTTGGTGCACGTTGGGTGGTTGGTTGGTGAGTGTGTCTGTATTACACATACATGGGCACAAATAAAACTAAAGATGGCCACGCAGTGAGACTTGTCTCTATCCTGATGAGAGTGTCATGAACCAAGGACGATGCATTTCATTTGGCATAACTGCCACCAAATTCACACATAATGTAACTGGGATGTTCTCTATGCTAGGGAATGAGCACATAAAATAATTATATACATATACAGTTATGTTAATTTTATATATGTATATGAGTAGCTACAATATACAGATATGCAATTTAACCCTTTGAGTGCCAACCAGTGTCCCAGGAACTATGCTAAAATTGCCAAGGCATTTTTTGCTGATTTTACAGCGGTTTAGGAAAAAAAAATTATGAATCGCAAGTAAATGAAGTTACATATTCAAAAACTTAAGGAAACCTTTACTACATTGATATATTTAGCAATGTCATCATCACTAATAAAAGCAGACTTAGAAATGGACGCCATTTCAAAGCTTTGATAGCGCTCCCGGCACTTTTGGCGAAAGACAGGAGGAGCGCGATCGCGCTCCCGGGCACTCTAGGGGTTAAACCTGTTGTTATTATTATAAATATAATTGTTACTTTTTCTTGGGTTGAGTGGTGGATTCATGTGTTTTTATTGATTTATTAAAAATAGATGCGTACATAAATCAGAGAGTTAGGCATGGACTAACGAAGAGAATGTATGATTACATAATTCTCCAAATTTGAGGGCCATTAAAACAAAAATATCTACTCTATTTCATTTATGTTAATATCATCATACCATTCATTTATACACTCTGGTTTCTATAAACACTTCCCTGTTGATGCAGTTTAGGCTGTTAAATCAGTGAGAGAGGTACACATACAGACATAATGTATTAGTAGTTTTCTTTTTTACTGTTTTCAATTACACTTGACAGGTATTGGTAGCTTTCTCTTTGTTGGATAAGAATTATAGGTATTCTTTTATGATATTTTTAAAGGAATAAATAAAAAAGGGGCTAAGTGCAGACCAATGAGGACAGTGTTTCATAAACTAAGGAATTCAATTCTACACAAGTGAGAGCGATTAAAAGTGAGCCAGGGTGTTTTTTCCTTTCTATTTTTGTGTTAATCCTCCCTTGAGGATACTACCCCCCCCCTTTTTTTTTAGAGAGAGAGTGGAATAGAGGGGGTGGGACACAGAGAAAGAAACATTGATGTGAGAGCGACACATTGATTGGTTGCCTCCCATGTGTGCCCTGTGCCCTGATTGGGGCCAGGAATCGGGCCTGCAACTGAGGTACATGCCCTTGTCTGCATTCGAACCCGCGACCCTTCAGTCCACGGGCTGACGCTCTAACCACTGTGAAAAGCAGGCCAGGGCCAGGTTGTTAAGTTGTTAAGTAGTTGGTTTCTATTTCACAAAATGAACACACAATAGTTTATTTAATCATGCAGTTTTTATGAGAATTTTGACTCTTATTTGGGTGAATAAAGTATGTATAGAAAATGTAAGTAATAGTCAGTTTTCTTAAATATTCAGCTGGAAAGTTGTTTCAAGTGTTCATAAATAAGTAAATGCATGAATGAACAAATTTATGAATAAAACAAGAGAGGGCAAACATGGGTCAATGATGATAATATCTCATTATCCTAGAATTAAGATGATTCTAATTCTGTACATCCACGGTCTGTTTAAAAACTGTGCTAATTAAGGAGCAATTAATTTTCTTGTTTTTGCATGGTGATATGCTAGATGTTGATTTTAATACTAAAAATAAATAATTACACAAGTAATTATTTACAAGAAAGGCCAAAATACAAGAAAGGCCAAAACATAGACTGGTGATGTGAATGACCCAAGAACTAATAGATTAGAGTTAATTTAGTTCTCTTGTTTTTTATTGTGCTCTTGACTTCCAAATAAACAATCTAGCCTGCTTCATCCCTTTTATGTGCCTAGTTTGTTCAGACATTTCTCCCTGGATAAAGATCTAGGCTATGAACTCTCTGAGCAAGGAGCACAATGGGAGATGAAAGGTAATGTTCTACTTGTGGGTGAGAAATTGGATTTTTGGTTGCTCATTAAAACTTCTTTAGAAATGATTAAATAAAACAGAAAAGAAGCATGGAGCAATTATCAAACATGATGATTAATTCCATTTGGCTTCATTAGAAAAAATGCTAGACTATTACCCAAGGGTAAAGCGTAAATATTAACACTGTCCAATAGAACTTTCTGCAAAGATGGACTAATGATGAAGGTATATAATAAAGCAAGGAATATTATCACTATGTTTTTGAAGCACTGAAGTCTGTTAAAGTGTAGACATTAGTGTATAAAAAGGGAAGATATTTACATAAATAAGAAAATTGAAGTGGACCAAGGTTGAGTTTGTGTCAGATGATAAGAATTATTAATCCAGTTTATTCATTAAGTTCATTAAACAACAACAACAAAAATCCAGTTGGTTATCTCTGTTAGCAATGAACAGGTTGAGAGGTGTTAGTTTTAGTCCAGAGTTTTTGACCAGTTTCTTTGGAACGAATGAGTTATAATCAATGCCTTAAAAGCAGACAGATCATGGATCCGTGATTTACATGACTTGTAAAGCAACTATGAGGATAAATTCAGAGTTCATTGCTGGTGTCCATAATGATGTTTATAAATAGTTACTCATGACTATTTATAAAGGCTATAAAGTCTTGGCTCCAACCTTATTTGTTTAAGGTTTCCAGGTTAAGTTCATGTTAAGTTTGAGCTAATGATAGATTTACTCTTGCTAATTCCCTTCTAAAAACTATAGGTTTTAATTAAGCCATATCTAATAAAATTAAATACTAAATAAGCAAATAGCTAAGTACATATAAAGAGGGTCATGAATGGGCACTGGTGAATTGTGTCCATGTTAGATTAATTCAACTTTGAACAAGTGAGGTCCATTAAAACAAGATGAAGGTGGTGCTTCATTCTTCTTACAGTTGTTCAATACTTCATTTTGTTGTTCACCACTATTAATTTATACATCCCACCAGTGATAAACATTTAGGTTCCTAACCAACTGAGATAGAACACAAAAAAGATAGAAAATGGTTAATGACATAAAATGAGACATTCTTGGAGTTTTTGTTGTTGCATATTTAAAATGTTAACAAATGAAGGAAAACCAATGGAGGGGCCAAGCATGGCCATGAGAAGTGTGGGTTTGCCTAAAGAATATTGATTGACCCATATGTGCAGCAGTGACCACATTAGAAAGCAATCCTGTTGATGAGTCTGGGAGAAATTAGGCAAAGGACCGAAGGGAGTGATACTCTTACATATTATTCTTGCTTTGTTGTGAGTCATGGATGTGAAGTAATTTTTTTCTCAATCAATGAATAAATCAGTAAACAAATGTATAACAAAAACAGTGCCAGGCCTAGACCCATGATGGATACCCTGGTGAAACTCTGTAACTCTGAGGTTAATTATTAAAAACTTAATTTCCTGCCCCATGAGACATGAGCTTGTAGCTGAAGTTAACAAGGGCATCTTGCCCCTGACTTTGGTAGATCTTAGGTATGGGTCCTTTTGTTAGTGAATCGATTCATGGGTAAATAAAGAAACATATCAATGAATAAAGACAAGGAGGACTAGATAGTTACTAATTACGAGAGTATGTAATGAGATATAAATGCTCATTTAAGGGTTTCTGCGGAGCTGACTTCCCATTTTCATTTCCACAATATTACCATGTTGGTTAGAAACATGGGCAGATATGTAAGAGTTGATGTTGTTTCTTGTGGTTGTTGTTAATTGTATTAAGAAAAAGGAAACAGCCCTGACCAGTTTGGCTCAGTGGATAGAGCATCGGCCTGTGGACTGGAGGGTCCCAGGTTCGATTCCGTTCAAGGGCATGTACCTTGGTTGTGGGCACATCCCCAGTGGGGGGTGTGCGGGAGGCAGCTGATTGATGTTTCTCTCTCATGGATATATCTAACTCTCTATCCCTCTCCCTTCCACTCTGTAAAAAAATCAGTAAAATATATTTTTTTAAAAAAGAAAACGGAAACAAAATAAACAATTAATTACAGAGCTGCCTAATTAAAGAAGACCAAGGGATGGACCAATGTTAAGGATGCATTATGATTAAATCAGTTCATCTTAATCAGTATCATTTTTTAAAAACCCATGTAGTTGTTTTTCTTTGGGCGGATGTTAGTGTTATTTAGGACTCTTTCCGGGGCATGTAGGTTTATGAATATTGATAATATTATAATAAGTGAATTAAGTCAAAGGTAGTTTAAAAAGAGGGCAAACAGTGAGGGTATTGGGCTCTGCCCACTTTGGGTAAAGAGCATTGAGGCAGTTACCTGTGATAGTATTTTAGATAATTTTCATTTATTTTGGAAAAAAAGAAAAGAAAATAGTAATGTCATTTCATGAGTAAATAAACAAAATAAATTAATAACTTCATAAAGTAGGGTCAAGAATGGATCATTGGTGAAAATATGTCTGGAAATAGGATGTAAATTTACCTAAATCTTTTTTTTCTTTACATATATATTTTATTGATTTCAAAGAGGAAGCGAGAGGGAGAGAGAGAGAGAGAGAAAGAGAGAGAGAGAGAGACAGAAAAATCAGTGACGAGAGAGAATCATTGATTGACTGCCTCCTGCATGCCCCCTACTGCAGATCAAGCTTGCAACCTAGGCATATACCCTGACCCGGAATTGAACTGTGAACTCTCCTGGTTCATAGGTTGACGCTCAACCACTGAGCCAAACCGGCTGGGCTAATGTTACCTAATTCTAATCAAACAGGACCCATATCAAAGATAAACTAGGCTCTTACCTATGTGTGTGATTTTAATAGACAGAATTTGGAATAGGCATAGTTCTTTTTAAAAAAAGTAAGTTTTTATTCATTTTTAGAGAGAGAAAATGAGAGGAGAGATAGAAACATTTATGAGCTGCCTCCTGCACACCCTCCACTGGGGTTCAAGCCAGCAACCCAGGCTTGTCCCCTGCCTGGGAATTGAACCGGAGACCTCCCGGTGCAATCCATTGAACCACGCCACTGGGCGAGGCATAATTCTTCATTCTTCGGCTAGGACTGAGATTGAGCTGTTGTCATCATAGCACATATATTTCTAATTAAATAAAATGAAAAGAGCGACATTCTGGGGCTCTTGGAGTGTGATGAAAACCGAGGTCATGAGAAATCTGGAACAGCAGGGCTAAGTTCTCTGAAAAAATCTACACTATTTCAATTTTCTAAAAACTGCCCCTTCACTCCACAGATTCAACTTAGTTATTATCCAGCGATGAGGACCTCTGTGGTTACTTCTTTCCAAAAGGGGCAAAGGGACTCATGTAAGTAATGGAGCTCATTTTCTTGATTTGGAGGGGGTTATTCATGTGGTCCATGGAATTGTTTCAAAGCCATGAGTGGCTACTGCAAACAGAGAAAGTCCAGGAATGTCTTGCATGGACCGCTAGTGGGGATGCGTAATGAACCACTGATTAAGACTGGTCCCTTTTAAGACAACTGAGATACAGTAAACATAGATTTAGAGACTTTTGCATTCATTTTCAGGATTGCCTAATATTCCACTTTATTTTTTTCACCACATTTAAAAATATTTTTATGGATAATGATATAGTTTGTTAAATCATTGAGAAGGAACACCTAGGAAGATAGAAAGTGTTGTCAGTAGGTTCATTGTCCTATTGTTCTATTTTTAAAATATGAAGACATTCAGTGAACCATGAGCAAGCAGAGAGTGGTGAAACCCATGTGATGGGCATGAAGCAAGGCTATTGATTAATCCCTATTTGCAACACGGAGGTCCAATTAAAAAGATATCTCATTTATTACCTCTGTGGGAAATAAACCTGGAAACTGCTCTCTGCAGCATATCAAGATATTATTCTTGGGGTTTTGTGACTCATTGGAATAAACTTTTGATCAGGAAATCCACGAATGAACTAATCAATAATGCATAATCAATCAATCTATAAAGTATAAATAAATAGATGAAGAAAAGTGTTGAGCTTGGATCAATGTATAAGAATCGAGAATGTCGGTTAAACCCTAAACTCTTAGAAAGAGATGGTAAGGGAATAGAGTTCAGAGCAGAAGTTCAAGCCCACTGGGGATTTGGCTCTTGGGTCCTAGTAGTTCCTGGGTGTAGATTGTATTGATGTAAGTGAATTAATGAATGCATTATTAAAAAATATGTAAGTGAATGAAGATAAAGAGGATCAAATATGGATCATTTATGAGAGAGTATCACGAAAGAAGAATTATTAGTGGTTATTTGTTTACAGTGAGTTGCCATCTCCCAGGTAAGAGCTGTCCTCCCCTTTGGAGCACATGCACGTAAGGGTCCCTGTTGCCATTCTGGGCTGATGGGAGGTGGTCGATTGTTGGTGTTATTTAGAAGGAAAGAATGTTTACATAAGCAAGTGATTACTTCGCTCTCCAGTGAGAAAGAAGCAAGCATGGGCCAGGGTTGAGGATGTGTTATATGACACCAGTCTGCCTTAATCTAATTGTGTGTGCTGAATTCATTAAAAAAAAAAAAGGAAAAGGGATATAGTCAGTGATTTCTGTGGGTAAGGAGCCTGTGGACAGTTGTTAGTATTTCTGGTATTCAAATATAGGGTCCATAGATTCTTGGTAATTGTATACTGTTATTAGCTATTGACTAATATGATGATATCTCAAACAGTTACCTAAAAGAGGGCAAACAATGGATAGTGTGAAGCATATCATGTGAAAGAAGGTAGACTAACCCTGCCATACCCGATGATGTCCACGTGTAGAATGTGGGACCTAGTTTGTTTTATTGTTTTTGTTTTCAGCGGTTCTCAACCTGTGGGTCGCGAATAATGAAAATACATCCTGCATATTTGATATTTACATTACGATTCATAACAGTAGCAAAATTACAGTTATAAAGTAGCAACGAAAATAATTTTATGGTTGGGGGCCACCACAACATGAGGAACTGTATTAAAGGGTCGCGGCATTAGGAAGGTTGAGAACCACTGAATTAAGTAGAGACACGTACATATAATAATAGTTTTTCAGTTCCAGGTTTCATTTGGAGAGTTTTTATTATTTTGTATATAATTTTATTATGTTTATATTTTATATAGTATATTTTACATATCACACATAATACATATTTTTAGAAAAATGATGATCAAATTATACAGGTTGGCAAAAGTAGGTTTAAAATTGTATGGAAAATAATACAATAATTAATAAATAATAATACAAGTATAAACTTTGTTTCTTGTACTCACAACTGTAAGCCCACTTTTGCTCCACCCTGTATTTCATATTATATATAATGTAATGATGATCAAATATAATGTATAGATTTTTAGAAAAAATAGATGATCAAATTATTTCATTAATAACTAAATCAATGAAAGAAGTTAATCAAGTCCATAAAACAAGGTAAAGCTAGTTTTATTCATGAGACTTTGCCATGATAGTAGGTTTTAAATGTCTCTAATTCTGCACAAGTAAAATGACTATGAGTAGGGGTTATATGGCCATGCGATCTGTGATAGTTACCAGTCCAATATATGAGTTGGATGTTGGATTGAATGATGCTTACTTACTACATTGCTCAAAATTAAAAATAAAATAATCTGATAAATAAAAGGAGTGCAGTTTTCACACTAATAATGATAGTGAATATGATTCAGGTTGATGATTGATCTGGAGCACAAAAGTCGTGTCTACTTCAAATATCTAATACAGACTGTCTGGAATTGGCTTGCCAGTACGCACACACTACAACCAACTCAATCATTCTCTAACGGGGATGAGTATAAGTTACTGCCAGAGTTCATGTTCTTGGTTTGGGGAGTTTGTTCATGTGTTTTAAAGGAAGTATCTTAAGTAATTGGAGAGATATATATCTATATAGATACATATTTACAGGGTGGGGCAAAAGTAGGTTTATAGGTGTTAGCATGGAAAATAATACGGTAATTAATAAATACTAATACACAAATAAACTCTGTGTTTCATAGACTCACAACTGTAAATCTACTTTTGCCTCACCCTGTCTATATCTCAAACCTTGGTTCATATCATAGTCTCATTCATGGCCAGTGATGTTTTTATAAAAACACATAAAATAACAAAGCACCAACCATTGACCAAGTATGAACCAAGGCTCCATGATTAATCATTTTGGGGCCACAAAAATGTATTGAGGCATCCCTCTTGGCAACGATGGAGGCTGTTGACTTGTTGAGGGTGGAGAACACAGGAAGATAGAGAAAGTTACATGGTTTCATTTGTGAGCAGTGACTCCTGCTTGTTCATGCTGCCATCTGCACGATGTGGACACATTAAAGAGACAAGCAGAAACCTGTTGTCACTGTGACATTGAGATGAAGCAGAGCTGGTGGTCCATCCATATAGGAACCTAGAAGGGCACTGACCAAAGGCACTCAGCTCTGTGGGACAAGTGGGAATAGACTTGTCTTTCCATAGTCATTCATCTTGTTCTTGGCATTTGTGATTCCTGGATATTGGCTGTATTTCAAAGTATGCATGTGAACATGATCCAGAAAGGAAGACATGAAAGAAGAAATCAACAATGTCAAGTCTGAATCAATGACGAGTGTCCTGAGGTGTTTGAATTAAGGATTTTGATTAGACTCTATAGGTCTGAGGTCATTACAAGTTAATATCTAGTTATTTCTTTCGTGGGTACAAAAAGGGAGGATTCAGGACCCTTTTCTTGGGTTATTTTTTTGTTATACATGAAATAATAAGTAAGGAAAGAAATGAAAGAATGAATGAAGACCAGGAAAGTCGCACATTGTTTAATTATGAGAATATGTTTTGAAACATTTCTGAAGCACTGAGATCTAGGCAAAGAAATAGATCAAGGTTTTACCCCTTTCGGAGGAGGAAATAGACAGGTTTGTTGTTATTATGGAATGATGGTGGATTGCTGGTGTTTATTTTATTAAGAAAAGGACAGACATGTTTGCATAAACAATTATCTATTTTAAAAAAATAGAACAATCACAGACCAATGATGAGAATATGTCCTATGATAAGAATAATGATTAATTTAAGATAGTTTACTGTGAGCATATGATGACATGCTAATATTATTCAAAGTTTTTGTATAATGAGTAATAATTATATTACCTAATTATATATTGTTATAAGTGAATGAATACATTTATATTTCACTTAAGAGATGAAAAGCACATAGCAGTGAGGAGTCTTATGATGAAATAAGGATAATGATTACCCTGTTTTATACAACTGACATCCATATTTTTTAAATACCCAGGGTTTTTTATTTTGCATAATGTGTATGTAGACAGCTGCACATAATAGCACGTATTGTAGTTCTGGTTTGCTGCCTATTTTACCATTTTGCCTTTTCTTTATGTAGTGAACAGTCGGTGAAATTATTCTGTGAGTATTTAGATGTATGAATGAATTAATGAATACAGTAAGTAGAGTTAGGCATAGGCCATTGTTAAGAGTATGCTATGAAAGAAGGATTTACACTCATGCAGTCAAGAAAGATCCATTAAAAAGGACAATTTAGCCTTTACCTATGTAAAGCATTTGGACATATTTACAATAGTCATAGTTCTGACTTGTGGGTTAGATGGTGAATTTAGTGATATTCAATATATTGTTTAAGATTAAAATTAAATTATTTAGTAAATAAAAATAGTGATATTCTTGGGCTAAAGACATGAACTTTTATGTCTAATTTATGTCTGAGTTTTATGTCTAATTTATAACTCTACAAAAATATTCTTAAAAATACTTAAATTTATGTTTTTTTCACTATTTAAAAGCCTGCTTAAACACAGAGGTTATTAGCCAAAATCTTCATTATTTGTTATGATTAAATTAGCTGTGGAATGTTCTGCATTCCCTTATAATAACATCAATGGTGTGGTACCCTTTATCCATTCATAGTTTCACTTCCCAAAGCCCTGGATGAGAGTCCTGAATACCCTGTCCACATGCCCATGGCCCAGCCACATAAGAAGGATAAATAGTGCCCAGCCAGTGTAACTCAGTGGTTGACTGTTGACCTATAAACCAGTTAGTCAGGGTTCGATTCCTGGTCATGTCTCATGCCCAGGTTGGGGGCTTGATCCCCAGTGGTGGGCGTGTGGGTGGTAGCTGATCAATAATTCTCTCTCATCATTGATGTTTCTATCATACTTTCCCTCTCCCTTTCTCTCGGAAATCAATAAAAATATATTTAAGCCCTAGCCAGTTTGGCTCAGTGGATAGAGTGTGGCCTGCGGACTGAAGGGTCCTAGATTCTTTTTCAGTCAAGGGCACATGCCCAGGTTATGGGCTCGATCCCCAGTGGGGTATGTGCAGGAGGCAGTGGATCAATCATTTTCTCTCATCATTGATGTTTCTCTTTCTCTTTCCCTCTTCCTTCCTCCCTGAAATCAATACAAATATATATATATATATGTATATATACATATATATATATATATAAATAATTTGGTTTTTTTTTAAAGGAAGGATAAATACTGTGGAGAGTTACATTTAAAGTTTATATACTTGTTTAGGGGAACTTGTTCATAGGTGTCCACTGAAATATTTCAACGAATGCTGTACATCTTTAATAAACTGAGGGTGGCCATATAATGATGGAGATAGATTATGAACCATAGATATAAAGATTAATTCTATTCTGCACATGTGATGACTCCTTAAAAAAGATGGAAGATGTTTCATACATTTCCAGGTATCTTTGCTGTTCTCATTCCTATTTACATACAGCTGATTTCATCATTTTAACCTGAAAAAGATGTCAGTGAGAGGGAGCACTTAGGTGCTACACTGAGACCATTGCGAAAAGGGACCTAATGTACAAGCTCTATGGACATGAGCCTATGGATAGAGCCTAGAAATGTCCCAGAATCTTGTTTTTGACGCTTTGTGATTTATAGGCAATGATTATATTTTTACTGGATCAGTGAGCCAATCAGTAAACAAAGGGCTGAAGTGCCAAAGGGAAGGAATGCAAAGCTTGGGCCAGTGATGCCTCCTGGAGTGGGTGTGGAGTCTGAATCCAAAATTCTGAAATCTGTGGACTGTTGCAAAAAGAGATAAGGTGAACTCTTTGGGAAGTGAACTCATGAATGATAAAGAAATATGTAAAGGAATAAAAATAGGGAGGGCCACCCAGGGACTAATAATATGAAATTATGTAATTTTTATTAGTGCATATTTGAAACACTGGGCTTCTTAGATAAATAGATCAAAACCCCAAACCCTCCATAACGACAATATGGATAGATATACCTAAGAATTTGTGTTGCTGTTTTGGGTGTTTGAAGTGTTGTTTTAATTAGAAAAGGACAGTAAGTTTACATAAATTAACAATCGCTTAAATAATTGTCTTATTGAGAGGGCTAAACATAAACCAATATTGTGAAGGTGTTATATGACCAGAGTTATGATTAATCTAACTCTATTTGCCCTGAGTTTTTTAAATTTTTTTTTTAAATTAAAGAGGATATAGTCAGTTATGTGGCTGGGCCATGGGCATGTGGACAGGGTATTCAGGGCTCTCATCCAGGGCTTTGGGAAGTGAACTCATGAATGGATAAAGGTTAGAACACCATTGATATTGATAGGTTATTATAAAGGAATGAAGAAGTGCATTTATTTATAGATGACTTATTATAAGGAAGGCTGAGTAAGGGCCAATGAGGAACATGTATTACGAACCAAAGATGATGATTACCCAAATGTTTTCCAGATAAAGAAATAGAACTCAAGGTCCCCCCCCCCCCGCTTTGACTAAAGTACACATAGCAAGTTGCATGGAGAGATTCTTTAAAAAATGGGCAGATCATTAATTTACTTCATGCATAATTATATACATGAATAAATAATCACTAGACATATAAATCAGAAAAATGTGTGCATCATTGGTGAGACTATGCTGAAAAAAATTTGCATTTATCCAATTTTGCACAGGTGGGGTCCACTCAAAGCAGTCACTGAGCTGTGAAATTATGAATTTGGAGTATGTAGGCAGATTCTTGTGAAATATAAAGGTTCTTATCCTCAGGCTCATTGAATTATTAAAAAATAAAAATTAGATAAGTCAATAAAATAAGATGTATAATTCTTGCGCAATGATGAGTGTAGGAAATGCACCAAGTTTATAATTAATCTAATACTGCAAGACTAACTTCCATTAAAAAGTATTTAACTATAGGCTGTTTCTTTCTTTTGAAAGTTTGCATTGTTCCCATTTGAACACACCGCCGATGATGATCTCATCATTCTCTAAGGCTCAAGTTCCTGCCTTTTACAAACTGGGTAAGAAGAGAAGAAACTGATGTAAGTACCAACAGCTTACATTCTTGGCTTGGGAATTTGGTTTCTGGATGTCACTTGAATTTCTCAATGTAATAAATGAATGTATTAATAAATAAAACCAAAAACACCAGCATAGACCCGAATTGGGGTTTCTGGTTCGTCTGAATCAGTACTACTAAAATTCAGTAAGAAAGACGAAAGCTGTTTCATTCATCTTCAGGGCTGCCTCTCATTGTGTTTTATTTTTGCATTGCGATTCATTTAAGTGCTTCTCCATTGATAAAGATTTAGGCTAATTCCCTGTGGAAGAACACATAGGAAGATGGACAAAATTGTTAGTGTTCTAGTTTGAAGTACGTTTATGATGCAAAATGGTTATTCATTGCATCGCCTTGATATGAAATGGAGCCAAGCATGGGTCAGTGGAACTGATATGAAGCAAAGATGTTGATTAATTTATATGTGCAGAAAGCACACACACATGCACACACACACAGACACACACGCACACACACAGACACACACGCACACGCACAGACACACACACACACTGCAAAGAATTCCCTCACCTACTAACGCTGTGGGATATGGGCATTTGGCAGTTATTAGTGACCCTTAAGGATGTTGTTTTTGGGCTTTTTGATTCATGAGTTTTGATTGTATTATTGTTAGTGAATTGATGAATAAAGGAATATATCATGTCAAAATAAAGGAAGAAAAAGATGGCCAGTATACACCAATGATGAGATGTATGAATCCAGGCTTTTGATTAAGCTCTGTAACTTTGGGATCTGTTACAACAGAGAAATGTAGTTATTTTCTCTGAGGGGAAGGGGTCACTGAAAAGTTAGGAGTGTAAGACCTGGCTCATGATCTTTACTTCTCAGTGTCTGTGAGATGTATCCTAAGTGAAGCAATGCAAGAATAAAAAGGTGTCAATGCACATGGCCAAGAAACAACGATTATCATCATTACTTTATTGTTTCTTGAAGCACCGAGTTTCATAATCTAAATAGAGCAAGTCTCTCTTAGTGATTCCCATAAAGGGCATATCCTATTCCATGAGAGTCCATGTTAGTTTGGATTGGTGGTGGGTTGCTGGCTGTTGGTTTTATTTTAAAAAGGAACAAATCACTTACGTGAAAAATAATTGTTCAAATAAGTGCCTGATCGAAAGGAGACCAACATGGACTACTCTCAAGAGTATGATAGTAGGTATCATCAGATCAGTTCTGTTTACTGGCTATACTTAAAAAACAAAAAAGGATCTAGCAGATTGTATATATCTGGACAGTGAGCATACAGGCAGATATTGAATTAGTCAAAGTTATTGTCCCGTATCTTGAATGTATTGTTAAAAGTGAATGAATGAATGAATTGAGTTCATATTTTGGTCAATTATTTAAAGTATTATTCAGTAGATGATTGAATAAAGAAGTAGTACAGCCGAATCCGGTTTGGCTCAGTGGATAGAGCGTCGGCCTGCGGACTGAGAGGTCCCAGGTTCGATTCCGGTCAAGGGCATGTACCTGAGTTGCGGGCACATCCCCAGTAGGAGATGTGCAGGAGGCAGCTGATCGATGTCTCTCTCTCATCGATGTTTCTAACTCTCTGTCTCTCTCCTTTCCTCTCTGTGAAAAATCAATAAAATATATTAAAAAAAAAAAAAAGAAGTAGTACATAAGAGCATCAGCCTGTGGACTGAAGGGTCCCAGGTTCGATTCCGGCCAGGGGCACATGCCTGGGTTGTGGGCTCCATCCCCAGTGTGGGGTGTGCAGGAGGCAGCCAATCAATGATTCTCTCTCATCATTGATGTTTCTATCTCTCTCCTTCTCCCTTCCTCTCTGAAATCAAAAAAGAAATAAAAAAAAAAAAAAGAAGTAGGCCGGAACCGGTTTGCCTCAGTGGATAGAGCGTCGGCCTGCGGACTGAAAGGTCCCAGGTTCGATTCCAGTCAAGGGCATGTACCTGGGTTGTGGACACATCCTTGGTAGGGGATGTGCAGGAGGCAGCTGATTGATGTTTCTCTCTCATCGATGTTTCTAACTGTCTATCTCTCTCCCTTCCTCTCTCTAAAAAATCAATAAAATATATTTAAAAAATAAAAAGAAGTAGTACATATATACAATGGAATACTACTCACAATGGAAGACTACTCAGCCATAGAAAAGATGAAATACTGCCAATTGTCACAACATGATGGATCTTGAGAATGACATGCTAAGTGAAATACGTCAGAAAAAATTAAGGACCATATTGCTTTCACTGATATGTGGCATATGAAACTGAAAGCAACAAATGAACACATAAGAAAAACAAGCAAAACACATGGACACAGATAACAGTATGGTGGTTAGCAGAGGGAAGGGGGAGAGGGCATTATAAGGTAAAGGGAGTCAAGTATATGGTGACCGAAGAAGATTTCACTTTGGGTCTTGAGCACGTAATGCAATATACAGATGATGTATTGCAGAATTGTACCTTTGAAGCCTATATAATCTTATTAACCAATATTACTTCAATAAATTAAAAAAAAGAAAAAAGGAAAGGAGGTAGAGTAAGGGTCAGTGAGGAGTAGGTGTCATGAAATTATTAAATCATTTTAGATGAAGAAAAATAGATTAGAATTCCCTCCCTTTGGACAAAGTGCTTGTCAGCTGTTGTATGAAATGGTATTTCAGTTGTGGATTACTGATAGGTTTTACTCTTTTTCGTTAAAAAAAAAAAGGAATAAACTCATGAATAAAATAGATCCAGAAACATAGAAGCATAGAACAAATTGAGGAATTTAAGAGGGAAGTGGGATGGGGAGGGTGGGTGGGTGAGAAGAGATCAACCAAAGAACTTGTACACATATATGGACCAACAATAGGGTGGTGAAGGCTTGGGACCGGGGTCAGTGGAGGCCTAGAAGAGGTCCATGGGGGGAAAACGAGGTGGGGGAAGAATAAATGATCAAATTATTCTTCGAGTAATTATATGAAAGAAAAACAAGTGAATAAATGTATTGATTAGGGTAAATCTTGCACTAATTCTTCATTGCATACTCTAAGCAACTTGTGAATATAGTCCCTAAAAAGATTAATGAGGCTGTGAACTATGTGGCCTGGGAATAAGTATATAGATAGATAGTAGCGCTAGTTATGTTTATTACTCTTGTGTTGGGTGGTACATTTAACAGTGTTTATGACAGGAATTAAAAATTAAATCATAAATTTATACGTACATAAAAAGTAGAGTCATTTTTCAAAAAATTAAAATTAATTTTATTGTTGACAGTATTACATCATATGGTATTAGTCTTTCTGTGACCGACATACTTCACTTAGCATAATACCCTCTAGGTCCATCCATGTTGTCATAAATGGTAAGATTCTTTTTTTCTGGCCAAGGAATATTCCACTGTATGTATGTACCACCTCTTCTTTATTCACTCATCTATTAATGGGCACTTGGGCTGCTGCTATATCTTGGCTCTTGTGAATAATGCTACATTGAGTATAGGGGTGCATATATCTTATCAAAGTAGTGCTTTGTATTTTTTTCAGCAATATACCCAGAAGTAGAATGGCTGGGTCAGAAGGTAGTTCTATTTTTAATTTTTTTAGGAACCTCCACACTGTTTTTCGTAGTGGATTTGCATTCCCACCAACAGTGCATGAGGGTTCCTTCTTCTCCATATCCTCACCAACACTTATTATTTGTTGATTTATTGATGATAGCTATTTTGACAGGTGTGAGGTGACCTCATGGTGGTTTTAATTTCCATTTCTCTAATCATTAGTGACATTGAGTACCTTTTCGTATGTTTGTTGGCCATCTGTATGTCCTCTTTGAAGAAGTGTCTATTGAGGTTTTCTGGCCATTTTTCATTGGATTATTTGTTAGTTTTTTGGCATTGAGTTGTATGAGTTCTTTATAAATTTTGGATATTAACCGTTTATTAGATGTACCATTACTGAAGATTTTCTCCCATGTAGGTTGTCATTTCATTTTTTTGCTGGTTTCCTTTGCTGGGCAAAACCTTTTTAGTTTGAGCTAGTCCCATGTTTATTTTTTATTTTTTCTGTTTCCTTGTGTGAGGAGATGTATCAGACAAAAATATTACTAAGAGAAATGTCAGACAGTTTACTGCCTATGTTTTCTTCTAGTAGTTTTAATGGTTTTTGAGTTTTACTTTTAGGTCTTTAATTAATTTTGAGTTTATTATTATTATTTTTGTATAAGAAGGTGGTCTAGTTTCATTTTTTTCATCCAATTTTCCAACTTCATTTATTGAATAGGTTTTCTTTGCCCCATGGTATGTTCTTGTCCCCTTTGACATATATTAAATTGACCATATAAGCGTGGGTTTATTTCTGAGCTTTCTGTTCTGTTCCATTGATCTATGTATCTATTTTTATGCCAGTATTATGCTGTTTTGATTACTATAGCCTTGTAGTATAGTTTGATATCAGGTAGACTGATACCTCCAACTTTGTTTTCCTTTCTCAAGGTTGCCTTGGCTTGCAGTTAGGATTGTTGATGGGTTGATCATGTGCTTTCTCTGGAAAAGTAAATTGATGTTAAAATTATTCATGAGCATAACAATAGGAGAATAAATAAAACAGTGAATGAATAAATACAAAAGGTAGGATCTAATATGGACTATTGGCAAAATTATCCCATGAAAAAAAGTATTTAAATTTATCCAGTCCTGCACAAATGACATCCATTATTAGGAAAATGTTCTATATTCTTACTATGTGGTTAGAGACTCCAGAGATGGATACTGGTAATAGTCATGTTATGTTCTTGTTTGTGTTGGGTATTAGATAAAGTCTGTAAATAAGATGTCAGGCCATTCTGGGGCCATTGATTAAAATGTAGCATGAGTCAAGGTTTATGACTAATCTTGTATAGGCTTACTAATTAATATACTTTGGAAAATTTAAGTGCAGACTTTTATATTCTTTTCAAAATCTGCTTTCATGCCACACATTAGATACATCATACCTGACTTAATTATTCTTCATTGGTAAAAGTCTTGGCTATCATTTCTGTGGATAAAAAGCCTTGAAACCGATTTACGTAACAAAGTTCAGACTTCATGTTCTTGATTTGGGGTGGGGGTGTAGTTTATGGGTTTTCATATTTCAGAAAAAGAAATGAGTATCTATTTAAAGAAAATAAAAGCACCAGTTATTAACCGAGTATAGTTATGTATTAAGAACAAAAACAAAGTTAGATTATACCGATTCCACAGAAGTGAGCCTGTCAAGGAGAAGAAGATCCAGGCTCATTTCTGTCACCTTCCGAGTTGGTTATATTAGTGACCTGGCTATTGACGTTCGGGGAACCGTTTTGTCTACCAAGGACCATTTGGATATTTATAACATCATTCGCGGTCCATACAATACTATCAAACGTAAAAACGAGCCCGCTATATTTGGTTAAGCATTTAATGAACTCATCCCTAGCGCATTGGCAGGACCAGACCAAATGATTTCTCGGGGCTTATATGGCCCCCCACCCCTGCTTAAGGGGAGAGCGTAAGAAGATGGCTGATAGTGTCAGGTGTCTTGTTCTGGGGTAAGATGCTGGGTTCATGGTCAGTGTTGTATCATATTTAAAACATGGACAAATTAAACAAAAAGGAGTAAATATGGATCAGCAATGAGTTCAGGATTTCTAAGCAGCAAGGGATTTGATTATGCATCGTGTGACAAAGAGATTCATCTGTCCATGTTAGCCATTTTGAAGTTCTTATTGTGATTTGGGGGATTTTACGTGCCAATTTTGTTATTGTTAGTGAATCAATGAATGAATCAATAAATAAACGTGGAAATGAATGAAGGAAAAGAGTGCCAAGCCTAACTAAACCAATGATGAGCGCCCTGGGGGTCTGGATTAAGGATGTTGATTAAGCCAGATAGCTGTGAGATCCATTAGGAAAAGAAAATTACCCTATTATCTCCGTGGGAAATGAGCTCACAGCAGAAGTTAGCAAGTGTCAGATCCTATTTTTGCTCTATTAAAGTTCTTGAGCATAGATTATACTTTAATAAGTAAATTAATACGTGAATGAAAGCATAAACTATGTACATTATGGAGGGCCTTGATTGGAACAATGATGAGAGTATGTAATGAAATAAGTAACAGGACTAATACAATTTGGAAGTGTTGCATTCCAGCAAAGTACATAGATCAAGGCTCTGGGTAAGGAGCATTAGAAGACAGCTGTATTGAGAGTCCATGTTGCTGTTGATGGGTAGCAGCCGATGTTTTGTTAGATTTATACCTAAGTATTTCATTTTTCAGGTGATAATGTAAATTGTATTTTTTAAAAAAATCCTTACCCGAGGTTATTTTTGCCATTGATTTTTTTTTAAGAGAGTGAGTGGACAGGAGTGGGGGGGAGAGACAGAGAAAAAATGAGAAACAGACAGAGAGAGAGAGAAAGCATTGATGTGAGAGAGACACATCAATTGGTTGCCTGCCATATGTGCCCTGATGGGGCCGGGTATCCAGCCTGTAAACAGGGTATGTGTGCTCTTGACCAGGAATCAGACCTGAGACCCTTCTGTACAAGTTCTGATGCTTTAAACACTGAGCCAAACTGGCCAGGGCAATAGTATTGTGTTTTAAATTTCAAGTTCTACTAAAGCAATTGACTATATATATTTTCTACATAAATGACCATGTCATCTGTTAACAGAGACAATTTTATTTATTTCTTCACTAATAATACACCACTTATCTTTTCTTGCCTTATTGCATTAGCTATAACTTCCAGGACAGTGTTGAAAAGGAGTGATGAAATGGAATATACTTACATTGTTCCTGATCTTAGTGGAAAACCATCATCGTTAAATATGTTATTATCTATAGGTTGTTTCTTCATCAAGTTGGAGAAATTCCTCTTCATTCATAGTTATTGAGAGTTTTTAATCATGAATAGGTGTTCTATTTTTTTCAAATGCTTTTGCTGCATCTGTTGATAGGTTCTTTCTTCCTTAGCCTGTTGATGTGATGGGTTACATTAATTGACTTTTGAATATGGAACCAACATTGCATACTTAAGATAAATTTCAGTTAGTCATTGAGGATTTTTGCATTTTGTTTTCATGAGAGATGTTGACCTTTAGTTTTCTTTTCTTGTAATGTTTTTGTCTGGTTTTGGTATTAGAGTAATGTAGAAAGAGATTGTAGAGAACTAGTGTAACTTTTTCCATAAATATTTGGTAGAATTCACCTGTGAACCCACCTGGGCTTGATGTTGTCTGTTTTGGAAGGTTATTAAATATTGATTCAATTTCTTTGATATAGGCCTATTCATATTGTATACTCTTTCTTGTATGAATTTTGGCAAATTGTGTCTTTTGAAGAATAGGTTCCTTTCATCTAAGTTATCATATACCATGAACATAGAATTGTTCATGGTATTCTTTGCCTATCCTATTAATGTGAATAGGAAAGGTAATAATTTATCTTCTTTCATTTGTGATATTAGTAATTTGTGTCTTCTTTTTTTTCTTAGTCTGACTAGCAGCTAAATGATTTTATTGATCTTTTCAAAGAACCAGATTTTGGTTCATTCATTTCCTCTTTTTATTTTTTGTTTAAAATTTTATTGATTTATGCCTTAATTTTTTTGAGATTTCATTTTTATTAAAACGTTGTTTACATTTAGTGTTAATTTCTGTTAATCTCAGGTATACAGCATAGTGGTTATATAATCATATACTCTACAAAGTGTTCCCCCTGATATTTCCAGTACCCAATTCGCACCGTTACATAGGTATTACAATGTTATTGACTCTATTTCTATGCTGTACTTTACATCCCATTACTATTTTGTAAATGCTCACCTGTATTTCTTGGCCCTTTCACCTTTTGGCAACCATGAGTCTGTTCTCTGTATTTCCTTCAGTTTCTTTCTTCATTGTTATATAAGTTTCCAAGCACAGGTCTGTTACCCCCTTGGTAAAATTTATTTTTATTTCATTTTTTTATCCAATTATAGATGGGATTGTTTTCTTAGTTTCCCTTTCTGATAGTTCATTATCATTGTATAAAAATGCCACCAACTTCTGGGTATTTATTTTGTATCCTGATAATTTACTGAATTTGTCAGTTGTGGTAGTTTTTTGGTAGTCTCTTTAAGATTCTCTACATACAGTATCATGTCATCTGCAAATAATGACCGTTTTACTTTTTCTTTTCCAATTTGGATGCCTTTTCTCTTTTCTTGTCTGATTGCTATAGCTAGGACTTCTAGTACTATGCTGAATAATGGTGAAAGTGGACATTGCTGTCTTCTTTGTTGTCTTCTTTTTAAAAAACTCTTCATGATGAAAGTATTACATAAGTTCCCCTTATGCCCCATTGACCCCTTCTAGCAGGCCCCTGCCTCCAGCCCCCCACCGCAGGCCTTCACCACACTATTGTATGTGTCCATGGGTTATGCATATATGCGTACAAGTTCATTGGTTGATCTCTTCCACCAACCTACCCACCCCAGCCTTCCCTTATTCCTAATCTTAAGGGAAATGCTTTTAGTTTTTCTCCATTGAGTATTGTTAGCTGTGGGTTTGTCATATACGGCCTTTAAGATGTTGAATATGTTCCCTCCATTCCCACATTGCTGAGAGTTCTATCATAAATAGGTGGTTGATTTTCCCCAAAGCTTTTTCTGCAACTATTGATAGGATCATGTGATTTTTTTACCCCTCGTTTTGTTAATGTGGTGCATTACATTAATGGGTTTGTGCATATTGTACCAACCTTGCTTCTGAGGGATAAATCCCAGTTGTTGATGCTGGATGATCATTGTAGTGTATTGCTGGATTCCATTTGCTAATATTTTGTTGATATTTTTGCATTTATATTCATCAGGGATACTGGCCTCTAGTTTCTTTTCTTTGTAGTATCTGATTTAGGAATTAGTGTAATGCTGGCATCATAAAATGAGCTTGGGAGTCTTGCTTCCTGTTGAATTTCTTGGGATAGTTTGAGACGGATAGGTTTTAGTTGTTTTTTGGTAAAATTGACCTGTGAGGCCATCCAGTTCATGAATGTTGTTTTTTGGGGGTATATTTTTAAAAATTTCTGCTACAATTTCATTAGTTGTAATTAGTCCATTCAGATTTTCTGTTTCTTCTTGATTCAGTTTTGGAGACTGTTTATTTCTAGGAATTTATCCACTTCTTCCTGATGGTCGTGGTCCAATTTGTTAGCATGTAGTTGTTCATAATATTTTCTCATAATCCTTTTTATATCTTTGGTGTCAATGTTACCTCTCCTTTTTCATTTCTGATGTTATTTATTTGGGTCCTCTCTCTTTTTTATTGATGAGTCTGGTTAAAGGTTTATCAATCTTGTTTATCTTTTCAAATAAGCAACCCTTGGTCTCCTTGATTTTTTGTATTGTTTTTTTTAGACTCGATTTAGTTAATTTCTGCTCTGATCTTTATCATTTCCATTCTTGTACTCAATTTGGGCTTTGTTTATTGCTTTTTCAAGTTCCTTTAAGTGTAAAGTTTGATTGTTTATTTGAGATTTTCTTGATTCTTGAGGTAGTACTATAATGCTATGAATTTTCCTTTTAGGTCTACTTTTGCTGGGTCCCACGGATTTTTGGTGGTTTTTTTCTCATTTTCATTTGTTTCAAGGGATTTTTTGATTTCTTCCTTGATTTCATTGTTATCCTAGTCATTGTTTAGTAATGTGTTAGTTAGCCTCCGTGTGTTTGTGTTTTTCAGTTTTGTTTTGTTTTTCTCGTATACCATTATGGTCAGAGAAGATTCTGCTTTAATTTGTATAATTTATTTTGGATAATTGGATTTAACTTGTTCTCTTATTAGTTTACTAAAGTATATTACTGATTTTTAATTTTTGTTTTTTTTTCTTTAAAAAAGTATATGTATCCAATGTGTACAATATTGTGTTTTCATATACATATACATAGAGTATTACTTTAATCATGGTAATTAATGTATCTATTTCTCCATGTAGTTACTTATTTCCTTTTTTCTTTTTGTTATAGCAATCTACTCTTTTAGCCAGTTTTCAGTATACAATATGTTAATAACTATAATCATCTTGCTATACATTGGATCTCTAGAACCTATTCATTCTACATAACACCAACTTTGTACCTTGACAAGCATCTCCCTTTTCCCTCCATATTTCACTTGTGATTGCTACTCTTCTACTGTCTATTTCAATGTATTCAACTTTTTTAGATTCCCACATATAAGTGAGATCATGCAGCATTTTTCTTTCTGTATCTTGCTTATTTCACTTAGCAAAATATCCTTCAAGTTCATCCATGTTGTTACAAATGACAGTCTCATTTTTTAAGACTGAATAATATTCCACAGTGTCTATACCACAATTTCTTTATCCATTCATCTGTCAACGGACACTTAGTTCTTCTTTTCTAATATATGCATTCAATACTATAAAATTTCCTCCAAGCACTGCTTGTGCTGCATCCATTTTTTTAAGGAAACAGGAAACATTTACATAAATGAGTATTTGATTGAGTACATATCTCATAGAATGTCAAGCAGTTATGGAATGTGTCCTTGATCAGATTGTGTTCACTAAATTTTATTAACAATCTCAAAATTGACTCAGTTATTTTCTGTGACTATCAAGTAGACAGACAGATATTAGTATCATTCAGGATTTATTTCCAGTGTCTTTGCATTTGCTGGTATTGAAGTATTATAATGAATGAATGAATAAAATCCTATCATAATTATTTAAAATATGAAAAAGCACAGATCAATAAATAACATGATTTATGAAACAATGATAATGATTAACTAGGGTTTCCACTACTGATGTTTATTGAAAGAAAAATTCCCGGCCTACTCTCATTTTTGGTTAGGGACATGTAGCTCACTGCATTCAACAGTATTTCTGTTCTTGATTCCTGGCTGGTATACCAATTTGACTTTTTTAAATATAATGAACGTATGGCTAAATCATCCCATAAATGATTAAATAAATAAGTGAATGAATAAAAATATATACAATAGAATCAAGCATGAGTCATTGAAAATGTGAAATAAGGATTTAAATATACTCAATTCTGCAAAAGCAGCATCCATTAAAAGTAAAATACTGGTCTAAATAAAGAGGACCAAAGTTTATTGCTATCCAGTCCCATGTAGTTAACATACATTAAAATATAGGCTAATCCTACTTTGTCCTCCACAGAATGACTACCAGATAGCTGACTTTTTCATTTTTCGAAGAAACCAAATCTTGGCAGTTAGCTCTATGGATAAAAACCATAGTGAGTAAGACTCGAGGTTCCCATCATTGGTTAGAATGTTTTGTTCACAAATCTTTAGTGGTTTGTCAAAAGAATCAATAATTATAAAAGAACAAAAACCGCCTAAGTGTGGACCAGTGATGGGAATATGTTCAGAATCAAAAATTACATCTAATCTAATTTGGGATAACTGAGGGAATTAAAAAAAGATAGGACCATTTCATTCATTTTTCAGAAAAATTTGATATTACATATTAATTTCCTCCACAAAGGACTTAGCCATTTGCATATTTGTCTAATCCTGGCTGTTATCCATGTGTGTGGCAGCCCATAGCCCATGGAAGATGCAGTGTTTACGGGGGATTAAAGATGGTGGTTTCACCACTCTTACTGAGCCGTCTTTAAAACATAGGCTAATTACATAAAAGAAAGCCACAGGAGGACGAATGGTGAATGTGGCTTTGGTATGAAGCATAGATGTAACTGACTCCACATGTTCTCTGAGGTCCACTGTAAAGGAGACCTACTCCAATGGGAAGATCATCTTCCTGGAATTTTATGAATGTATTGTTATTCATGGATCAATGAATAAGTAAGCATGAAGGAATAAAAAACATGCTTGGACCAGTGATGAGTACCATGGCGTATCTGAAGGAGTTTTGATTAAACCCGTATGCAGTTCTGAGTTCCACTAGTAATGAACTCATGTCATCTTGTGTTTGGTCTTTTTTTGATTCTTGGGGATGGATTATAATTTTTATTATAAAATCCATCCAAAAGTAAATAAAATGAATGAAAAAAGAGGATAGGTCATTCACCTATTATCAAGAAATTTAATGAAACATGGATTATTATTAAAAGTTAGCTGAGGCTCAACTTCCAAAGAATTAAAAGTAAAGGCTCTCTCTGCTCTGGAAAGGACCATATACACTGTCACTTGCACATTAATAGTCAGAGTTTTTGTTCTGTGTTGGTGGTGGATTGCTGACTGATGGTTTTATTAAGGAAATGGAAACACATTTACCCATATAAATAGTTGGTTAAATAACCACATAATTGAAAACCATGCACAGAGACCAAAGATGAGAATGTTTTATATGATAATACTCATGATTAACCTTTTTACTGATTTTTATTAAAACACAAAACAGAAGCAAGTCTCTTATTGACGGTAGAGTTCCGTGTTTTTATCTAGTAAATAAGATCTCAGAGACTGAAGTCTTTGTATAGAGAAATATAATTTTATATCTTAATCTACGTTTGAACATTCAGCAAACCACAGACCAAGTAGGAACACATTTTGACATGAGGATACCAATTCATCTTTGCTCCCAGCAACACATATTCTAGGACGAAGTCTGGGCTCTGCTATTATTTGAAAGGTGCACCCAGAACTTTCCAAGTTAAAATAATTTGGTTCTGGATTGTTGTTTAACCATTTTGGGTCCTCAGAAAAATGAGGTCATGGTATTGTTATTCCCTCAATAATAAAATAAACCAGTGAATAAATTGATAAATACCTATAGTAGAAGATTGATGAAATTGTACCTACCGATGAGATTGTACCATGAAACAAATTAAATATGCCTAATTCTACACAAATAAGTCCAATGGAAATATTATTTTGTCTCTCCCTATGTAGGTAGCAAATAAAGTCACAGGTCATTAATTGGCAGAGTTTTTATTTTGTATTGAACAATGAACTCAATGGTGTTCATATTATTTAATAGTAAAATTTAAGTAAACGTTAGCTTGCCACTCTTGAGAAGATGATAAGAGTGGTGTGAGATAGAGTTTATGATTAGTCTAGTCTTTCTGACAAATTTCCATTTAAAAAGACTAACTCCCAGCCGGCCAGTGTATCTCAGTGGTTGAGTGACAATCCATGAACCTGGAGGTCACTGCTTGATTCCAGGTCAGGGCACATGCCACGGTGGTTGTGGGCTTGATCCCCAGTAGCGGGTACGTAGGAGGCAGCCAATCAGTGATTCTCTCTGATCATTGCTTTTCCGTCTCAGTCCCCCTCCCTTACTCTGTCTGAAATCAATGAAAACATATTAAAAATAAATAAAACGGCTAACTCTGTCTTCATTTTTAAATAAAGACTATTATTTTCCCTTTATAGAATGAGCACCACCGATTTAATCATTTTCTGATGGTGAAGACCCCTGGTTGTCACTTCTGGGACTAAGGAGTTTAAAGACTGATGTAAATAAACATCAGTTTTAAGCATAGATGGGGTGCCCACAAAATTATTTCAATACAATAAATAGTTAAATAATATGTGGAATTAAGGAATATCAGTCATGCACCCATGATTCGAATGTAGCATGAACTGAAACTAATGATTAATTCTGACTCAGCCCAACTAAGGGCCCTCAGGAAAGTGATAGGGGGAAGCATGTCACACCTGTTGAGAGCAGTCTAACTTCTCATTCAAAGTTGTTGTCACATTTGCCTAATGAATTCCTTCACTGATACAGATCTCAGTTGTTCGCTCTTTGAGGCTAGATACCTTCCAAGATAGCAGATGTCAGTTTTGTCATTTGTGGGCTGAGGTAACAGACAGGTCTGTGGTTACTGATTACACCAACTAGTGAGAGGAGCAGGTGGACAGTAGTCATAAGTAAGGGTCTGACCTGAAGGACGGTGCTGACTGACCCCTGTGAATAGTGATTGTCAATTTGCTCCATGTGGACAAGGGCAAGGATAGATCTTGGTTGCATTTAAGGCTTTTCTTCTCAGTCTTGTGTCATTAGAGTTTATTGATTATATAATTACTATTATTCATGAATCCATGAATGTATGAATCAGTTAAAAAAGGCATGATTGAGAGAAGCAATAGAAAGCTGTGCCTGGATCAATGATGAATAGTGGTGCAGGTATCTGAGTCAACACACCCCTTTCATTAAGTCTCTGTGACTCTGAGGTCCATCATGGAAAAAGAACTGGTCAATATTCCCTATAGAAATTAGCTAAGAGTAGGAGTTAGGAAAATTCAATAAACTTGGGTCTGGGCTTTTGTGATTCATGGGCATAGGTTGTATTCTTTCCAGTAGAATCAATACATGAATAAGCACAGAAATATATATATGAACGACGAAGAAGCTTATTCATGGAACAATTGGGGCATTGCAGTAAAATAACTTAATATAATTCTGAAGGAAAATGAACAGGTTTAGTCTATAATCCTCTTTCACATGGAACATATTAGCATCTGTAGGTAGGCAGTTTTCGAGTTGTAGTCATTTGCTGGGTATTTTTTTCTAATATAAAAGAAAGGAAAAGTGAGTCTATTAAATAACCACAATATAGCAGTAGTCTATTAAATAACCACCTAATTAATAAATGTTCATATAGTTGGAGATTTATAACATTATAGATCTTAATCTTGGGCTACGTGGTGGATGTAGTTGTGTTTGTTATATTATTTAAAGCTAAGACTTTAATACTGGATTGATAAAAAAAAATAAAAAGAATCTAAATCTAGTGTAAACCTGCTGTTTCCTCTCCAGAGAGAACGGGGGCAGCTGAATTGTCTTTGTGAGCACGGTGCAAAAAGGAATATAAGTGAGTCCCTTAGTTTACATTCTCTGCTTGGAGTGTTTGTTCATGGGCGTTATCCGAAGAAATTTAAAGTAATCATTCTGTACTACATACATGAAATAAATAAAACACTCCAAGTGTGGGCCCGTGATGGGAATGGATTATAATCCAAATGTTATGTTTAATCTAAATCAGTACAACTGAGGCAATTTTAAAAGATGATAGAAGTTATTGAATTCATTCTCAGCGCAGTTTAATATAGCCAGGGTCGACGCTCACATTCTCATGTGCATAGGGCTGGCGGGTAACTCTTTGGGGGCAGTGACTTGCAGAAGGTGCTTTCATTATTTTTAATGGAAACATCTTTGACATAAGGACACATGAAATGAAAGAGGGCCACACAGGAAGAACGCGGAATATAAACGCAGGGATGTTGTCCCATCCCATGTGCAGCTTGAGTGCCATTACACAGAGATGGAGTTTATTAGTTCTTTGCAACAAGAGCCTGAAATTCAGGGATCTTGTTTTGGAATTTTGTAATTATATTATTATTTGTGAACCAGGAAAGTAATCATCATTTTTAAAAAATTCCCAGCATGAACCAGCGATGAATGGCATGGGGTTTCTGAAGCAAGAATTTTGATTAAATCCTAAAACCGAGGTCCATTGCGCTGACACACCTCACGATCTCCTAATGAGCCTACAGAACCTTTATCTTGGGCTTTGCGGTTTGGGGTGTGAATGCATTATTATAATAAAATGAACACACACATAAAGAAATATGTCAATGAATGAAAAGTAAGAGTAATACGCGTATACTACTTTTATCCCATTGAATGAAACATGGACAATTATTAAAAGGCAATTTTGAAATTCTCAATTCCAATGAATTAGTAGTCAAGGCTCTTAGCACCTCAGTAAAGAGCATATGGTCATCTGTTAAGAGGCAGTGTTTTGGTTCTGTGTTGAGGCAGATAGCCAATTGGTCATTTTATTAAGGAAAGGGAAATACATTTACATAAATCCTTGATTGAATAAACTATGGAATTGAGGGAGAGAGCATGGAGCAATGATGAGACTGTTTTATACAAACACAGTAATGATTAATGCAACCTTTTAATGCAATTTTGTGTAAGCAAACCTTCGTTAAAAGAACCAGTGTGCTATTCTTTTGGCTAAGGACATAAGGACATATGTAAATATTATTGAGGTACTTATCCACTGTGGGTGGTCTCACATACGTTGAAGTATAATTATAAATGAACAAATGTATACATTTATATTTCAATCAGCCAACAATACATCAATGGAAAGCATGCAGTTGGGTGTAAACATCATGCTTCATCATGTTTTACACAACTGATATCCATAGGAAGACAAGGGTTCTAGGACTTTCCAATTGTGCATTAAACATTGGCAAATAACAATGTTTCAGTTCTATTTTGATGGTTGTTTATACTTTTGGGAATTCTTTTAGGAAAATGAAGAGATGGTCTTCTTACCCCACAGTAATTAAGTAAAGCAAGTGACTGAATAAATGTATTCAGTAGAGTTAAACTTGGACCATTGGTGAGATTGGGCCATGCATTGAATCCGCCATATATCCAGTTCTGCACCAAGTTCAACATAAATGATGATCTTGGCTGTTACCTATGTGGGCAGCAATTACAGACAGATATTCCTATAAAAATAGTTTGTTTCTTTTTCATGTTAGCAACACTGGTGCTCATTGTATTACTTAAAATATAAAATTGCACATGTTGCCCGGCCAGCGTGGCTCAGTGGTCGAGCATTGACCTATGAACCAGGAGGTCACGGTTCCATTCTTGGTCAGGGCACGTGGTTGCATACTCGATCCTCAGTGTGGGGCGTGCAGGAGGCAATTGATCAATGATTCTCTCTCTTCATTGATGTTTCTATCTCCTCCTTTCCTCTCTCTGAAATCAATAAAATACATAAAAAATTAATAAAAATAAAATTGCACATGTTAATAAATATAAGGTAGTGGATGCTCTCTCTTTCCAAATGTTAGAATAGGGCTTAAGTCTTTGATTAATTGATTATTGATCCTTTAAAATAGCTCAAGGTATACTGATTCTTTTAAAAATTTGTTGTTTACTCCTCAGAATGAACGCTATCAGATTATATTATTATCTCATGGTGACAATCTTGCCTTTTCCCTCTTTGGAGTAAAGAGAGAAGAGATCAATGTAAGTAATAATCAGAGTTCATGTTCCCACCATTCACTCAAATGAATTGCCCTGTCTTAGTAAAACACTAAGCGCAGCACATTGTATAGCCTCTAAACCAGTGTGGTTCTCAACCTTGCTAATGCCGCGACCCTTTAATACAGTTCCTCATGTTGTGGTGACCCCCAACCATGAAATTATTTTTGTTGTTACTTCATAATTGTAATTTTGCTACTGTTATGAATCGTAATGTAAATATCTGATATGTGGGATGTATTTTCATTGTTACAAATTGAACATAATTAAAGCATAGTGATTAATCACAAAAACAATATGTAATTATATATGTGTTTTCTGATGGTCTTAGGCGACCCCTGTGAAAGGGTCGTTCGAGCCCCCAAGGGGTCGCGACCCACAGGTTGAGAACCGCTGGTCTAGACTATAGGGCCACTCCTCCAGCTCTGGGGGAGAACTGGTTTCAGAGACACATTCATATCCACAAGGAACTCGGTTTTGTCTTCATAATTCATGGACATTGATTGTATTATTATTCATAAACTGATGAATAAGTCAAGAACAAGATATGAAATGGAAGCACGGAGTACCAAGTCTGGATCGATGATGAAGAAATGGTTGGGGCATTCTGAAAAAATATTCTGATTACCCAGCGGCTCCTGAGGTCCACTGCGTCAATGGGAAATGTGCTTACAGAGGAAACTGGGAAAACTCAATGACGTGTTCTTGATGTTTTGTTGTTCATGAATATGAATTATATTATTATAAGTACATCAACACATGAGTACAGTATAAAGAGGAGGGTTGCTCTTTACCTAATTAGGATAGGAGCCAATGAACCAAGGGTCATTGGTAATACATTTTTGAAATTTGGAGTTCAAATAAAGTAGATTTGAGGCATAAGGGCAGATAGATGTTGTTTTTCTGAGTTGGTGGTGAGTTTGTGTTGTAGGTTTTATTTTAAAAAGGGACAAAAACTTAAATAATTGCATAATAATCAATACTTTATATAATAAGCTCAATAGTAATATACCAAAAAATGATAAACCCATTAGTATAAAATTATTTTAATATATAATCATCTAATATAATCAATAATAACAACAGTATGCAAACGATCAGATAGTTATTGAAATGTGGAAAAGGTCTAAATATGAGCACTGAGAAATGTGACTACTAATTCCCTTGTATTCATTGATTTTTTATTTAAAAACAAAAATGTAAATGCATTTTGTATAGAAAAAGCCAATGGATAAATTTAGCTCCACGCATGTCCTTGCCCATTGTCCTTAGGTGCTATAATAAGCGAGTGAAAGAATAATTTCATATCCAGTCCCTTAGAAAAGCATAAAGCAGGGGCAGTGAGGCAATATGTGGTGTATGCAGAGGCGGGATTCATCCTGCTCTAACCTTATGAAGTCACTGAAATAACAAAGATCCAGCCCCCTCTAAATGCATCTTTCTATTAGCATTTCAAGTCAAATTGATTTAATAAGAACATTCAATGTCTCATTGACATTAGCCACATTTTAGCCCTATGTGGCCAGTGGCTGCCATATTGGGCAGTGCCCATAAGCAACATTTCATCACTGTGGCAAGTTCCATCAGTGCAGACGGTGCTGAGACAGAAAGTTGCGTGTAATCTGTGGCGCTTTGGGTAGCAAATCGCTCTGCCCGTTTGTGATTCCCTTAGGCAAAGAGAGCAGATAGTTAAGTTAACCTTAGAGTTATTAAATAACTGAATAAATAAGTTAATCAATAAATATGTGAAAGGAAGCACAGCCTGTCCCATTGGATAGATTTATCTTTACTTAGTTAAAGTAAACAATCTCATTTGGTAAAATTTTCCCTCAATAAAAAGTGGTGTCCTTTTTGCTATTTGGTAGGGGTATATAGGCAGATATGAATATTTTAATAATAGCTATAATACTTATGTTTGATGGTAGATCAATAGATGAAAAGTACATGGCTATTGGGTTGATGAAAGTGTGACACAAACCAATGTTTATGAATAATTTAGTAATGATCAACGAACTACTATTTAAAAGTCTCAATTTACCCCTTTCATCTTTTTAAAAATCTGCATTTCCTCGTGAATGAACACTCCACATGGATTCAGTCCTTGTCCATTGATGAAGATCTTAGCTGTCACCTCTGTCTGGGAAAAGGGCAATGTAAGTAACACAGTTTCTGTTCTCGGCTGATATGGTTTGGTCATGTGTGGTCACTGAGGTGGTTTAGTGGAACACAGCTATATAAACAAATAAAGTCCAAGTGTAGACCCAAAATTGCATGTGTTTGGTACCTAAAACTATTACCCTGTTTTCATAGAGAAGAAGGGGGTTTGTAGTTTGTGGGGGGAGATAGTTACTGGGGAACTTCTATGCATATATGCATAGCCCATGGACACAGACAATAGTGTGGCAAAGGCTTGGGAGGGGCAGAGAGGAGGGGGTCAATGGGGAAAAAACAACAACAAAAAACCCCAAAGTGGGCATCTGTAATACTTTCTACAATAAAGATAAATTCATAAAAAATTAACCCATTAGAGTACACCTGAGATACATTTCTTCAAACGATGGAAGGCATTTAATTACTTTTGAGAATTGTTTGCTATTCCCTATTATTTCTGCACCACAGTTGATTTAAGTATTTCATATTGCTATAAATCCAGGCTAACTGTTGAGAGGAAGCTCTTAGAAGGTGGAAGACATTGTCTGTGTCCTAGATGTGGGGTTCCCTTGTGGGTTTTGAGTGTCTATGACTTCATGCTTTAAATTGGCCAAGTTAAATGGACACGGCCCAAACCATGGGCCATTTTGAGCAGAGATATTGTATGAAGCAAGGTTCACACTGAGATCTAGTCTAAAATCTCTGTGAGAAGTCAGTCTAGAGACAGACCATAGTTGTATCAAGCACCTTGTTCTTGGAAGTTTGTGATTCGTGGGAAACTGAAAGTATAAATGAATTAAGAAAAAGAGGGCCAAGCCTGGACCAATGATGACTTTGGAGGGTGTCTGAATCAAAAACATTGATTAAAGCCACCTGTAACTCTCAGGTCCATTATCACAGAGTATCTTCCGCTCTTCCTTAGGGAAATGAGCTTATAGCAGAAATTGAGGCTGTTCAGCCCCCTTGATCACTTTATGGATATAGACTGAATTTTTCAATGATAACAATGAGACTTGAATCGACTCTATGACTAACCTAGTACCACAAAAGTAATGTCATTTAATTCAGTGTTGATATGGACTGCTCATGGCCTTGAACTTGGCATATATTTGGCTCCATAGATTGAAGACCACGGTTGCTGTCATCAGTGTGCTGCTGAAGATCTTGGCTGTTAGGGTAAGAAACCTAAAGACTGAAGTAAATAATGGTCAAAGAACTTGTTAACGTTCCTAATATGAATGTGTTATGACACAAAGATTAAGGGTTAAACCAATTCAGTACAATTGCGGTTAAAAACAAGATGGAAGACATTTTCTCTGATTAATAATCCGTCTTATTTGTGCTCTGCATTTGATTTAAACATTTATCCAGCATTAAATTCTTGGGCTGCACTGTCTCATTTGGTTGCCCCTAGCCATATGTGACCATTTAAATTTAAAGGAAAGGTGAATGTTACATTCAGTTCCTCAGTTGCACTAGCCACATTTGAAGTCCTTAGTTACCTGTGGCTAATGGCGACCGGATTGGAGAGCCCAGTCATAGCACATTCATGTTACCATGCACCGTTCTCCTGGATGGCTCCTCACTGAGGGAGGCGTGCATCCGGAGATGGAAGGTAGTTGGGGTAGGATAGGTGTGAGGCAAGGATGTTAATTGTTCCCTCACTGATGGCCACTGCTGAAAGAGATCTCGTCTATTGAGAATAAAATTGAGTTCATGCCAAAAGAGCCTAGAAAGACATCTTGGTCATAGTCAAGGATGTTCTTGGCTTTTATAGAAAATAATGAATATTGACTTTATTGCTATTAGTGGATCAATCAACAAAAGTATAAATGTAGAAAAAGATTGTTCACCCTGGGTCAATGATGAGTGTGTCTGGATCCTTCTGAAGACAAGCATTGTAATTAAACCCTGTACTCTGGGCTCCATTACCAGAACATTCCTCTTTGTGATCTGAGTGGCACATGAGATTATGCTAGGAGTTATGGATATGAAGGAGTTTGTGGTTGGGTTTCTGAGTATTGTATTTTCACTAAATCAATGAATGAATCATTGAAGAAACATATAAATGAATAAAGAGAAAATGGATTATTCCTGATTCAAATATGAGAATATGGAGTGTAATATATATAATATAAAATCATTGTTAATACATTTCTGAACCACCGTTGCAGTAAAATAAATAAATTTATTAGAGCTGACCCTTTTGGGTAAAGAGCATTTAGATAAATGGATGTATGAGCCGATGTTATTTTTCTGGGCTGAGTTATTGGTTTTTTGTTTTATAGAAAAGGGCAAAACATCAACTTAAACTAATCATTGATAAAATCGCTGCATAATTGAGAGGACTTAGACACAGACTATGTTGAATGTGTCACATGACCAGTTAGGATTAATTCAATGATCTTCAATATTTTTTTAATTTAAAAAGAACAGAAAAGATTATTTGGTCTTTTCTTTTTGTGCCCAATGAATATATGGACAGTCATTAATATTATCCTGTTTCTGTATTAATGATATTATTATGTGTAAAAGAATAAGTTAACATTCTTTTGTCTGATGTTGGTTTCAAAGGTGTTCATTATATAAGTTACATTTAATATTTGAAGAAATTGATCAATAAGCCATTCAGAGTTTTAATATATAACAAACACTAAGGTTTATTTTTAGTCAAATATTTTTGACTTAGATCAATTTAAAAAATCTGACTCTATGCTGATCTGCCTGCCTATATAATCTAATCTATTTTTATATTTGCTTTGCATTTACAGAATGAATGCACAAATGATTCAATTAAAGGAATGAGAAACGTTAGTTACACTCAAAGGAATCACTTCTGACTTGGTGGTTTGTCATGGGTCTTAACTCTTAAAAAAGTATATATATTTATTGATTTTAGAGAGGAAGGGAGAGAAAGAGAGAGAGATAGAAGCATCAGTGATAAGAGAGAATCATTAATTGGCTGCCTCCTGCACAACCCCTACTGGGGATTGAGCTTGCAACCCAGGCATGTGCCCTTGACTGGAATCAAACCTGGGACCCTTGACCCTCTATCCAGTGGTCAAACCAGCTAGGGCATAGGGTCTTAACTCTTATTGAAAGGAAATAAATAGTTACATATACAAATAAAATGAATTAAGGTTATGTGTGGGCCAATTTAGCACATCTGAGGTCAACTAAGGAGGAAAAAGTAAGACCATTTATTCATTTTAAGAGTTAATTATTCAATTAATTAATGTAAAATGTATTATTCAATTTTAATTCTGAGTCACAGTTCATTTTAACCTCCCTTTACAGAGACACAATTTAGTCAGCTTCAATTGCAAACGGGGTTAAAGTTTACATTCATTTATATAGCAAGCATTGGTCAATTAATGAAAGATATATATATCTCTACAGAATTACTTCCTACTGACAATATAGGATTTATATAAGTATATCTATACTGTTAGTGGGAAGTAATTCTGTAGAGAAATACTGGAAATATTCAAGGATCTAGTTTCAAGTTTTATGGCCTGTAGGCATTTATTTTATTATTATTAGTGGATGAATTAATTAGTAAAAACATGTAGACACAATTGAAGATAATGAGGGCCAATCTGGACCAATGGTGATGACTGGTGGAGTATGAGTCATGGGTGATGAATACTATGTGCCTGTTTATTTCACAAAGTATATAATCTAATCTGTACCTTCTATTGAAATATTCCTATGGACAGATGTTAGGAATATTCAAGGATTTTGTTCTTAGTTTTGTGTTCATGATATTTAATTTTATTAATATAAATGGAAAGAATTAATATAAATATATGAATAAATAGGGTGAAGCATTGTCCAATTATGTAAATATTTGGTGAGGCCAGAAATACTATTACTATATATTAAAAACACTGAAGTTCATTAAGAAATAAATGTCTTTGCCCTGGCTGGTTTGGCTCAGTGGATAGAGCGTCGGCCTGTGGACTGAAGGGTCCCACGTTCGATTCCGGTCAAGGCATGTACCTTGGTTGCGGACACATCCCCAGTAGGAGTGTGCAGGAGGCAGCTAAATCGGTGTTTCTCTCTCATCGATATTTCTAACTCTCTATCTCTCTTCCTCTCTGTAAAAAATCAATAAAATATATTAAAAAAAGAGAGAAATAAATGTCTTAAAGGCATTACCTCTTTATCTAAGGAATGATACCTACACTACAAATAACAGTCCATGCTCTTATTTGTTCTGTGCCTTCTTCAACATTGTTTTCTCAAGAAAAAATATCATAATTTAATACAGACTTAAATGTCTAATAAAATGATAGGAGGAATTCAGGATAAATGAAGAGAGTATTTTCATATTTTAATCATTTGTTCTGCTTTGTACTCTCAGAATGATCGTCCCCTGCAGATTTAATCATCTTTCATGGTCAGAAGCTCTCTAGTTACCTCCATGTGTTAGCAGCATGGAGACTCATGTGAGTATAGTCACACACTTTGTCTTGATTTGGGTAGTTCTTAAAGGATATTTCCTGTATTGTTAAAAGAATTAAAGAAGGCCAACCATGGCCCAATCATAAATATGACATTCTTATGATGTCATAGTAACATATGCCAGATGAACATTGTGCTGATTAATCAATATTTGCAAAATATCGATTAATAAATGATGTAATCAAGCTGATAAATGATCACATGGCTATAAAACTTAAAAATATTGTTAAATTTTTGTGATTTATCTATTTATTTATTAGTGAAGTGATAAATTAATTAATAAAGAAAATTAGAAATTAATGGAGAAGAAGAGGGCCAATTTTGGACCAATGATGACGACTGGTGGGGTATGAGTCATGGATGATGAATACTGTATGTCGGGACTCTGAGGTCCAACACGAAAAGAAATCTAATCTATTTCCTCTGTTGGAAATGACCATAGTGACAGATGTTAGTAACATGCAAAGATTATGTTCTTCACTTTTTTGTTCATGGGTAATGATTCTATGAGCATAGATTAGCGAAAGAACTAAAAAACACATACAAGTAAATTAATATAAATGTGTGAAGCATTGTAAGTTATGAAAATGAATAAATATTTAAGTTACTGAGTAAGTTAAATGCAGAAAGCAAAGTCAGTGCAGAGAAAGTCTCAACTTTTCCTCTCCCTCTGTGCTTGCACTTCTCAGAATGGATGCACTGGACCTGAACTGCAGATTCTCCCATGGTCTCAAGATGTCTGGTGTCTGTCTGTTTGGTGCATAGAAACAAATGTGAGTTTTGTGAACATATACTCTGCATTTGAAAAGTGTGAATTATAACCAAAGAAAGCCAACCATGGTCCATTATTAAATATGGAATTGATATGTAACATTATAGTGATTGATCCCTATATGAAACTTTGAGGATGATTAATGAAAGATATATTGATGTCATAAATGATCCTATAGACAGATATAGGACTAGTACAGGCTCATGCTCTTAAGTTTTGTTGTGCTTCATATTTTTTTATTTTATTACGATCAGATAAATTGATGAATTAATTAATAAACATAAATGAGAGTGGATAAAAAAGGCTAACCCTGGACCAATGATGACTACTGGTGGCGTATGAGTCATTGATGGTGAATACTCTTTAACTCTGAGGTCCAAGATACCTTTAGCTGAGGAAGTTATAGATGATATAAATAATGAGCAATATTGGGGTTAGTGGAAAGTTTAATAAAATTACCCCAAAATAATATATAACTTAATCACCAAATAATTTAATGTAAATGCAAAGACCAATAGAGAAAATATCTCAGTCGTGTTGTCTATTCTGCTTTCTACTTTTTAGATGGACACACCCAAGCTGAATAAAGCATTATGCCTTGGTCAGTGATCTTTCTATTGGCCTGTAGGAGCATGAAGACCAACGTGAGTAATTTTCAATGTCTTCATCTTACTTTGGGTGGTTTGTTTGGGGTTTTCTCTGTGTATATATTTTTAAATATTCAATATAAGAAAAAAATACCAACTATGTTCCGATAATTAAGTTGGAAATATAATGTTGACTAATCTAACTTTTAAATTATGAAGATGATTAATAAAATTCAATTAGCCAATGATTCTTAAAAAATGATAAAGATTTTAAGGCTATTGTTCTTGATCTTTTGTGATTCATTGATATGTATTTAATTATTATTAGTCGATTGATGAATTAATGCATAAACATATAGATGAGAATGAAGAAAAGGGGGCCCGAAACTGGACCAATGATGATGACTGATGGCATATGAAGCAAGTACTATGATTGCTATGTGTCTGGAAGTCTGAGGTCTAAAACAAAAGAAAATCTAATCTATTTCCTCTATGGCAATTGTTCCTATTGGTCTTGTAATTTTGGATTAATATATTTCTAGTATATTACTATTAATATCAATGAATCAATGATAAAAACCAACAAACAAATATATCACTAAGGAAACAAGGCTTCACTAAGTTGGTCTTATCAACTATGAATATATATGGTGAGGCAAGAAATATTAATATAAACTGAAAATTCTGATAAGAAATAATGGACAAAGGGCATTATTTATCTAAGGAGTCATATCATTTATTTATATTTATGTTTATATATGTGTATAAGTTATACACATATAATAAATATATATGTATATGCCTTTATGACTGAGTAACTGAAATAACGGGGAAAAGGGTCACTTTAGAGGGGTTCTCAATTTTTTCACCTTCTGCTCTATTCTGTATTCCTTAGAATGGACGCATTTGAGCAGATTGAAGCATCATCCGTGGTCACGTGCTCTACGGTTGCCTGTTTGTGTAGTGAGTAGAGACCAATGTGAGTAGTACATTGAAACAGTTCATGTCTCTGAGATTTTTTCTCTCTCAAATATTCATGTGTCATCAAGAATGTGAAATATAGTCCAAGATGCCAACTATTGTGAATTATAAATATGGGATTGGTCTGAAGATTATCTTTATTAATCATCCATGAAACATTGATGATAATTAAAGAGATATATCAATAATATGGCAAATGGTCCTATATGTGGAACATTTATTACTCTTATTCTTGTTTTTTATGAATCATATAGTTTTAAAATTTAATATAAGTGAATCAATAAATTAATAAATGAACTTATGCAGATAAGAATGGTGAAAAAGATGAATATTTATTGAAAATACTGAAGTTCATTAAGTTGTCATCTTAGACTGCATTATTTGTTTAAACGTATTTATTGAATTATTAAAAAATATTAAACATAATAAAAAATTAACTATGGCCAAATGATAAGAAACATTATATTATTAATCAATAATGTACAGCATGGAGGTTGATTAATGAAAAAAGAATTAGCCTCTGTGGGAAATGATTCTATAGACAAATGTGAGAGATATCCAACAATTTTGTCCTTGGATATTGTGAGTCATGTGTTCATTTAATTATTATTAATGAATTAATGATTTATTTGATACAAATGTAGAAATGAATGGATTTTTATTATTTTATGCATGGATTAATTTCAGAATCAATGTACAAATTTTAAAAATCAGAGATGAATAACATGCACTCTTTAAAAAATTTTTTTTAATTGATTTCAGAGAGGAAGGGAGAGAAAGATAGAAACATCAATGATGAGAGAGAAAAGATAATTGGCTGCCTCCTGCACCCTCCTCTCCCCCCCACTGGGGACCAAGCCCACAACCAGAGCATGTGCCTTGATCGGGAATCAAACCTGGGCTTCCTGATTCAGAGGTCGACACTCAACCACATCATACACTTGTCATCTGTGGTGAACGAATAAAAAAATATTCCAGTTTATTGAAAATACTGTATTCCGTTACCAAAAATAAATGGTTCCAGTACCTTCCATCTTCGATCTTATTCTGGTCACTAAAAGCATGATATTAAGTATTAGCCCACATAACTATCTTCTAAATGATTGACTAAATGTAAGGTGCGGTAATGTTTCCGTCCTGTTATCATCTCCTTTGCTTTGCACTTCTCAGAACGAAACCACCTGAAGGGGACTCAGCATCTGTTGTGTTCAGAAGCTCCATGGAGCGGCATGAAGGCCAGTGTGAGTAATAATCAAAGGTCTTGTCTTGGTCAGGGAAGTTTGTTTAGGGATATCACTGTAGTAATTTAAAAAGTGGAAAAAAGACCAACCATGGTCCAATGATGAAACTGGAAATGTACGAAACATTATGTTGACTACCTTACCTTTGGAATAATGGGGATGATTAATGAAAAGAGGTATAATCAGTAAGCCATTGGTCCGAAAGGAGTGTGACAACAATCTTTAGGCTCTTGTCCTTGCATTTTTGTGATTCACACACGTGTTTAATTATTAGTAGTGGATTGAACACTTAACAACTGTAGGTGAGAATGAGGAAAAAGAGACCCCAAACTGGACCAATGATGATCACTGATGGCATATGAAGGAGGTACTATGATTGCTATGTGTCTGGAAGTCTGAGGTCCAAAACGAAACAAAATCTAGTCTGTTTCCTCTCTCATTAGGAATATGCAAGGAAATTGTTGTTGTCATGTTGGATTCATGGATTTCTAGTATATTACTATTAATGTCAATGAATCAATGATAGAACCAATAAACAGATATATCACTAAATAAAACAAGGATGAAGACTTATCAAGTATATATATAGTGATGCAAGAAATACAGTCAACATAAAATGAAAAACTGATGTTAAGAAAGAAATGGACCAAGTGCATTACCTCTTTTCTAAGGATTATATGAACACTGACACTGAGAATTAATATACAGTTTAATTAGCCTGTGTCAGTCTTGAGTTGACGATGTTAATTTTTAATATGTATATTTATATTTTATATGTATGTGTTCTGAAGAAGTGAATACCTAAATAACTGATAAAATGAAATGAGAAAGAAATTGACTAATGGAGAAAAGGTTTCAATTTTTAATTATCTGCTCTGTCTTGTGCTCCTCAGAATCAACATGCTCAAGCTGACTTAAGTGTTTTCCATGGTAACAAGATCTATGGTTTCCTCTGTGTAAAGCATTGAGATGAAATGTGAGTAAAGGTTACAGTTCTTGTGTTTGTTTAAGAATTTTTTAAAAGGGTATTCATTGTATTGCTAAAAGTGTGAAATGAAAGCCCCACACCGACCACAGGAAATGATAAATAGGAGATATTATGAGGCATTATAGTTACTAATGCAGATTTGAAATATTGATGGTAATTAATGAGAGAGAGAGAACAATGAGGATGAGGACAAACAGGCCACAGCGTTGACCAATGATGACTGTTGCTGGAGGAAGAGTCACGGAGATGATGAATACAATGTGTCTGAGACTCTGAGGTCCGATAAAGAGAGGCATCGTCGAGTGCCTTTGAACTGATCCTATAGACAGATATTAGAGAATTAAAAGGGACCATTTCCTTGGTTCATTTTCATGAATTTTGATCCCATTTTAATAAACGGTTCAAAAAGAACCAATGAATAAGAATAAATAAGATGAAGAGGATGAGACAATAAACATTTCAAATGCTTATTGAAAATACTGTCATTCATTAAGAAATGTAAATGGTTCAGTTGCCTTCCCTCTTTGGTTAAGAATGATACAGACGGTAAATAATAGTCCAAGTTTTTAATTCGTGGTCTGTGTCAAGTTTGATATTGTTTGGTTTGTTCATGAGTACATATTATATCCTTGAGTGACTGGCTAAGTGGAAGGTGATGTGTGCCTCAGTCTCTCAATTTCGTTACAATCTTCTCTGCTTTGTATTCCTCAGCATGGACACGCTGTAGCTGACCGAGCCCTGGGCCATCATAGGAGCTCCACTGGTCGGCCCTCTGTCGAGGTGCATGTAAGTCATAGCCATGCTCTTCTCCTGGTTCAGATTGTTTGTTTAGAGTATTCACTGGAATGCTATCAAATGGCATTAAATATGTTCAAAGAAGACTAGTCATGCTCGCATAAGAAGTATGGAGTTGACATGAAACTTGATGTTGATTAATGGGTATTTGTATCAATGAAGCTGATTAATTACATAGGCATATTCATTGAGGCAAATGCTTCTATAGATAAAGATTAGAGATATTGAGAGACTTGTCCTTGAGTATTTTTTATTCACAGATGTGTTTATTATTAGTGAATTGACAAATTGTTCAGTAAACAGGTATAGATGAGAATGAAGAAAAGAATTCCAGCCTGTCACAGCGATGACGACTGGCATCATATGACTCAGACATGTACAGTAAAAACGGATGTGTTTGGAACTCTGAGGTCTCAACACAAAGGAACCGAGTCCCTTCTTTCTGTTAGAAGTGATTGTATAGACAGATGTCAGGAATTGACAGAGCTCTTGTTCTTGGTTTTGTGTTCATAAATATTACAAAATATTATTATAAAAGAATAAATGACAAAATAAATATGGATGAAGAGGGTGAGGTATGGTTCATTGTTAAAATGTATAGAAGAAAAATAATACTGATGTCTATTGCAATCACTATCAAATGGATCAAGTGTATTACATCTTTGATTAAGAATGAGATATATAATGATAAGTAATAGTTACTGCTCTGAGTCAGTTACAATTCTGATGTTTAATTTATTAAGAAAGAACAAATATATCTGATCATTAATCAGTGAATAATGAAACGTAGGAGTCAGGGAGCAATGGAGATTAGGTCTCATCTTTCTGTTCCCTTTTGTGCTCTGTACTCCTCAGAGTGGGTGCTCTGGGGCTGACTCCAGCATCGTCGCTTGTCACGAGCTCTGTGGTTGCCTCTATTTGTAAGTACGTTCTTGTCTCAGTTCCAACATTTTTTTTAATGGCTATTCACCGTATCATTAAAAAGTGTGAAATATAATCAAAGAAAGCCAACTCTAGCCCAGTGACAAATGTGAGATTTCTTTTATTCATTGATGTAACATTGATTATGTCGATGAATATATATACAAAGAATATTCATTCTTCAATTAGAGATTTATGTAAGAATGATTTGATACAAAGATTAGGGATATTAAGGCTTTTCTTGAGTTTTTATGAATAATAGGACCTTAAAATTATATTGATAAATGAATAAATTACTCTGTAGAAATTATAGAAAATATTAGAGAAAAAGAGGGACAGTGACATCGTGGATCAACGATGACTCCTGGTGGTGTGTGAGTTACATACGCTCAACACGTATCTGGCTTCCAACACAAACGCATACTAGTCCATTGCCCTGTTTGAAGGGATCCCCTACAATTCAGGAATCTATGAGCATCTTGTTTTTTATTTACTTTCATGTACTGTCATTCTATTTATAACTGGATCAATGAAATAATCAATAAAAACATATAGGTAAAGATGAAGATCATGAGAATTGCCCAAATATAAAGATATGTAGTTAGATAGGAAATACTCTGCATCTATATAGAAAAAACTCCTGCACATTAGGAAATAATGGTCGACAGGTGTTACCTCTTTGGCTATAGATTCTGTAGTTAGCATTTCATAGTAATAGACAATGTTCCAATTCTGTGTCCGTGGCAAGGTCACTGTTATTTGCTCACTTGGGAGAATTTAGAAATTTCTCCATATTGCTAATTATCCTAAATGACTAATCAAAAGTTATATGCAAGGATTAGTAGATAAGACATCTCAATCTTTTTTAACCACCTACTATGCTCTGTTCTCCAGGACGGACCCACCCTAACTGATTTCAGGATTCTTCTGTGGTGATGGTCTCGACCATAGATCTCTGTGTCAGTGAGTAATATTCACGTTCTTGTCTCAGTTTGGGTGGTTTAAGGGTATTCACTCTATTACTAAGAAGTGTGAAATATCATCAGTGCATGCCAATCAAAATGCAATTACTATGAAACACTGTGTTTATTTATATACAAATCCTTGAGGTTATTTAACAAAAGGGATGAGCTGCTGAGGGAAATAATTCTATAGACAGATGGAAGAGATTAGTCCCTGCCAATCATGGATGAATAATAAAGAGGTTACACTGAAGAAAGTACATTGACTAATCCATATACTCAACACTGAGGTTCATTAGCAGAACAGACCTAGACTATTTGCTCTTTAGAAAATGATTTTGTATCATATGTTTAGGGATATTAAAGCTACTTCAAAAATTAATTTGTTATATATTTATTATTAATGAATTAATGATTTCTCTCTTCACAAAATGACACTAAATGAAGAACAAGAGGGTGAATACTGAGTCAGTACTGTGCCCTGGTGGCAGGTGAGTCAAGGGCAAATACTGCTCACCTAGAACTCCGAGGTCCAGTGCAAAACAGATTTGATATCTCATTAAAAGTTCATGCAATAATAACTACACAAATGTCTGAACAAATGAAGGATAAATGGGTCGAATGTGGAAGGAAGATGGCATACGTAATGAAACAAACATCATCCCCAGTCCCTTTCAGAGAACTGAAGTCCATTTACAATATGGAGAGGCTTTTGTACCTAAGCAGAAGGGAGAGGTATTTGCCAGTGTTCATGTCCTGGGCTGTAACTGTGTAGCAGGTGTTTTTTAAAGACTTAATTTAATAGTCAAACGATTATATAATTTAATCAATTAACTACATTAAAGATGGCCGAGCATGAACCGGTGACAAAAATATGTTCCATGACAGTTAAGACCAATCCATTTGGCTTCACTGTGCCCCATGGGTGATCATTCCACAATGTAAATCAAATCATCACGCTGTGCACCTTAAAGATTTCCAACGTTGTCAATTTTTCCTCATGGAATTTGGAAAAAGTATATTATTCCCCAATACTCATGCCAGTTAGCACCTGCAGTTACAGTCAGTTAGTTATCATTTTGAGTTTGTGCACAGACATACTGATTTTCTCATCAGTAATTAACAAACAGGTGAATAATTTAATAAGGTAAAGGTGACAGAGCTCCTGACCAGTGACGAGTATATGTTGAAACCTCATCCTTCATCAGTTCTACTCATGTTATGTCCTCCTTATGAAAAAAAATTGCTCTCATTAGTTGTATTGAAGGGAGTTAAATAGACAGAGATATACAATACCATTTCTGTTCTGGGTTCCTGGGAAGTTAAATAGTTTTGATTTTGTTTAAAAATTAATAGTCTCCAAATACCCAAATGACTAAGAAAATGAAATGAGAAAGGAATGTCTTAATATTGTATTATCTGTATTGCTTATACTCAGAGCGAAGGCACCTAGCGGATGTAGTACTTTTGCCATGGCAAGAACTCTGTGGGGAGCATGGAGACCAGTGTGAGTAATAGCGAACTCTCTTGTGTTGGTATGGGTGACTTGTTTAAGAACATTAACTGTATTGTTCATAAAATGTGTTAAGTATAATAAAAGAAGTTAACCATGGCCCACTATGGGGTTCATGTGGAACATATGTTCCTTAATAGATTTATGCAACACTAACATTGACTAATGATAGTTTTGAGGGAAATTATTCTGTAGACAGATGTTAGGGAGACTTAAGAGCATTGTTCTTGAATTATTGTGATCATGTAAATTTATTTTGTTATTATTAGTCAAATGAAAGTTAGTAAATCAAGAAACATGGATGAGGGAAAGGGCAAATCTTGGAGTCATGATGGACCCCTAGTAGGGTCATGGGCAATGAAGAGGATGTGTCTGCAATTGTCAGGGCCAATGCAGAAGAGATCTAGTCTATGTCTCTGTTGGGACTGAACCTCTGGAAAGGTTAAGATTAAGAATACACAAAGATCTTGTTTTTGGACTTCTGTGCCTCATTAATTTTTACTGTATTATGAAAAAATCAATAAGTAATCTATATAATTACATAAATGAATACAGACGAAGAATGTGAAGCATTGTCTAATTATAAAATAATGACATGAGACAAGAAATGCCATTAATATAATGGCCCTTAGGAAACCAGTGGATTAAGGGTGTTACCTCTTTCCCTAACAGGAACAGTAGGTGTTACTGCTTCAGATCAGTGGTGAATTCTACGTTGTTCTTTCTTTTAGAAGAGACAGTTAATTATTAAAATCAACTAGTAAATATTTAAATGATTAAGAGTATGACAGGTGGGAAACAATGATCAATGCAGAGAATGTCTTCACCTGTTTTTCATCTGCTATGCTTTGTATTCCTCAGGGTAGATGCTCGCTGCTGGTAAGGTTCTGCTCTGATCCCCGTGATCAAAAACATTGTAGTTACCTCTGTGTGGGGACCACTGTGAGTTATAGTCACATTCCTTGATGAGGCTGGTGGTTTGCCCAACGGTATTTATTGTATAAAAACCTGTGAAATATAATCACAAAAGTCCAACCATAGACTACTTATGAAGCTGGTATTGATAGCATGATTTGATGAATTGATACATGAATCATTGAGGCCAAATACAGAAAGAGATCTAATCTCTCTAAGAAATAATTCTATAGGCAGAGGTTAGGGAGTTTCAAGAAACTTGGGTTTTTACCATTGATTAATTTACTTTGTGATTATTAGTGAATTATTGAATTAATCTCAAAAAGGTGAAGAATAAAAGGGCAAAACCTGGAATAATGTTGGTGAGTGGTGCTTATGAGCACGTACAATGAATATTATGTGTCTGGAACCCTGAGGTGGTGCAGCACAAAAGGAATCTAGTCCACTCCAGTTGTTTGAAGGGAACGTAGACACATGTCAGGAATATAGAAGATCATTTTCTTGGGCTTGTGGCCATGTATTTTTAACATTATAAATTACAGAATAAATGAACAAATAAACAAATGGAAAAAGATGAAGAGGACGAAGCTTTATTTATTATTAAAATATCTAATAAATAAAAATGATATTAATATAAGTTGGAATGAATAGTAAATACACCAGGTGTATTACATTTCGACGAAGTATGATATATACTATAGATAGTGTTAAGAAATAGTTAAAATTTTGACAATTAATTTTTTAAGAGAAGGATAAGTATATATTACTATTTGAAATAATTACCCAAATAACTGTGTATGTGAATGGTGGATGGATCAATAGAGAAAAATGTCTCAATCTTTTTATCACCTTCTGCTTGGTACTTTTCAGAAGAGATGGAGCTGATTTCAGCTTCTGCTGTGATCAAGATGGTCATGTTGCCTCTGTGTCAAGAAAGAGACTAACGTGAGTAATGAATAGTCCAAGATGTTATCTTGGTTCAGGTCACTCGATTAAGAGTATGCACAGTGTCATTAAAATTATTAAATTAATTAAAAACTTAATTATTGTCCAAGCAATCAACGTGATATGGAACATGTTGGTTAATCCATAATGTAACATTGAGGTTGATTAATAGAAGAGATGTAATCTATATGGGAAGTGATTGTTTAGGCTGATGGTGGGGACATTCAAGGACCTTGCTCTTTGGTTCTTTTTTTGTGTGAATAATGTACTTATTTTGTTATCATTGAGTAATTAGTGGTTTAGTGATACCACTATAGACTTGAATGATCAAAAAAAGAGAAACCCCAACATGGACCAGTTTAGGTGAGTCATGGATGATGAAAAGAAGTGTCTGAAACTCTGAGATACAGCACAATACATACTTAGTCATTCCTCTTTGGAAATGATGCTATAGACAGATGCCAGAAATAAACAAAGGTCATGTTCTTATTTTGAATTTGTAGATTTAGATTTATTATTATTAATGAATCCTGGATAAACTCATCAAATAAAAATAATACTTAGATAAAGGAGAAAGTGAGGCATTGTCCAATTATGATCATGTTGTGATATAAGACATACTACATTAAATTAAAAAAAAACATCGATGCCCATTTAGATATAAATTGATCAAAGGTTTTACTTCTTTGGCCAAGGATTATGTAGATGAGGATAATTAAGTCAATTTTATTCTTCTAGATCAGTTTCAAGTTTGAGGTTGGTCCCGTTGTCAATAGGTAAAAATACATAATGAAGAATTAACAAATACCTACCCAACTTAGTAAATGATAGGTGGGAAGGAAGTTCCCATGTAGATGAATTCTTTTTTTTATTGACTGCACTGCTCTGTGCTCCTCAGAATGGACCCACTCGAGATGACGTCAGTGTCTTCCCTGGCCTCCCGCCCTCTGTTCGCCTCTGTATGTCAGGAGCATGGACCCCATTGTGAGTGATGGTCAAAGTTCTTGTGTTGGTTTGGGTGAGAGTGTGAATTAATGAATTAATAAACAAGTTGGAAATGAACAAAGGGAATGTGTGCTAGTCCTGGACCCGTGATGAGAACCAGTAGCATTTGAGGAGAGGATGATAAATTTCAATGTGTCTGAAACTCTGAGGTCCAGCGCAGAGCAACCAGTGCCTTCTCTTCGTTTGAAAGGATCCCATAGACAGAACTTAGGAATATGCAAGGATGGTTTTGGTCTTAGGGTTTATTTTATTCTATTATTATAATTGGATAAATGTAATAATCAATAAAAAACATATAAATAAGCATGAATGAAGTATTGTCCAATTATAAAAATACATTGTGGGGTAAAGAGTACTATTAATAAATTTGGACTGTTAAGTGCTAGTCAATGTTCATTTCCTAGGTGAGGGACAAGTTCTAAGTTGTTTATTTCCTTAGTAGAAATTGAAATAAATGTACTCTAGATTAATGAGTGACTAAATCACTAAATTTTTTTATCATTGCTGTGTTCTATACTCCTCAGGAAGGACACATTTGGGCTGATTGCAGCATCTTCCATGGTCATAGCCCTGTGGTTGCATCGGTGTGTGAGGAGCATGGAGAGTCACGTGAGTAGTGGTCAGTGTTCTTGGATTGGATTGGGTGTTTTAAAAAAATTCTTTTTATTATTAAAAGTATTAAATATAATCAAAGAAGCCCAATCATGTCAATATCACATGTTACTTATATGAAACCATATGATGACTAATTTACATATGAAACACTGAGTTCAGTTAATGAAAGAGTTTGGTTTCAGTGGAAATGATTCAATAGATGGATGGTGGAGGCGGCAATGGGGACAAAATGGGAGACACCTGTAGTACTCCCCAAAATAAAAATAAATAAAAAATGGATGTCAGAGATATTCCAGGATATTATTTGTGATTTTTCTTCATTTATGTTTATTTTTATATTAGTGAATTTAACCAATAAGAAACATAGATGACAGTTGGTAAGAAGAGCAAATCCAATGATGATGACTCCTGGCATATAAGTCATATGCAATGAATACCACTGGAACTCTGAGGTCCAATAAAAAATGAATCCTTTTCATGTGGCTGAAATACCAGGATATACAGGGTCCTATTTTGTTTTTCACTCATTTGTATTCTATAAATATAATTGAATCAGTGACTATACCAATAAATGATGGGGTAAAACATCTTCCAATTATACAAATATGTGGTCTGATAAGAAATACTATTCATATATAGTGTGAACACTGAAGGTCAATGAAAATAAACAGTATAAGGACGCTGTTTATTTTTGCTAAATTTGATATAGATAGTAATGAGCAACAACCAATGTTCATAGTCTGTCAGTGTCCATATTGGTTTTGTTTAGTCACTTAAGAGCAAGGAAAATAGACACAATCACCAATTACCAATTATGTACATGGCTGACTAAATAATGGTGCAATTGGGACCAGTGGAGATAATGTCTTGATTGCTTCTTTGGTTTGTTGTGCGTTGTACTCCATAGAATGGATGCACTGCATCTGATGTCAACATCTTCCCTGGGAAAGCGCTCTGGGACTGCGTCTGTATTAGGAGCATGGAGGCCACTGTGAGTAATAGCCAATGTTCTTTTTGCTTTAAGTGTGTTTTATTTTTTAAGATTTTCCCTGTATTATTAAAAAGTGTAACTATCTATATAATAAAAGGATAAGTGACCTTTACAGCGTAAGGACCAGAAGGACGGGTCGCTGTGATGCGCACTGACCACCATGGGGCAGACGCTCCGCCCCGGAGCTGCCCCCTGGTGGTCAGTAGGCTCCCACAGAAGAGTGCAGCGCAGCCAGAAGCCGGGCTCAAGGCTGGCTTGTGCAGTGGCCATGGCAGGAGCCTCTCCCACCTCCACGGCTGCATGAAGGAGCAGCGAGACGAGTGGTAAGGAGTAGTGAGCAGGGGTGTGGTAAGGCATGAGGGGGTCCCGGACTGTGAGAGAGATGCCTACCAGCTCCCCACAAGAGGTCCATGACATCCCCCAAGGGGTTCCGGAATGCAAGAGGATGCAGGCCGGGCTGAGGTACCCCCTTCTCCCCCGCCCCTGTGCACACATTTCAGGCACTGTGCCTCTATTAATCAAAGAAGATTAGAGATGTCACTGTTAAATATCATATTACCATGAAACATTGTGTTGATTAATCCATATATGAAACACTGAGCTCAGTTAATGATAAGAGTCTGGTCTTAGTGGAAGTGATTATAAAACTGGATGTTAGAGATACCTAAAAATCTCACTCTTGTTTTTTTTTTTTTTTTGAGATTTATGTAGATGACAATACAGAATGAAGGCCACCCCTGGACCAACAATGATCACTGGTGCATTGTGGGGCATATGAGCTCAATAGGTATCTGGAAGTCTGACATCCAACACAAATGGAGTCCGGCACGTTTTTCTTTTATGACAGGAACCTGTGGACAGATGTCAGGAATATAAAAGGATCTCGTTCTTGGTCTTTGAGTTCATGAATTTTAAAAATATTATTATTAAGGATTTAATGGCAGCATAAATAGACAAATGTATAAATGAATAAAGATGAGGAGCATGAAGCTTTGTTCATGAATAAAATATGTAATAATGAAAAAATGAATATCAATATAAATGGGAAAGGTTAAAAAAGGGCCAAGGGTATTATGTATTTGACGAAGGATGGCATCCACACTGACAGGTAACAATGATTGCCCTCAGTCAGGTATTAAGTTTGAAGTTCATTTTATTAAGAGAAAAATAAATAAATATCACCATTAATTAATAAACCCTCAAATGACTGTAAATGAATAGTGGAAAATATGGTACAATGGGGAAAATGTCTTAATCTTCTTTTTGGGTAAACATATAGTTGAATTTTAAAAATATATTCTGATTATTTATGACGTATCTGGCTAATGTATTGTTTTACATTTTTGTGATGACCAATATATTTGTATGTACTATTCATGTATTTCTAAGTTGACTTTTGTGCTTCTTTATTGTTTTTTTCTGTTTGTTACACTCCCTTCTTGGTTCATATTTGATTAGTTATGTTTGTCTCCTAATTTAACTATTTTCTATACTAATCTGATATACATTCATTCTAATTATATTTCTATAGGTAGTATCTTTACATTTTAATGAGTATGTTTACATTGAATTATAAAAATAGTATCTTTTATTCTTTTGTCTGCTTGTACATTTCAGAATGAATGCACCAAACTGATTTCAGCATCTGCTCTGATTGAGATGATGGTAGAGAAGAGACCAAGGTGAAAAGTAGGTGAAGATTTTACCTTGTTTGGATGATTTTTAAAAAAAGTATTCATAGTATTATTATAAAGTAATAAATATAATAAAAAACGTCAGTGTGAATCAAGTACAAATATGTTATAAAATATGTTGATTCATTGATAATGTGCAACATTGAAGTCAATTAATGTAAAAGATATAACCTATGTATGTAGTACAGAGCTAGGTTTAATCAAGGATCTTTTTCTTGTGATTTTATGAATTATGTATTTATTTTATTAGCAATGAATTAGTGCTTTAATAATCACATATAGAGAAACCAATGAAGGAAAAGAGACCCAGAAATGGATCAATTATGATGACTGGTCACATAGAATCATATATGGTGAGTGTGAGGTGTCTATAACTCTTGTGTTCACAAGAAACACAATCTGGTTTATCTTCTCTTGTAAATGACCCCATGGGTTGTTGTTAGGAATATACAAAAATTATGTTCTCATTTTGAGTTCATAGATTTAGATTTATTATCATTAATGAATCAATAGTCAAACCATTAAGAATGTAATAAACAACTAAAGAGAAAAGAGTGAGAGACATTGTCCAGCTAGGAATATATGTCATGAGGCAATAAAATTACAATCATACTTATGAAGCCATAAGTGGAAGTAGCATATGCCTTTTTGGCTAAGAACCATATAGACAGTGATGAGTAAGAGTCAATATTATTTTGCTCTTGATCAGTCTCAATTTTAAAATTATCTGTTGTTCAGAGAAAATATGTTACAATATGAAAAATTAATCAATGTCTAAGTGAATAAATAAAATGTAGAACACAAGGATCAGTGGAGGTAAAGTTTGAAAACTTTTTATCTTCTGCTCTCCTCTGTACTCCATAGAGTGGACACACTCGAGCTGATTTAAGGATTCTTCCATGATCACACCAGGTGGGCAAGGGTCAGTATATTTATATATTGCCTAATAATGATCACAATGAAGTTTAGTTTAACATTGGTTACCATATATAGTTATAAAATATGTTTTTGGGTGAAGAAAACTTTTAAGATTTATTATCTTACCAACTTTCCTTTGTTAAGATAAAAATTATACATTAAAATATAAGTACCTTAATACTGAGTCAATGAAACTCAGAAAGCAAGAGTTGGCCTCCGTTTTCCTTTACCATCTTCCCTTCTCTGTCCTCTTCAGAACGCAGACACGCTAGATGACGTATGCACCTTTCTCGGTCACAGACCCGTTGGTTCCCACTTTAGAGTAGGAGCTCGAGGATTAATGTGAGTTAGGGTTGAAATTATTTTCTTGGTTTCAGCGTGGTTGTTGTTGCTTTAAGTTTATTCCCCGTATTATTAAGTGTGAAGTATCAGTAAAGAAGGCAACTGTATCTGTTAAATATGGACTATAAGAAAAATTATATCCGGTAATGCATCATGGGAACAGGTGATAATAAAGAGATATATTGCTGTGAGAGTAAATGTATATTAAGTTTAAAGATACGAGGGCTCATCTTGTTTTTTGTGAATATTAGGCTTTCAGAATTATTATTATTGGACTAACATTTAATCAATATACAAATAGAATATAATGAGGAAATGAGAGAGAATAGTGAATTGATGATGGCTACTGTTGGCCTAGGAGTTACCTGGGGCAAATACATGTCTGGAACTCTGAGTTCCAATTTAATTACTATAGTCCATTCCCATCTCACAGGAATCTTCTAGACAGTTGACAGGAAGATCCTAAGATCTTGTTTCTGGTCTTAGTGTTCATGTATTCTCATCTATTATTATAATTGGATAAATTATAGAATCTATAAATAAACATAAATAAAAACAGATCAATGAAGTAGTGTCCAATTATAAAAATATGTAAGGAGGCAGGAAATAGTATTCATATATTATGCAAATCATGAAGTTCAATTAGAAACATATGACACATTACTGTTACCTGTATAGTTAAAGGATACATCATAGAAAATGCTCATAGTCTGGGTGAGTGGTCCAATTAAAATTTGTTTTCTTAGGAGAAAAAGTATATACCAAATCAATGATTGCTCAAATGACTGACCATGTGAGAGGTGAAAAGCAAATTTCAATGAACAGAAGGTCTCAACCATTTATATCATCTTCTCTGCTTCGTACTCCTCAGGACAAGTACACTGGGTCTGCTGTAAGGTTATTCCTTGGCCAGGAGCCATAGAATTGCACCTCTGCTTTAGGAGCTTGGAGACCAATGTGAGTCATAATGAAAGTTCTTATTTTGGTTTGGGTGGTCTGTATTAATAAAAGTATGACAGACTCAAGATGGCCAGTTGCATCCTCGTGGCCAAAATGGGATTAATAGGCAGCATTATATTAAATAATTCATATATGAAAAATGTTAATAAATATGACAGATGTGATGATGGTTTCAGGCACAATTAGGGCTATCAAGACCCTTTTGAGTTCTTGTTAAATAATAGAGCTTTAATTTTTTATTTAGGGAATTAATGAATTAATCAATAAACTATATAGAAATGAATAAAGAGAAAGCATCCTTTTTTGGATCAATGATGCTAACTGCCAGAGTATGAGTCACGAATGATGAATAATATGTCTCCAACTCTGAGATCCAACACAGAAGGAATGGGTTCTTTCTCTGTCTGCATTTTCATTCTTAATTATAATTGGACCAATGATTTATCAATGATCATATATATATATGGTAGTTGCATTGTCCAATTTAAAACATATGGGTAGGCAATAAATTCAATTAACATAATTGAAAACAGTGAAAGTCCAAAGAGAAACAAATGATCCATGACTCTGTAACCTCTTTGGCTTGGGATGCTATAGAGCAGTGATGGCGAACCTTTTGAGCTCGGCGTGTCAGCATTTTGAAAAACCCTAACTTAACTCTGGTGCCGTGTCACATGTAGAAATTTTTTGATATTTGCAACCATAGTAAAACAAAGACTTAGATTTTTGATATTTATTTTATCTATTTAAATGCCATTTAACAAAGAAAAATCAACCAAAAAAATGAGTTCGTGTGTCACCTCTGACATGCGTGTCATAGGTTCGCCATCACTGCTATAGCGGGTAAAATACAGACAGTGTTTATATTATTCTGTGTCAGTGGGAAGTTCACAATAGTTTTCCTGAAGGCCAATAACATAAATATACTCCAAATCATGAATGCCTAAATGACTGGTCACATGAAAGATGTGCAGGAAGGATCTGTGAAAAGAAGTCTGAACCTTTTGTCTCCTTCTGTTTGGACTCTTCCGAGCAGATGCTCCGGCTGATTTCAGCTCTGCCCTGGTGATGTTTGCTTTGTTGCCTCCACCTTAGGCGAGAGATCAAGGTGAGTAGTAATCAGAGATTTTGTCTTGTTGGGTTAATTTGTTTAAGAGTATTATTCATGATATTATTAAAATTTAATAATAGCAGCATTATTTACAGTTGCTCAGATCTGGAGGCAGCTGAAGTGCCCATCAGTAGAGTGGTAGATAAAAGAGTTGTGGGATATTTACACAATGGAATACTATACAGCTGTAAAAAAGAAGGATCTCTTACCCTTGGAAACAGCATGGAGGGACCTGGAGATTATTATGCTAAGTTAAATAAACCAGTGATAGAAAGATAAGTATCACATGATCTCATTTATCTGTGAAATCTAATGAAAAAAACAAATTGATGAACGAAATAGGTCCAGAGACATGGAAGCGTGAAACAGACTGATAAATCACACAGGGAAGGGGGTGGGTGGGAAGAGATTAACAAGAACCCATGCATAACCCATGGTCGAAGACAATAGTGTGGGGGAGGCCTGGGCTGGGGCAGGAGCCAGGTGGAGAGGGGCAAAGGAGTAAAATGAGGGACACCTGTAATATTCTCAACAAAAAAATTAATACATTTAATAAAAATTAATTTATTGCCCCATGCTAAATATGATATGAAACATTACATTGATTAATTGTAATTATGTAACATTGAGATTGATTAATGAGAAAGATAAAATCTATGTTGGCAGTTATTCTGTAGACAATAGTTAGATATGCTCAGAGTTGTTGGTTTTTCAGTTTTTGTTTATCATGTATGTATTTTATTATTGTCAATGAATCAATGATTTAATCAACACAAATGTAGAAATTAGTGAGGAGAAAGTTGGCCTCTATGGACCAATGATAATGACTGTGGCAGAGGAGTTATGGACACTGAATAATCTGGAACTGTGAGGTGCAAATATCTACATTATGAAACATAAAATTTTTAATGTTTAAAATACTTTTATTATATTTTTGGGATTCCATTGGTTAATAAAATTATATAGGTTTCAAGTGTACAGTTCTATAATACATCATCTATATATTGCATTGTGTGCCACCACCCACAGTCAAATCTTTTTAAGTAACTGCAAATATGAAATGTAGAAAGCAAGAATCAGTAAGGATTAAAGGCTTATTTATTTATTTATCTTCGATTGTGCTTTAGGCTTTTCAGAATGGACACATGTTAGCTGGCTAAGCATTGTTCTTTGCTGCCGAGCTATATGATTACATCTCTGTGAAAAGCACACGGACCGATGTGAGTAATAGCCACAGTTCTCATCTTGAGTTTAGCGATTGATTTTTTCAGTATATCATTAAAAAGTTTTACATAGGATTTCAGAAGGCCAGGTATAGCTCAGTGATAAATATTGGATTTTATGAAATATTAAATTGATTAATGCATAAGTGCAAAACAATATAATTTTTAAAAGATATTAGATTCCAGTTATAGGTTAGGGATATCATGACTCTTCCTGGGTTTATTTTGTATGTGTGAGTAATTAGGGTTTTAAAATTATTAGCGAATTATGAATTAATCAATAAACAGTGTAGAAATGAATGAAACAAATAGGGGTGATACTGGATCAGTGATGACTACTGGTGGCAAATGAGTCCTATATGATGACTACATGTTGAACTATAGGTCCAACATGAAATATAGTCCATGCCCGTTGTTTGAAGGGATCCCCTAGAAAGTTGTCAGGAATATATGAGGGTCTTGTTTTTGATTTTTATGTTTATGCATTTTCTGTCTATATAATTGAATCTATGAAATAATTAATAAGCAAACATAAATAAATAAAGATGGAGGTGGCAAAATATTGTCAAATTATAAAAGTAGGTGTTTAGTCAAGGTATATTTTAATGTATATTTAAAACACTGATTTTGGTAAGGGATTATATGGTATTAGGTCATTATTCTTTGACTAAGGATGATACAGGTATTGATAAGTGGTAGTTAATATTCATATCTGTCAGTGGTCAGATCAATATTGTTCATTGACTCATGGGAAATTAAAATATATATTGTTCTAATGTAGATTACATGAACGAGTGACTCAGTGAAAGGTGAAATGCAATGACTAATGACAAAGTATCTCAATTTTTTTTTAATTATCTGTTCTGCCTTGAACTTAGCTTGTTCACATCTAAGATGATTTCAGCATTTCATGATCAGAAGCTCTATGGTTCCATCTCAGTGTTAAAAGCATGGGGACCAATGTGAGTAATAGTCAAAGTACTTTTCTTGGTTTTGTGTGTTTGTTTAAAAAGGTTTTCACTGCATTATTAAAAATGTCATATAAAATAAAAATTATAACCATGGCCTATCAAGCATTATATTAAGTTAATTAATGAAAGATTTATAGTCAGTGGAAGTTTTTTTTTTTACTTTTTGTGATCTTTGTTTTTAGTTAACAAAGTAATCAGTAAAAGCATTAATGAATACAATAAGGAAGTAACCTGTACCAATGATGGTAATTGGTCAAGTACAAGTCTTGGATGATGAATATTATAGGTCTGAAACTGAGGTCCAACATGGAACATAAATCTATTCTTTTAGTTGGAATTGCTTCCATAAAGAGATGTCAAGAATATACAGTGATCATATTCTTGTGAGAATTTCCTAGATGTAGATTTATTATTAATGCTACTGGTATATTGGTGGAACCATTCAACAAACATAAATAAGTATTTAAAAAATAAGAAGGTGAGGCCTGATCTAACTTTTAGTGTGTGGTGATGCCTCTTAAGAGATAAATGGATAGAGGTCTCACCTCTTTGACTGAGTCATAAATACCCTTCTAAGGAAGAATCCATTGTATTCTTCTTGGTCTTAAAGATTGTGTTTTTCCTTTTGTAAGATATATGTATATATATCAAAAGAAAAATAAATCAATAGTGAATTGATGAAATATGGAAAGAAAGCATCAGTGATGATGGGCTCTTTCTCTCTTTATTTGATTTTATCACCTTCTACTCTGTTCTCCTGAGAGTGGAAACACTCAGGCTGAGTAGAGCATCTTCCATGGTCATGAGCTGCGTGGTTGTCTCTATATAAGAAGATGAAATTTAATGTGAGTAACAGTAAAAATTCTTTTCTTAGTTGCTGTGTTTTTCAAAAAGTTAATTCACAGTTTTATTAGAAAGTCTGAAATATAATTAAAGAAGGCAAATGCATCTTAGTGATAAATATGGGATATATGAAACATTATATTGATTATTCCAGTGGAAAACTGAGGATAATTAATGAAAGTGACACATTGATGTTAGAATAACCAATGTATAAAATAGGGATATAAAGGCTTTTGGGTTTTGTTTATCAGTGTTTAGAAATTAATAGTAGTAAATTAATGATTTAATCAATGAACCTATAGAAATGACTGAAGCAAAGGAGAGACAAGATTGGATCGATGATGAGCACGTGTGGCTATGTGAGATATATATGATGAATACTAGTATGTGTTGATCTCTAAGGCCCAACACAAAAGAACTATAGTCCATCCCTATTGTTTAAAGGGGTCCTATAGATAGATGTCAGGAATAAACAAGGATCTTGCTTTTGCTGTTAGTCTTCGTTCATTTTTTTTTCTATTATTTTAATTAAATAAATGGGAGAATCTATAAGTTTATAAATAAAGATGAATGTAATGAAGCATTGATCAATTATAAAACTATGTGTTTATGTAAGATATACTATTGCTATATTATGAAAATCCTAAAGTTCCTTTAGAAATAAATGCTTCATGACTACTACCTGTATAAAGATGACAAACATTATAAGTCATAGACATTGTTCAAATGCTGGATCAATTTTCAAGAGCAACATTGTTCTTTTCTTAAGGGAAAAATAGATCCCAAATTAATCATTGCCCAAACTGCTGAATAAACAAAATGTGAAAAGCAAGATTCAATGGAGAGAATGTCTCAATTAGTTGTATCATCTGCTCTGCTCTCTGCTTCTCAGGACAGACACACTGGACTAAGTTAAGGATTCTTTCTTGATCCAAGCAGAGCCCTGGAGCTGACCAATGTGAGTTATAATGAAAGTTCTTGTCTTGGTTTTGCTGCTTTGTCTAAGTATATTCACTGTATTAATAAAAAGTGTGAAATCCAATCAAAGAAGGTGAACTGTATTCTAGTAACAATCATGGGATTAATAGGAAGCATTATCTTGATTAAAAGCACATAAGAAAACAAGATAATGACAGATATTAATGTAGGGATGATTCTTCATGCATATTAGGGATCTTAAGATCTTGTTAAGCTTTTGATTGTCATGCGGATTTAAAATTTTAATTAGTGAATTAATGAATTAATCAATAAACAATGTAGAAATGAATGAAGACAAAGTGGTCTTCTGGATCAATGATGATACCTGCTGGCATATGAGTCACGGATAATGAATAATATGTGTCTGAAAATGGGGTATTTCTCTATATGCATTTTCATTCTTTATTCTAATTGGATCAATGACTTATCAATGAAGAAATATATAAAAATAAAGCTGAATGGTAGTTGTGTTGTCCAACTTAAAACACATATGGAGAGGCAATAAATTCTATTAATATAATTTGAAATAGTGAAGTTCAAAGAGAAATAAATGGTACATGACTATAACCTCTTTGGCTAAGGGTGATGTAGACAGGGTAAATTATAGACTATGTTTATGGTCTTTGTCAGTGGGAAGTTCAAAGTAGTTTGTTTTCACAAGAGACAATGAGGTAAATGTTCTTAATAACAGATTTCTAAATGCTTCCATAAAAGATCAATGGAAGGAAGTCTGTTTTTGCTATCTGCTCTGTTCCCGACTCCTCGGAATGACGCACTCCTGCTGATTGTAGCATTCCTCCGTGGAGACCATGTGAGTGATAATTAAAGTTATTGTCTTCATGGGAATGGCTTCGTTAAGGGTATTCGCTGTATTGTTCAAAAGTATTAATTATAATCAAAGAAGGTGAAATAGGCCATGTTAAATATCGAATTGATAGGAAACATTTAATTGACTAATCCATAAATGTAATACTAAGGTTAGCTAATAAAAGATATCTAGTCAACGTGGACATGATTCTACAGATAGATGATAGGGATGTCAAAGGATCTTATTCTTGTTTTTAAGGTTAATGTTTATTTTTTATAATGAACTAATAAACACATGTTTATTAGAATGAAAAGAAAGAAGGACAGCCATGGATCCATGATGGCTGGCGGACAATGAATACTATGTGTCCACACGAAAGGTACTAGTCCACTCCCCACGTGTCAGTGGATCCTCCAGACTAGCGGGTGGAAGCTTTTTCCTGCCAAGGGCCATGTGGATATTAATAACATCACTTGCTGAAGATAATTCACTTAATATAAATTTATGTTGCTATGAAAAAAGCTCCTAGATTTATTGAATTTTGAGTCCCGCCTGCGGTTGCCTTGGCAGGGCCAGACCAAATGACTTTGCAGGTCTTACATGGCCCACAAGCCGGTAGTCCCCACCCCTGCTCTAGACAGATGTGAAGCATATACATTTGTGTTGGTCTTCAGGGTCATGATTTTAATAATATTAACAAAGTATTAATGGCAGAATAAATAACAAGTATATAAATGAATAAAGATGAAGAGGGTGAAGCAGTATTCTCTGATAAATATCAAGGTAAATGAATATTAATATGCATTAGAATGAATAATAATTGGACCAAGTGTGTTGCAACTCTAAGGTTCATAAAAACAATGAGATGGAAGAGTCAGTTATTGCCTGAGTCAGTTGTAGGTTTAAAGTTTATTAAGTTAAAAATAAAAATAAGTATTATCATAAATTAATAAATGCCTAAATGACTGTTGAAAACTATGAATCAATGAAAAGAAAGTCCCAATGTTTTTATCAACTCTTTGCTTGGTACTTTTCAAAGGAGGTGATCAAGTTAATTTTGTCTACTGTGCCATGATCAAGATTGTTATGTTGCCTTTATCTAGGAAAGATACTAAAGTGAGTAAAAGTCTAAGGTCTTGTTTTGGTTTGGGTCATTGTTTAAGGATATTTACAGTGTTACCAATAGTAATATTATCAGAAAGGAACCTATTGCCCAATAATAAATCTAATAGAAAACATTATCTTGATTAATTAATAACATATAACATTGAGATTGATTAATGAATGACATAAACCTAAGTTGATAATGATTCTTCAGGTAGAAATTAAGGATATTTAAGTATCTGGTTAAGTTTTTATGAATAATGTATTTTTATTATCAGTGAATTAATGAATTAATCAACACAAAAATAGAAATGAATGAAGAAAAAGTGGACTTCTGATGGACCATGATAGTGATAACAATTTGAAAATATGTGTCTGAAACTCAGGTCCAACACAATGCCTAGTGAATTGTCTCTGTTCTATTCGATACTGTAGACAGATGTTAGGAATATACAAAGATCATGTTCTTATTTTGGCTTCATAGATTTATACTTTTTATTATTAATGGATCTATAGAACCAGTAATGAAATGTGAATAGTAGCTAAAGAAAAAAGGGTGAAGCATTGTGCGACTTTGAACATATGTGGTAAGTAAAGAAATAATATTTTAAAAATTAAAACATTGTGTTCATTAAGAAATACTGAAAGTAAATCAACAAACAAGAAAAACAAACAAAAACTCACAGCACAGGAGGGGTTGGGAGGGTAGTAAATGCTAATGGGGGTCAAATATATGGTGACGGAAGATGATTTTACTTTGGGTGGTGGGCATATAATACAATATACAGATGATGTATCATAGAATTGACACTTGAAACTTACATAAACTTATTAACCAATGTCACCCCAATAAATTTAAGAAAAAAGAAAATAATTGGGTGAATCTATTGTTTTGGGTTAGTCTCAAGTTTGAGATGGTTCCTTTTGTTAAGGGAAGATAATATATACACAAATTTTAAATACCTATGCAATACTTTAATTTTCTTCCATTCGACTGCGCTTAGAATCTCTCAGAATGGACCATTCGAGCTAATTAAGTCTCATTCCATGGGGGCAGCTCCATGCTACCATCTGCATGTGAGCAGCACAGAGAGCAGCATGAGTAATAAATAGTCAAAGTTCCTGTCTGGGTTTTAATGATTTTTTTTTAGGGTATTTAGTATATTTCTAAAAAGTGCCATAGGGAATCAAAGTAATCCAACTGTCATCCATTGATAAATATTGAGTTAACAGGAAACAGTATATTGATTAATGCTCCAATGAAATTTGAGATTATTTATGAAGGAGGTATATTGATATGAGAATAATTCTAGATACACAATAGGGATATCATTGTCTTCTTGGTTTTGTGAATCATCAAGTTTTAAAATTATAATTAGTACTTAATTAGATCAATGATGACTGCTGGTGGCATCTGAGTCATATATGATGAATATGTGTCTGGAACTCTGATAGATAGATGTCAGGATCAATACAAATCAATACACAGGTCATGGTTTTGTACTGATTTCATTGATATACCAATAGATATTTTATTAATAGACTGATAGAAGTATTAAACAAATAGTTAACTATTTAAAGAATTAGGATGAAGAAATACATAACCATGAATGTATATGGTCAGGCAAAGGATATTATCAAAATTGAAAGGACATATTAATTAAGAAAACAATATAGCTGTGAATTTCATCTTTGGTTAAGAATCATATAGACATTGATTAGTATGAGTCTATTATATTGTTCTGGGTCAGTGTCAAGGTTGAGTTTTTCACCATATTAGGATAAATATACAGGGTGTCCCAAAAAATGTGTACACACACTTTGGAGAATTTATAAAGGCAATGTTTATTAAAATGCATTTCATTTTCAAAATTGAGCTATCAGCTGTTAAAGTATGTATACATTTTTTGGGACACCCAGTATATACATTAAGATAAAAGAAGAAATATCTAAACCCTGAGTCTATGAAACGTGGTCAGCAGGGATCAATGGCCATTAGGTCTTACATTAAATGTCTAGGGATATTTAGGACTGCTTCAGTGTCTTCCCTGCTTGCCTCTACATAATAGGAGGATGGAGATTAATGTGATCATAGTCAAAGTGTCATTTTCTTTGTTAAGTGTTTTTTATAAGGTAATTCACTGCAGTATTAAAAATTATAAAATATAAATAAAGATGGAATGTATTTCAGTGATAAATATGAGCTATATGAGCCATTATATTGATTAATCCATGTATGAAAAGCAGGATAATTAATCAAAGAGGGACACTGATATGAAAATAATATATGTACAGGTTAGGGGTGTAATAACTCTTCTTGGGTTTGGGTGAGTCATAGTGTTTAGATATTAGTATTAGTGAATTAATGGTTTAATCAATAAACAATTAAAAAGGAAGAAAATGGGTTCCAATAGGATCAGTGATGACGACTGGTGGCAAACGAGCCACAGAGATGACTACATGTCTGCAACTCTGAGGTCTATCATAAAAGAAACCTAGTTTGGCCTAAGTGTTCATTCATTTACATCCTATTATAATTGTATAAATGAGAGAATCTGTAAACAAATTATAAGCAAAGATGAATGTCGTGACATTTTATAACCACTTATTGTAAAAATACGTGATTACGCCACAAATGACTATTGATACATTATGAAAACCCTGAAGTTTAATTAGAAGTAAATGGTACATGACTGCTACCTGTATGGCTAAGGATGACTTGAATAGTATGATTCACAGTGTTCAGATTCTAGGTCAGTGGCAAGATCAACGTTGTTTGTTTTCTTAAGAGAGAAAAAAATTTATACCAAATTAGTGACTGCCTAAGTGCCTTGCGAACTCAAAGGTGAAGAGCAACAATCAATGGGGAGGTTTTCTCACTTTTTTTTTTTTTATCATCTGTTCAGCCTTTTATCCCTTAGAATAAAGGACAAATTCGACCTGCTTTAGGGGTTCTTCCTTCACCATGAGCCATAGGATTGCATCTCTGTTTTTTGGAGCATGGAGACCAATGTGAGTAATAATGAAAGTTCTTGTCTTTTCTGGTATTTGTTGTGAATAATTGCAACATTAATCGTTTTTTGATTAATTCATATGTGCAAAACACAATAATCAACAATGGTATCTTGTTGTGAGAATGATTCCAGTTAAATTCTAAGAATGTCTAGTTATATTCTAAGGCCTTGTTGGTTTTTAAGTTATAATTAGTGAATTCATGAATTAATCAATAAACAACATAGAAATGAATGAAGACAACATGGTCTTCTGGATCAATGATGATACCTGCCGGCGTTCTGAGTCACCATGACAAATAATGCATGTCTGAGACGCTGAGGTCCACCTCAGAAGCTGTGAGGTCTTTCTCTTCCTGCAAAGCATGCCTCATTTTATTATCACCTGCTTTGCTCTTTATGCCTCAGAATGGACGCACGCGACCTGACTTAGGCATCTTCCCTGGTCCTGAATGTTCTGGGTGCATCTATGTTGTAGGAGCATGGAGACCCACGTAAGTAATATCAATATTTTAGATTGAATGGCTTGTTTTATGGTATTCACTGTATTATTCAACATGTTAAATGTAATTAAAGAATATGTGCACCCCTATGTGCATAGCAGTGTTATTTACAATAGCTGAGATCTGGAAACAGCCCAGTGCCCATCAGTAGATGAGTGGATAAATAACCCATGGTACACTTACACAATGGAATGCTATGCAGCTGTAGAAATGAAGGATCTATTACCCTTCGAGATGGCGTGGAGTGACCTGGAGATTATTATGCTAAGCAAAATAAGTGAATCAGAGAAAGACAATATCACAGGAAATCACTTATATGTGAAATCTAATGAGCAAAATAAACTGACCAGTAAAATAGAACTAGTGACATGGAAAGATGGAACAGACTGACGAATCTCAGAGGGAAGGGGGCATTCAAAGAAATAGTAATTAAATAAATAAATACAGGGTGTCCCCCCAAAATGTATACACACTGATAGCTCCATTTTGAAAATTGTACATATTCTTAAAAACACTGCCTTTATAATTATTCAAAGTACGTGTATACATTTTTTGGGGGGGGAATACCCTATAAATATAAATATGAAGGTGGTGAAACTTTGTCCAATTTTAAAAATATGTGTTTAGATAAAAAGCTATTAATAAATGTATTAGAAACAAATATCTCTTAGTATGTAGGTACAAAGTGTTATTCTTTGACTAAGTATGATATAGTTATTGATAAGTAATAGTCAATATTCATATTTATCTCTCCCTTGCAACATTGATATTGTTCATTTACTTCTCAATTCATTACTTACTAAATGGCTGACTAATAAAAAGGTGACATTCTAGAATTAATGAATTAATATCTGAACGTTATAAATTATTGTTTTCTCTTGTACTCCTTAAAATCCTTGCATGTGGGTGATTTAAGCGTGCAGCCATGATCATAGGCTTTGAGGCTGAATCTATGCATTAAAATCACGGAGCGCAATGTGAGTACCATAGTTCTTTTCTTGGTTTTGTTGTTTTTTTAAAAAAGGTTTTCACCACATTATTAAAAAGTCTGAAAGAAGATCTCTGATCGCCAAACATGCTAATAAAGAATAATGTTGCTAATATGAAGTATTATGTTAACCTTTATAGGAAATTAATTAACCTTTGAGGTCATTTATGAAACATATATATTGTTTATGGAAAGTAATTTAAAGACACATGTTAGACATATTTAAGACTCTTGTTTCAAGTTTTTGTGACTCCTTAAGGTATTTATTTTGTTATTCGTAGTCAATTGATGATTTATTCAATATATATGTGTAGACATGAGTGAAGACAATGAGGCTCAACCCTAGATAAATGATGATGATTAGTGTGCGTAGGAGTCCTTTTCCCCCCATTTGAGGTGATCCCATAGGGAATGGCTAGGTATCGAAAGGATCATGCTCTTGGTCTTTGTATACATGAATATTTAAAAATTTCATTAGAAATGGCAACATAAACAAATATATAGTCAATACATATGAAAAGGGTGAAACCCTCATCATTGTTAAAAATATATAGTGGGATGGAAAATAATACCACCCCGTGTATATGTCCTTGAGTAAGTATGAAAAACAGTGATAAATAGTAGTTGGTTACCAATGGAGTCAGTTTCAACTTTGACATTTGATTTATTGAGAGAAAAATAAATAAATATGACCAGACATTAATAAATGCTTAAATAACTATGCAAATAAATAGTGGAAACTCTGAATCCACGGAGAGAAAGTCTCAACATTTTTATAATGTTTCTTTGGCCATTTGTCTCCCGAATGGATCCTAGAACTGATTTTGGCTTCTGTAGTCTGTCATGTTCCCTCTGTGTCTGAGAAGCGGTCAAGGTACCTAACTGTCATGTTGTTATCCTGGAGTGGGTCGTTTGTTTAAGGATATTTACAGTATCATTTAAAGACATTAAATTCATAAAAAGTTAGCCATGTCTCACTGTTAAGTATGACATGAAACTTTATGTTGATTAATTGATAATGTGCAAGATTGGGGCCCATTAATGAATGAAGTATAGTCTATGTGGGAAATGATTGTGTAAAGTGACCTCATTCTTAAGTTTTTATAATCCATGAATTGTTTTTATTATTATGAATGAATTAATCATTTTATCGATACAAATGTAGTAACAGATATGAAAAATAGACCAAGTCATGGATCAATAATGATTCTTGGTGGCGTAGGAGTCATGACAATGAAAATACATGTCTGAGACTCTGAGATCTAGAACATAGTCTGTTTCTTCTGTTGAAATGGTTTCTATAGAGAGATGTCAGGAATATAGAGATCATATTAGTGTATTGATTTCACAGAGATAGATGTGTATTTATTAATGGAATAGTGATAAAACTATTAAATATAAATACACATAAAGAATGAGGTGAAGTATTGTTCAATTATGAAAGTTTTGTAGTGAGGTAAAAGGTAGTAATGCCATTGAAAACATTGATTCCCATTAAGAAATTAATGGCTTAATCGGTCACCTCAGTGACTAAGGATTATATAGATACTGATAAGGAAGTCTATTTTATTCTTCTGGGTCAATCTCAAGATTGAGTTTTTACTTTTCTTAAGATAAAGAATGTATATTAATAAAAATTAATACATACCTAAATACTGAGTTAATGAAATGTGTGGAAAGCAAGTATCAATGACAGTTAGTTTAATTTTATTTTTTATCTGCTCTGTCCTCCTCAGACACTCTCGGGCTGATGTATGCATTATCCATGGTCACCAGCTTTCTGGTTGCCTCTAGTAGGAGGACAGAGATTAATGTGGGTGATAGTTCGAGTTTTTTTCTTGGTTTCAATGTGTTTTTTTAAATTATTCATTAGAAAGTGCAAAAGATATTTAAGAGGGCAACTCTAGCTCAGTGATAAATATGGGAAGTTTATTTTATAAAGATAAAAATAAATTTTACCATAAATGAATAAATACCAAAATAATTATGGAAATTATAGATCACTGGAGACAGTGTCTCAATCTTTTTATCATCTGTTCTGCTTGATACTCTGTAGAAACAAAGCACCCAGCTGACTTAAGCTTTCTTCCATGATCAAAATAAGATGTCACTTCTGTTTTCAGAGAGACAAGGTGAGTAGTCATCGAGGTTCTTGTCGTGGTTTGGGTCATTTGTTTAAGGTAATAACCTTAATCAAATTCCCACTATTATTAAAAAGTATTAAATATAACAAAATGTTATCTATGGCCCATTGAGTAATATAATATGACACATTATGCTGATTAATTGATAATGTTCAACATTAAAGTTGCTTAATGCAAAAGATATACTGTATTGGGAAAGATTTCTATAAATAGATTTTAGGGTTATTCAGGGATTTTGTTCTTGCATTTTTGTGAATCATGTGTATTTTATTACTGTCAATGAATTAATGATTTAATTGATACAAATTTAGGAAGAAAGGTGGCCTCACATGGACCACTGATGACGACTGGTTCATATGAGTTATGAATAATGAATAAGATGAATCTGGAATTCTGAGGTTTAACACAAAATATAATTAGTGTATTCCCTCTGTTAAGAGTCCTATCAACAGAAATATATGAAGATCATGTTCTTATTCTGGATTCCTAGATTTAGATTTATTATTATTAACAGATCAATGATTGAATGATTAAACAAATAAAAATAAAGAAAGAAAAGGAAAAGGGTTAATTATTGTCCAACTAAGAACTTATGTGATGAGGCAAAAAATATTAATAATAATTGATGCCCATTAAGACATCAATGAATTGAAAGTTTTACTTGTTTGTTTAAATAACACTGATGAATAGACACTGATGAATAAAAGTCAGGTTTATTGTACTAGATCAGTTCCAAGTTTGAGGCTGTCCTCATTTAAAAAACTAAATTTATTGGGGTGACATTGGTCAATAAAATTATATAGGTTTCAAGTGCACAATTCTATGATACATCATCTGTATATTGCATTCTGTGCCGCCCACCCCACAGTCAAAACTTCTGTCACCAGATATTTGGCCCCCTTTACCTTTTACTACCCCCATATCCTCTTCCCTTTGGTAACCACCATAGTGTTGTCTGTTGTCCTTTTGTTAAGAGAAAAAATATATACATTATGAAAATATAAAAATTAACTATATGACTGAATAAATGAAATGCAGAAAGCAGGACCATAAAGGATATCGTCTCAATTTAAGAAAAAAATCATTCGCTCTGTTTTGTTTGATGGGGTTTTATTGACAGATGTCAGGAATACACAAAGATGCTTTATTAAATTTTTGATCTTTGTGTATTTTTATTCCATTATTTTAATTGGGTGAATAAAAGAATCCATCAATAAATATATAAATAAATTAAGATGAATGGAGCAAAGCTTTGTCCAGTTGTGAGGGCATGTGATTGCGCAGGAAATGCTCCGGCGTATTGAACACTCTGATATTATTGAGGAAGTAACTGGTTAAAGGGCGTTTTCTCTTTGGCTGATGATACTACAGACAGTGTGAAATAATAGTCCATGCTCTGCGTCAGCGGCAAGAATGATACTGTTTATTTACTTCCAAGAAGATAAAATATTAACCCAAATCACTACCTCCCCGAATGACTGACTGAGTGGAAGGTGGGGTGCACAGACCAGTGCAGACAGTGTCTCCCTCTTTTAAAAATCATTTCCTCTGTTCTGTACCCCGCAGTCTGGACTCACTCGAGCTGATTTAAGCATCACGAGCTCCATGGTTATATCTGTGCATTATGAGCATGGAGACCAATGTGAGTAATAGTCACAGTTCCTGTCTTGGTGTCATCGTTTTATGTTTTTTTAAAAAATATTCACTGTATCATTTTAAAATTGTGAAATGTAATTATTGAAGGACAGCCCTGGCCCAGTCATAAATATGGGGTTCATAGGAAGCATTGCTTTGATTAATCCCTAAATGCAACATGGAAGTCGAGTAATGAAAGAGATTTATCGCCATGAGTAATAATTCTATAACAGAAGCTTTATGAATGTATCTTACTCTCAAGTTTGTGACTTTAGGTATATATTTTATTATTATTGGTGACCTGATTAATTAACAAAATTCATGTAGACATGAATTTAAAAACTGAGGACCATGTCTGGATCAGAGGTGACCACTGGTGGCATAGGAGTCATGGATGATGGCTGCTATGTGTTTGGAACTCTGAGGTCCAACACAATACAAATCTCGTCTATTGTCATGTTGGAAAAAATCCTATAGATAGATGTTAGAGATATTTAAGATTCTTATTCTTCTAATTTTATGGTTCATGGATGATTATGTTATTATAAAAGAGTCAATATCAAATAATTAATGATGGAGAGAGTGAGGCATAATCCAGTTATCAAAACATGTGGTAAGAAAGAAATTAATATAATTTGGAATGGATAATAAGGGGACAAGGGTGTTACCCCTTTGGCTAGGGATTACAGAGCTATTGATAAGTAATAATCAGTGCCTTGTTTTGGATCAATTGCAAATTCAACATATTTTTTAAGAGAAAATACCCAACTAGTACCATAAATTAAGAAATGTTAAATTACTGAGTAAATGAAAGGCCACTCCTGTGCTGATTTTAACATTCTGCCATGGCCTCCAACTCAATGGTCATCTTAGGAGTATGCACTTCCAGCATTAATAATAGGTGCAGTTCTTGTCTTGGTTGGGACGGTTGGATTGGTTAATGCATTATTAATAAGTAGACAGTATAATCAAAGAAGACTAAACATGGCCCATAATGAACATGGGATTAATAGGAATGGTTATATTGAGGCAGCCATATCTGAAACACTGATATGTTTCTTAAAACATCCATTCAAGAAACATAATCTAGTGTCTATGGGAAATGATTTTATGAACATTAAGGGTGTCAGGGCTCTTATTCTGAGTTTCTGATTCATGTATATATCTTTCTTAGTAAGTTGTAAATTAATGAATAGATCAATAGACAAAGAATAAATGAAGACAATGATTCATGTGCTTGGACCATTGGTAACGCCTGGCGGTGCATGTCAAGGATGATGAATAACATGTGTCTGGATGTCTGAGATCTGACACAAAAAGAAATCTAGTCTATTGCTCCTTTAGATATGATCCCATAGACAGTTGATAGGAAAATATTCAGTTATCCCATTCTTGTGCTTTTGTAGTGCATGGATAATTATTACAGTGAGCTGATACATGAAGGGTATAACAAATAGAATTGAATAAAATCCCTGCCACACCAGTTCAGCTGTAGCCTATGTAATGAACAAGTGTCAGGACCAATCTATCATTGAGGATCTGGGATTCATGTTTCTTTAAATTTCAGAATGCAGCACATATAGACAGATATATGAATTCTGGGATGTCTTTGGTCTACTGGTTGTTTCTTTTATTACTGCATATAAAGTATTTATAAAATTAAAGATTAAGCACTATTTAAATTAAAGAAGGCCAGTGATAAGTTTTGTTATATAACTAGAGCTGTTGTGCCCACTAAATTCCACAGTGAAGTGACATACCAGTAGTTGGTAATGAGCAGCAATTGCATATGCGTTACTATTAATCAGTGCTATTGTACTGAGTGTTTGCAAAGATCTTGCTTTTATCATTGTGGTGAATAAATAAGTTCATAGCTACTAGTAGCTCAGAGGGACAAAGGAATAATGTTTATGATTTAACCAGTTCCATGCAGATGATAAAGCTTTTAATTAAGTAAAACATTTGGGCTCCTCTTAGTTCTGTGGGTGAGGGACAGAGTTCTCATGTTGGGTGGCTTATTGAAGGGTGTTTGTTATATTATTAAATGGATAACTAAATACTTGACTACAATGGCAGTCTATTCATGAGCCAGAGATAAGACTGTGACATAAAGCATTGTTTGTGATTAATTTCTTTCATGTTTGCCATATTAAAACCCCAGTCTAGGCCTTTTCATTTATCAGCATTCTTTTGAAATCCCATAGGATGGCAGCACCACAGCTAATTAAATTATTCTGCAGTCATGAAGATCTTCGCCTTATCCCTCTGGGGAAGGTGCATACCGTGCTATGTAAGTAACAATGTTCTCAGTTTGAGTGGTTAGTTCATAGGTTTCCATTACATCATTAAAAAGGCAAAGAAGTGGGCCTTCTGCTTAAGTACCAGGCATTTTATGGAAGAGATGATGCCTGAGCCAGTAACAAGCTCACAAGGCTCTAAACTCCATGAAGTCAGGAACCACACTCATATGCCCATTGTGTCGTGCATGTATATAGCATTTAATAAACCAGTGGTTCTCAACCTTCCTAATGCCGCGACCCTTTAATGCAGTTCCTCATGTGGTGGTGACCCCCGACCATAAAATTATTTTCGTTGCTACTTTATAACTGTAATGTTGCTACTGTTATGAATCGTCATGTAAATATCTGATATGCAGGATGTATTTTCGTTGTTACAAATTGAACATAATTAAAGCATAGTGATTAATCACAAAAACAATATGTAATTATATATGTGTTTTCCGATGGTCTTAGGCGACTCCTGTGAAAGGGTCATTTGACCCCCAAAGGGGTCGTGACCCACAGGTTGAGAACCGCTGTAATAAACATTAATAGAATGAGTAGCTGAATAAACACTGATTGAAATAAAGAATGAATGAAGCAGTGAGTTAGTGAAAGAATGAGCCTTTGTGTCAACAAAGGATGAAAAAATGAATGAAAATACGAAGGAGCCCACCAATGGATGAATGATTTGGCAGTGAGTTGAATAACTAAATTAATAAGTGCATACATGCATGATGAATTAGTGAATGGACCTGTAAGTAAAATTTTCAAAAAGGGAATGAGTGATTGAATAAAGTAGGTCAATGACTCGTAAGTGAAAGATGAGTGTACAAATGGATGAGTGAATAAATAAGTGAATCTCTGAATGAGTTAATGAACTGATGGATAAGTGAAAATTAATTAGTAATGAGGGAATAAATGAACCAGTGAGTCAATCAGTGAATGAGTCAATCAGTGAATGAGTCAATGAATAACCAAATGACTTGATTAATAACTCAGAAAATGAGTGAACGAATAAATGAATAAATCAATGAAAGAGGAAAAAGTTGAATAATTTAACTAATGAGTAAGTCAATGAATGAAACGAACTAATGAGGGAATGAATCAGCAAATGGACAGAGGAATGACTATATTAGAGTGAAAGAATAAAAGAAGGAATTAGTGAGTGAGTCAATGAGTGTGTAATCCAAGAATAAATTAACTGCTCTGTGAATGGATGATTGAATATGCAAATTAACCAATAAATGAGAGGATGAGTCTGTGATCCATGTGTGAGGCAACTAGCAAATGACCTCACCATGGGCCTCCTTCCCTGTCCACTCCAGAGAGTTAGCCCCACCCCAACCTCACAGCATGTTGTAGTTACCTCACCCAGATCACCAGTCTGACTCCATCATGGACATTTGTTCAATGTCATCACTCAGCTGATGTGCCCTGAGAGCCAGAAACTGGGTCAAATTTTTCTCCGTGTCCCCGGTGCCTTCCCAGCCCTGAGCATAGCAGGCGCCAGTAAACTATTACCGAATGAATGAATGAATAATTAAAAATACATGTGCTTTTGTGGAACCAGGATAACCCTTCTCAGGCGGCCTGAGAGCCGCTCTGTGGTGAAGTGCATTGCGTATCAGATGGCCGGTATCTCCCATCCAAGTTCAGATTCTCCCTGGAGTCCAGCGCCAGACAGTGAGGCAGGATACTGGCAGTTCTGACTGCCCTGGATGTTGGCCCGTCCTTGGGCAACATTGGCTTGGCATGGTGGAATGGGAGCCCTGGGTCTTCCCGAAAGCTGCCCGTGCGCCTGCCAAGACAAGAGATTGAAAATAGCCCAGCCTTGTTTTTATGCCTCTTGTTTATATGCCAGTGAGTGGGCTCGCTCCCTGCCTCCTGGTTCTAGTTGTGGGACTTTGGGTTACATGCGAAGCATCCTGGGACCCAGCCTCAGCGTCATCCATGAGATGGGGACACTGACGCCCTCCAGCGGAATGGTTGTGAGAATTAAGTTTGCCTAACAAGAGTTCACGATAAGGCCCTTACATGGCGTAGGCTCCTTGGTCAGGTCAGTGGGGACACCCCTGGAGGAGAGAGATGAGCAGATTTGGGAGTTTCTGCAGCTGCCTGGCTTGGGAGGAGCCAGCTGCTGGGTTTCTCTCCAGCACCAGCTTGTCAAGGAAGCTGATACTGTCCAGCTTTGATCTGCCATGTCCACCCTCAAGTGTTGCACTTAGATGTGCCGCCAACTCACAAACTTAGGGTAGGGTGGCTATGCATTGCATTGGCCGTTTCTTCTCTCTCCATCTCCCATATTCACTCTGAGCCTCTTCCAATGGCATCCCCAGGAGCCCTCCCACTGCTAACATTGCTGTAGTGTCCACAGCGCACCTCTGACTCCAGTCCCGCCCCTTTAGCATCTCTCCAGTGGGCCAGGGTCACTGTGGGCTCACGTCAGTCTTCCGGTTGGTCTGCCTGTCCCTGCTCTAGTCTGTTCTCACTTTCGTCATTGTCATCTTTCTAGAAGGCTTGAGGATGAGTCCCATGCTTTTTAGAGCCTTCTTGTGAGTTCTGGAAACTCCAGGCGAAGTCCAAGCCCCTTGGTTTCCCACTCAAGGATCTTCATGATTTGGCCTCTAGCCACACCTCCCACCACACGCTCCCTGGCCTTTTGTACCAGCCAGCAGCCGCTTCCCCAAGTCTCCGTGTGTCTGTGTCTCTGGGCCTTTGCACAAGCTCGTCCTCTAGCTGGAGGGATGAATGACCCCACTCTTAGAACGGATACACGGTTGCAAACTTGACCTCCATTCAGAAACTTCTGTTGCTCGGTCATGACCTATTTAGGTATCTACCTTCCCAATCAGACTTGGAGCTCCCTGAGTGTGGATACTCAGTCTTGGGGCCTCAGAGCCCCTACTGTCCAGTGTGGAACCTCTGCCAGTGGATCCCCAACTTGGTGACAGTAGCCATAATGTAGGTATTAGTCTTCCTTCTCAATGTCTGGAACACAGCCCCAGTCCCATTTAGTGCTCTGACGGCTGATGGGTCCGTCAGAATGCTGGTTGGATGGCGGAGTGAATGCACGAAAGAATGGCTGTGAGGTTGTCATCCTGGCACAGGACAGGGTCCATGGTGCTGAGGAGAAGCATCCCCTCCCTCCCGAGGCCTGTCCTCCCCATCCTGCCCACCCCACTGTGCCTCCGCCTGCGGCTCATTAAGAAATATGTAACCTTAATCCTTGAAATTGCCTGGGATGGAGCGTGTTTGCAGTCCATGGCACAGACATGGGGATTTTATTCCTTCCTTAAATAAATCTCACTCCCCCAGGAAGTTTGGACAGGATGTGGGCAGTTGGACGAGGGCTTGAAACTGAACATTTTGCAAAAGGCCCGTTTCAAAATTTGAAACCCCGTGGCCACTGGCCAGAGCCAAGCCTGGTTTGCGAGGTCGCTGGGCCTCCTCTCAGAGAAGGGAAGGGAAGGAAGATGAAAAACAAACGTCCGCTGTCACTGAGCGGGCCGATGGTTTGCAGGAAGAATTCCGCGGTTTGGTTGCTTCTCTGATGAAGCTGGAGTGAGCTCGGTCATGGTCACCCTCATTAGCTCTTTTCTCAAGCTTTCGTCTCAGGCCTCAGACCTTCCCAGAGCCCGAGGAGCCTGAGTTGGTCCTGCAGACGATGGGACAAGTGTCTGAGCACTAAATGGGACTGGGGCTTTGTCCCAGACGTGAGGAGGAAGAATAGTAACTACATTATGGCTATTGTCACCAAGTTGGAGATGGGTGACATCAAGCCCTCATTGAGAAACAAGGAAACAAGCCTTGGGAAGGCAGTGCCATGCTCCTGGTCCCATCAGGGCCACAGTCTGGCTTGGGAAGCCCTGACTCCATGCCCAGTGCCTTCCCCAGGTTCCTCCGGCCACAGAGCTCAGAGCCTCGCTTCTGGCTTGGCCACCCGGGCCCTGGGTGCAGGCCACCCTCGGCCTGCCTGAGCTTGCCCCTTTCCACTTGCTCCCAATCTCCTGCTTTCGTGACCTTGGGGAGAGCTTCCTGTGGGTGCTGGGCTGTCTGTCTGTCCTTCAGACCAGCCATTTCTTCAACGAGCAGAGCTCCCAGGCATGACTGGGACTGTATCGATGGGAACAGGGTATGGTGAAGCTCAACTCTCAAATCCAGATCAGGGGTGTGGCCACGGTGGGTCTCAGCCGTGTTCGGCAGGGCTGACAGGGAGCTGCAGGACCACCCAGCCCAGGGGGGGCAAGTTACAGTTAGTGTTTCTGCTCTGCTTAGAGCTGTGGTGGGTTTATGAATGGGCATTTAATCCTTAAAATGTTGAATAAAGATCAAAATACAAAAGAACCTTCATGGAACAACGATGTCTGGTGTCATGAAACAATGATGGCTGGCAACCCCAGGTACACATAGAATTTGATCAGATTCTACCTGGGGTTGCAGGCAATAAGAGTAACAATAGCAGGAACTCAGTGAGTTGAAGTCTGAGAGCCTTAATCTGCTCAGCCAACTGCATAGCCACCCCGCCCCCTATTCTATGCTCTTTACTATCTCCCAGAGTCCTGGGCTAGACCCGACACCTGCTCCCTGCTCCTCGCTTCATCCTGAGTGTCTGCTGATTCCCCAGTTCACGCCTCCTATCGGCTCTGTCACTCTGGGAGGGTCTCCCTGACGCCCAACCCCACTGGAGCTGCTCAAGGTCTTCCCCGTACAGAACACCCGTGTTCAATACCATCTCTATCCTTTTCCCCTGGAATTTTGAGTATTCTGTTCCCGGTGCTGAGTCCCCCACCCAGGAGTGGTTCCATGCTCCCGGTATCCCGTGGGTCAGACAGTTGGGTTTTGTGACACGGCCTTCTTGTCTCGAAGGTCGTCTGCAAAAATCCTGGAGGTGTGGCTGCCTGAGCACAACCCCCCCTGAGAGGACGCCTCTGACGGTGGAGCCCTCGCTTCCCGGGTGAGTTCTGCGTCTCCTGCTGACACTCTAGGAAGCATACATGCCGGTGGGAAAGGGCCAGACAGTCTAGGTCAGTGGTTCCAACGTGGGGCACAGGCCTGCCGGGGGGCAATTTGATTTTTAAGGGGGGCAATTGCGTTATTAACAGTGAATGTTTTGCATTTCTTATGGTTCTAGGGGCCTCATATACAGTATATAAGTATATATTGTGACATTTATGAATTTCAGTTCTCTCTTAAATGTTTCGAACTTTATTTGCTATTTTTTCATATCACTTCATTATTATTATTATTATTTTTTAACAATTTCTTAGCGATTTCTTCCTTAGTACTTCAGCTGTCCTTTTGTTCTTTAATTTTTGTCTTTCATGGATGCCATGTTCTTTGGAAGCTTGTTTAGACCAAGTTAGTGGCCTTTTAGGGTTCCTCCATGTGAATAGGAGTTCACTTTTTGAATAATAAGAATTATATGTCATGGAGGGTGGGGGGCATCAGGATTCTAGAGATGCTAGGTGGGGCGTGGCCAAATAAAGATTGGGAACCACTGGTCTAGGTCATGTGAAGACCGTAGGTGATCACATGGGTGGGGTGGAGCCCATGTGAGGGCCTCAATGGCCCCAGCAGGTGCACACCCATCTGGGGCAGGGCTGGGGAGGCTGGGCCAGTCCTGGCAGATGCCTCTCTAAGTGTACTGCAGGGCCAGTAGCGAAGCTGCTCAAAGTTATCCAAGGCCCTTCTAGGGAGAGGGTGAGCCAAGAGGTGAGGTCAGCAGGGGCTCAGCCCTCGACCCCAGACAGCTGTCCGACTGGTCTCAGGTCTCATCCAGGCGGTGGGGCCGAGTTCACTTCCCAGCTGACCAAAAAGAGCCCTTTTTGGCCACTTGAATCGGGGCTCGGGGTTACCGTCACACTCCTGCCCCAAGCGAGTGTCCTCAAAAGTATGCAGGTCACTGCATTCTGTGAACTGTCACGGAGATGCAGTCAGTGGGAGCCATGCGAGATTTCCCATAAAGGACTCTCAGCCAATAACTGAAACATCTTGAACGTAATCCTAAAAAATAACATTTTTTCTCATTACAAAGGAAAAATATCATCTGTCTTATAAAAACTTGTAAAATGCTAAAAAGAATAAGCTGGTCCCACCATTCAAAGATGACCACTGCCCACATTGTGGGACCCGCCTCTCACCTTGTGTTTGCCCCATCCATTTCGTGTGTGTGTGTGTGTGTGTGTGTGTGTACATACGCATATGTATGTATGTATATTTTTAATTGGGGATCATCACTGTCATCTTAACTTTTTCACCCAACTCTGAATGTTTTCCCATGCCATTAAGTAATTTCCTGTTTGTTTATTTGTTTTGTCTTTATGGTTACATAGTGTCTCAGCAAATGACTATATCATAATTGGCTTAATTGGCTCCCTCGCATCAGATATTTAGATAATTGGTTTAATTGGTTCACTCGCATCAGATATTTAGATAAGTCTAAGAGTTGGCTAGAGCACCTTGGGGTGAGCAGCCGTGTTCCTTCATCCTCACGCATCCCTGACTTGTTTCCTCGGTTCCTTTTAAAAGTGAAAGGACCGCCTCAAGAGGCATGAGCTTTTTATGGCCAGATTGACCTCCTCAAACTTTGTACCAACTGACATTCTCAGAATTAGCTTAAGAAGTGCCTGCTTCTCTCTCTGCTAATTATGGAGGTTTTTAACATTGGCTATTTTGTCAAAACATGGTCTTCCCTTCTCTTTATTTCCAGCTCTTTTATTACCTTTGATAAGAGCATATCCCCCATCCCCCCATATCTTTATTGGTTCTTGGTAGTATCTGAATGGCCAGTTCAGGTCCTTTGCATTTTTCATTTAGTTTATTTTAGACGAAGTCACGCATGTGCATCATTTTGAGTCACATAGTTCTGCAAGGTTGTTTTAGAAGCCTCAGTCCTCCAGCCTCCCAACTCTTTTCAATATCCTGCTCCACAGCGCAACAGTTTTGCTTTTTAAATGAATTCTCTTGACATTTATATCCATATTTCTAAGTAATATTCTTACTTTTCTTCTTCATTTTTTTTGGGGGGGGCAGTGGTTAGGCATTATCTTGACTCTTTACCTACAGAAGGTATGACTTTCACTCACAAATGCCCTTGAGTTCACCACACATCCGTTAAGCACACCTCCGCTCAAAGATGTTTACTTTAGTTTTGTTTGATCAGTATTCAGTCTTTACATGTTCACAACATTGTAAACACTCTTGACAATGGAACAATGCAATATATGATGCTTTATCTCTTCTTCAAACTTTTTGTTTCTTCTGGAGTTGATAATTGCCGTGTCTTTTTTTCTTTGTGTTTTTTTTTCTTTCTTTTATTTACTTTTTTTCGTTGATTGGATTTTAATGAACATCACAAATTTATCCTAAGCTTATCAATATATTCAAACACATTAGTGTTTTGTTTGTTTTTTCATGCTTTATCATTTAAACAAATCTCTTCCTGGCACCTCTTGCCTGCTCTGTTCTGGATTGGTTGATCTTTGGGCTTCCTGCCTGTGTCTTGGGCTCTTCCCTCATTTTCTTCCTGGGGATTCCCTTGATCCTTTCTCCTTGGTTGAATTCCCTGATGTCATAAACCCTGTGTTATCCTCTCGTTTTGGTTTATTCCCCTGTTTTGCTGCAGTGCACACTCTAGCAAAGTGTAAAAGGATTCATGGGAGATAAACTTTTGGAGACCTTTCACATGTGAAAAGGCAAATGTCTAGTTCTCACTGACATTGATAATTTGTCTGGGTATTGAATTCTAGTTGGTCATTTTTTCTCTCAGATTTTTGAAAGCATAAATAATTGTCTTCTGACTTCTAGCATTGTTGAGAAGTCTGAAGCCTTTGGGATTATCTCTTTTATGTGATCCTCCCCCTTCCTTCCTGATACTTAAAGGATTTTCTCATTGTCTTCTAGTATTTTAAATTTCATTTGTATGTAACTTGATGTGGAGCTACATTCATCTATTTTGCCAGGTCCTTTTGATCTGAAATCTTGTGTCCTTCAGTTATGGAAATTTTTCTTGAACAATTCCTTCGATAATGACCTCCCATCTGATTTCTTTTTCTAGAACTTACATTGCTCGAGTATTGGATTTCTTTGACTAGTTGTCTAATATTCTCATATTTTCCCCTCTGATTGTCCACTCTTAATTTCTTTGTTCCCATTCTGAGATAACTTTTTTATTTATCTTTTGACCTATTTTCATTTCTGTGGTCTCTAATACTCAAGATTTTATATTATATTCTAAATTTTATTTTATAACATTTTGTTTCATGGGTGCAATTACTCTTTGAGCTTCCTGATAGATTTTCTTAAAATTTCTTCTCCCTATAGAGCCTCTAATCTTTTTTTCCAAGTGTGTGTATTTCTAACCTCCATGTTATATGCTTTTTTCAACTCGATATAAATACAGATGAAATAGATAGGTCTCTGTTCTAGTTATCTTCACTTTATTGTCTCCATGTAACACATTTTTAGTCTTCTCTCAGGGTTAAGGAAGACTTCTGCCCAGCGAGTGAGGATTTGGGGAGCTGCCTTCTCAAACAGGTGTTCAGCCAACTCTTATCATTTAGGCCCAAGTTTTCCTCCCACACTGGGGTACCTGGTGCTCTCAATTCCTGAGACTTCTGTGGATTCCTAGAATGCTGGGCTTTATTTCTGTTTTCCTCAGAGCCAGTTTAGGATTCCTAGCTTCGAGTCAGTTACAACTCCTATCTTTCTGCCTTTGTCTCTGTGTACTTATGCTCAAAATGAGTCTCTTCACACTCATTTAGCAGTTTCAAGGGGTGCCAGGGGCAGGTGAACATCTATATTCCATTCACCATATTAAACTGGAAGTTATTTATCCATTTTTCTCTCTTGGTGTGTTCATCTTTTATTTTTATTTTATAAAACCTTTCAAAATTAGAATAGTAACTATTTTTCTATCATGTATTACCGAAGTTTTTTTCTTCATGAAATTTTTAACTTAAAAATTTTATGTTGTAAAAATCTATCACAAAAATTTCTTTATAGTTTCTTCTTGTTTAGAAAGACCTTTCCCATCCTGAGCTCATATAGTCACTTTGTTTTTTCTAGTTTTTCCATGATTTCATCTTTTATAGTTGCATCTTCAATCCATTAATTTAATTATTGTGAGAAATAAGTATATGTCCCATTTCCACATTTACCACATGCTGGATATTTTTATAGTTTTTGTTTCTTGTTGTGGCTTTCTGTTATCCCATTAATCTGCCTATTCTTACACCAGTGTTGCTTTGTTTCAATATGTGGTGTTGTTATAATGTGTGTTATTATTTGGTGGCAATAGTCTTCCTTAATTCTTATTTTTCAAGTTTATCTTGATTAGTCTCACTTGTTGATACTTCCAGATGAATTCTAGTGATATTTTGGAGTTCAAAAAAATTGTTAGAACTTTTCTGTGAAATTTCATAAAATTGTAAATTACAGAGAATTGATATTTTTGATACTTGGGCTGTGCACGATTATTTGCAGTTTAATGTATATATTCACATTTTGTCAGATTTTATAAATTTATCACTGGTCATTAACTTATTTCAAGGAATTAAGTATTGCTTGTATTATTCCTCTTATATTTCATAACTGCTTATTACTCATGTGTTGGGAAGAGATTATATATTTATTGTTATTGGCTGTCTCACTGATTTCTCTCACTTGGTCTACAAGATTTTAGTTGAACGTTTTGGAATTTCTAGGTAAAGAACCATTCATTTCTATATAATGCAAATTTTGCCTTTTTCAGCATTTTTTCTCTTTTATTTCTTTTTCTTGTCTTATAGTATTGGCTAGATCTTCTAAAACATTGAATTGTTGATAATAGAAATTTTTATCTTGATTCTGGTTCACTATTAAATATGGTAAAAATAAATTTAGGCTACACATTTTTCATAATGCTATTGAAGTATTTATTTCTACTTAATATGTGACTAAAATCAGGAATGAATGTAGAATGTTATGAAATGGTTTTTTGATATCTATGGAGATACTTACGTTGTTTTTCTCTGTTGACTTGATGCAATGAGTTATAATAATGTTTCATAACTTTGAAACATTTTTGGATTAATCTACCTGTTTTGGGCATCTTGTTCTTTTAATAGATGACTGGATTTGCTCTGCTGTTGTTTCATGTAGGACTTTTCCAATTTGTCTTTTGTTGATTTTGCTGTCAAAGTTATGCTGGCTTTGTAAAATGAATTAGGAAATATTCCATCTTTTTCTATATTCTGTACCATGTATACATCACTTAAATTATCTATTCCATGAAGGCTTGAAATAATTTACTCATTTGACCTTCCTGAGATAATTCTTTGAGATGTTTCCTATTTCTTCTGTATTTCTTGGGTTCGTTATATTTTCTACATCTTTAGAATTTTTTATTCTTTTTCTAATATAGTTTGGTGTTTAAATGTGCAGACATTTGAAATTAAATGTGCAGACAATTTGGGTTCATATTTGTGCTCTGTCATTTTCCATGTGACCTCAGGAAAACAATGTCTTCCTCCTAATTCTTAGTTTTCTCGTTTGTTGAATGGTAAAATGATAGCCTGTAGTTAATAGGGCCACTGTGAAGGTTACCAAGATAAAGTAACTTGCACTATGTCTGGCACAGTAACTGCCCAATGACTTTTTTAACCTAATAATAATCGTAGGAAATAATTTCTTTTTCTGTGATATAAAAATTCTTAGCGTAGAGTTTTAAATATTACTTTTATGACACATTGTAATCTATTTCTATGATTATATAATATTTTCAATTCTTAATTTTGTGTATGTGTACTTTATCTCTTTTTTTATTTGATGAGCTAGAATAGTGTCTATTAGAAGTTTTTCATAGAATCAGTTCTTGGAATAATTTATCAATTCAACTGTTTTTGTGTATGTGTTCAAATTCAATAATATCTGCCTTTTGGTTACTTCTTTCTGCTGTCCTTAAGCTTGTTTTATGGATTGGCCTATATATCTCTTATGTTATTCTTCTTTAATAATGAAAACATTTCATGGTATGAATTTGCCTCTGGATGCAATTTTGACTGCATATCAAAAGTTTTAGTATGTAGTCTTTTTAATATTTTAAAATATTTGTAATTATGCTTTTCATTTCTTATTTTTCTTAGAAGAAATGATTACCTGAATTAAATGTGCAAAAGTTAGAGCTTATTTGAAATTAATTGCTAATTTATTTGGGTTGTGTGTTGTTGCTTATACCTTTTTATTGAATTGTGGTTATATTTCATTGTGGGTTGAGAATGTGGACATAAAAATTCTACTCTGGGGAATTTATTAATGTCTTTGTGCCTTATACAGTCAATTTTGTAAATGTTTCATGGGCCTTTAAAATAAGGTGTACATCTTGTTTATAGGTTACTGATTTTGATGTGAAGACAATTAGTTTTACTAGGTTTATAGTTTAGTCTTTTGGATTTTCTTAGTAAAGAATTAAGAATTCTATAAATAATCACAATTTTAATCTCATTCTAGTAGTTTATAAAATTTATCTATCTTTTGTTTTATCATATCGGTTAGAGCTTCGTGGACAGTGTAATCTAATAATCATGCCTTATGCATCTTTCCTTTGTTTCTTATTTTCTGTGAAATATGATGTGACTTGCCTCTAAGATTATCATTAACTTTTTGCCTATTCAATGTCTTTACTATTGAAAGGGCTTTGGAAACTGTTTTTATCTGTTTCCCCCAGTTTGGGATGTTGTTTTATTCCTCATGTAAATGTTTCTGACTGTTATATCCTTGTGGTTGTACCTTTCGACTCTGCGAGGTGATTTTCATCGGCCTGCTTAATGACTTTGCTCTTGGGTACTTGAAATTGTTCTCCTGCCTCTGCTTTCTCCTCATTTGTGTATCTGAGTTGGGTAAATTGACTTTCTCATGTAAATGTTTCTGGAAGCCTGTTTTCAAGACAGAGTGTTGTTTGAAAGCTGAAACAGACACTTGCATGTTCTGAAGGAGTCTGCTCCACGAGAGCTCACTGTTCTGCACAGTTGCAGACAATTTCTAGCATTTTCTTCTGTCCAAACACGTAGTTGACTGCCTTACGTTCGATGACCAAGGCTAAAGATTGGCCACAATGGGTTCACTTAATGATTCCCATCTTTGTCTTAATTTTTAAAGTATATATGAGATCTATGGTCTTACCACAGATATCCCTAATTTTATTTTTCGATTTTCCACTTATTTTTATAAAATAATATGAGCAAAATGTAATTAAATACTGGGGTTTCAATGCCGCCAAGCCCTTTATTCAGACCAAATATTACCCAGAAGTCCAATAAAGGAGATCAAATCCAGGCTGCCCTGTTTAGAGCTGGGCAGTGACCTCAAGCTGTGGGCATCATTTTGCCAGAGACATGGGGTTGGTCAGTGGTGGCGAACCTTTTCAGCTCGGCGTGTCAGCATTTTGAAAAACCCTAACTTAACTCTGGTGCCGTGTCACATATAGACATTTTTTGATATTTGCAACCATAGTAACACAAAGACTTATATTTTTGATATTTATTTTATATATTTAAATGCCATTTAACAAAGAAAAGTCAACCAAAAAAATGAGTTTGCGTGTCACCTCTGACACACGTGTCATAGGTTCGCCATCACTGCGGTAGGGGCAAGCACCCCTCAGAATACCCTATGAAAGCCTCTGCAATGAGATATTTAAGCAATTGTACACAGAAAATTGAACTAATTGCTATATGTGCAGAACTGGGATGCCATCGGTAGGGCGTCGATTGCTGGCAGTCAGCTGGTGTATAAATTCCGTGGTTTTTGACATGTCTGTGCATGAGCGTGTGGTTGCCTGAACATCACATGCATGAAAATTGAGATCTTCCCTTTTATCTGTGCCCATACCTTCTATTTGAATTTTTGGAATTCATTTATTTAAAGTGTGTCTCAAATAAACAATCTATAGTTTAGATTTGAGGCTGTTGACTTGAAAAATTCCCCTTTTAGGAATGTGTAACCCATTTACATTTCTTTCTTGATTCTCTTGTATGGACTTAAAAATTGCACTTAATGCTTGTTTTTAAATTTTTCCCTTTCCTGCTATCTTTTGTTATATAGACTACATTTCTCTTTTTAAAAAATTTACCCTGGGGATTTCCGAAAGTACACAAGCAGCTTCTAATGTTAGGGCTTACATTTTAGGTGTTTGGTTGATTTCTTTCTTTCTTTCTTTCTTTCTTTCTTTCCTTTTCTTTTTGAAAACCAAACATCTATATTTCTTTATGATAAAAAAGAACTAGTATTCTCTTGACTTTGCCCTATGTGTAATTATTAAGCTGAGTATGTATCTGTTTCTGCCCACCCCCCTGTGTGCACCCTTCCAGATGATAAGGTGTGAATGGGTTTCATCACCAACTCCTGTACTCACCTCCCCCCTGCCCCGCCTCCGGGAATTGCCTGTCTTGGTTTTCTCTGGTCCGGCCCCCCTGCAGGAGCCAGAACTCCTTACTGTTTCTGGACTATAGATTGTAAGCCTGGAATCCTACCACTTTGTGCACTTCCATGTCCTCCTATCAGCACGTGGGTTGAATGTCCGTCTTTCTCCTACTAGACTGTGAGCTCCCGGGAGACAGGGACACTGAGTCAGGGCCGCATTGCCCTCCGCACAGGGCAGAGGCCAGCAAACGTGTTCATGGCTGCGTGTCTGAGAGGACATGTGGGCAAGTCAGGGCAGGGATGAGGAGCTGGGGCGTAAATGAGTGCACGAAGGTGTGAACTTGAAGGCGTGAACTTGGGATGGAGAAGGGTGCAGAGCCAGGGGGTGAATTAGCGAGCTGTTGAGAGAATGGCTGGGCAGACGGACAGGGGAGGCAGAGAGCAATGACCGGGGCCTGAGGAAGCGAGAAGAGCCACCGGCTGGCAGCCGTCTGAGGTTAGAGGCTGTCCGGCCCAGGCTGCGTGTTCGACCGCTGCGAGGCTGGGTGGGGAAGGTGGGTTTGCCCACCTCTCTAGACATCCAGGAAGCTACTGGGGACACATGCCACTTTATCCGGGAGGACAGGACACTTTGTTCAGAGTTGTCCTTTCTTTCATTCCTCACTGCTTTGTAGAATGTCTGGTCCTGGTGACCAGGGCACCCGGAGGGGCTGGTGTGACCCCTTCTTGCCCAGAGGCATTCCGGTCCCAAGGGGAGACATGAGCAACGTTCTCCTCAGTCATGGACACAGAGCAAATAAAAGCCACCAGAATAACTCCCCCAGCTTCCCACCATTCGCCTTGTCCCCTGGAGTGTCCTTCCCCAATGACCAGAGGAGGCCACAGCCTGCACTAGCCCAGCGGCCCACCGCCACCTGCGCTTGGCTCCATGCTCTGACTATCAGGCGTCTTCATCGACCCTTTGGCTGCATGTCAGAGCGCCTCTCCCTGACCTGGAGCCTACTGAGCCTCTTACCATGCTCTAGTCCCTTTAATCTGAAAAATCTCGGGAACCCATCTCCTCCTGCTGGCTACCACCCTCCAGGCGACTTCTTTGTATTTCACTTGTATTTGGCTTTTGACCCTGCCAGTGTGTTGGAGGAACTTTCCTTAAAGTCACTGGGGACCTGGCATCTCCACAGGATCTCTCACCAGCACTCAAACTCCACTCCTGCCCCTCCCAGCATTCCCGGCCTCAGCTCAGACAGTGGTGCCACCCGCTCCTGGCTTCCCTGCCAGGCACCTGCAGGGCTCTGGACACTTTCTTATTGCTCGCAGCTCCTCAACCGCATCTGAGACATGACCAGTCTCTCCTGCTCTTCTTCCTAACTGTTCTCAAACCTGCCATTCCCCCATTTTTTGGACTCCTATACTCTTTCTCTCTACCCCCATTCTTGCCCCCAACAGTACTCTCTTTTCCATATCAGGAAGAGATACCTCATGAAAACATGGAACTCAGGCACTTTATTAGATAATAAGGACTTCCCCTTGGATGGAGAATAAAATCTGTTACCTTTCTTTAGCCGTTGTTCTAGTTGTCCTAATGATCTACCCCCATCCAGCTCCTCAGCCCCATTATTGGCACGTTTTTGGCTCTCCGTCCACAAGGATGCTCTTTTGGTTACCAGGCTCCTTTCAGAATGTGCTCCACTCATCTGGTCCATGAGCCATGTATCTGGTTCATGCTTCATCCATCTGGTCCACGAGCCATTTACTTGGTTCACGCTTCATTTACCTGGTTCATGCTTCATCCGTCTGATTCCCGCTCCATCTGTGAGGTCCATGAGCCATCTCTGTAGTCCATGCTCCATTGATCTTGTCCATGCTCCATCCAGTCCTCTGCTTCCATTCTGCATTGTCCCCTCTCTTCCTGGCTTAGAATCTTCATTATTGTTCTTCTTCTTTTTAGTCTCTTCATTCTTCATATTTTTTCTAAACTTCTTCTAAGAAGCTCCCCCCCGCCCCCCCCGCCCCCGATTGGTCAGATCTTATTAAATGCTCCCTGCTCCTTCACAACACTTTGGCCTCTTCTAATTTTGACATCAGTGCCCTGCAAACATTTCTTTCTATGTGGGTGTTCTCTGCCCTCCTGGTAAGCTAGAAGCTGCAGGAGGGCCAAGCCCTCTGGCTCCAGCACCTCACGGGTCTTTAATGAACATGAGCTTATTTCTATAACTGACCACATGGACAGTGTGACTGGGCTGGAGGAGAGGCACAGGCAGGGTGCTATGGAGGATCAGGGGGAGAAAAGGCCGGAATTGGCTGAGGTAGTGTCAGGGCTCAGGGAACAGGGAAGACAATGGGGGTGAAGGCGGAAGCGTTGAATGTCATTCTAGGGAATTTGGTCTTTAACCACCTGTGTTGTGAGCAGGAGGACGACCCGCTGTGCGCTGGGCTTCAAGACTTTGGATAACCAGGCCCTCTCACCATGCTGCCTAGGAGCCGACCCTTCCCTTTCCTTGGAGACCAGCCCATCTCTTGGCTGTGCATCCCATTCATAAGGGGTTGTGGTATGGACAGCTGGGCTACCAGAGGGGATGGGGAGACCCAAGAGAAGGCCCCCTGGGGGGGGTGCAGATGTTGAGGTGGAGCTGGAAGCGCGCACCGCCACTCAGGTGGTGTGGTGTGTGGTGAGGACTGTCATAGCTCGGGTGAGCTTGGGCAGGCTGTTCCCCAGAACTCGAGGGGCCCTCTTTCACATGGGAGCTCTGCCCTTAGAGCTTCCCACTCCGCCATGCAGAGCAAACCGCTGCCCTTCCCTTGGGTTAAGAAATAGTTGACCATGTAATGGCCAAAGCGTGGCCCATGTCGCATGGTCTGCCTCTTCTCAATCTTTCCGAGTTGGCATGGCCTTCCCAGGGGAGATGCTGCTTCTGGGGAGAGGCACCTCTCCCCCCCTCCCCCAGCACTGTCCCCCACACTTGATGGGGGGTGTTTGTGTTCACACAGGCCGGCTTCCCAATGCCAAATCAGGCTCGGAAAGCTTTCTGGAAGTGACACCAACTTGAGGGACACACCCTGGCTCTGGGGTCAGCAGCACTCCATGGTTCCTGAAGAGATGGTAGACTATGGAACGTAGGCTGTATGATTTTTGACCTATGTAACATGGTCCACTAACTCTCAGTATCCACTCCATCCTCGGAGGGCACCCCGGAGGTGTGGCCAGCGTGAGGGAAGAGCACACGGGGTTAGCGCCAGCACCGCTCATGGTAACTCCCGCTGCCTCTCTTCCATGCCTGAACTGTGCAGCCAGGCCGGTTAAAGGCATCCTCGGGTCGGGGTGGGGTGTCTGGAGGTGACAACCTGGGGGCAAAGACGCCGGTTCCAGCCTCAGCCATGGCACTTGAAGACATGCTTTTCCATGTGGCATATGCACCAGGAGAGATTTCACTCCCCAGTAGCCCGGCTGGCTTTGGAGGGCTTCATGGAACTGACACTACCTTCAGGGGGACCCACCCGTCCAACCTCCACCATGTTCCATGCCATTGAAGAGATCATTCCTTATGTGGAAGTCCCGTTTGTACTAATGTCCACCTCTGGTTGATAGTCAACTCAATCTCAGAGGGTTTCCTGGAGGCAGTGACAAGATTGGGATGAGACGGAAGTTCCGACCTTAGGGAGCCTGTTGGCCAAAAATGACATCTGCTTTGTTTACGAAGATGGCATGATGGCTACTGCTCACATCCAGTCCAGCCTAAGAGAGCCCCTGACGTGAGGCAGAGATGGCTGTCAGTCATTCCTTGTGCTGTACTTTTTTTTATGTCCCCAAACTAGGGCTCACACCCTGGGCTTTACATGCCCTGAGATTGTTTGCTTGGCCTGCTCAGTCTGACTAGACAGGTGTCCTTTTCGGTTGCTCACAGGCCATCTCATAGTTTTCACTTTGCTCATCACTCCCCATGTAGTTCTCTTAGCCAGCCACATGGCATACCACTGTCCCACTGTGCCCACCTAATTCATTCCCTCAGATTCACCAGGGTGCCTGGCACATAGTAGGCACTTATTCAGTATTTCTGGAGTGATGAAAGCCATAAGTCCACTTCTGCTCAGTGGGACGTTCAGCCTTGGAGGGCTTCCTGGAGGAGTTGTCAGCTTTGGGGATAAGCCACCAGTTCCAGCGTCAGCCTCAACTCCTGACGGTGGAGACAAGACTCCTAGCCTGTGTGTGCTTGTCGCATGGTGCATGTGTTGTGCTCGACCTGCCTCTGGTTCGCCCCAGTTCTGGAAGGCTTTCTGGACGTGTCCTCCACCTCTGTCCTCGGCGTCCCTGTGTGGTACTTGGAGAGATAGTAGACCGTATAGCGTACGCTTTATCTGTGACGTATGTAACACGGTCCACTAACCCTCAGTATCAAATCCGTCCTCGAGGCTCCCGGAAACCACCGGACGCAGCGTGAGGCCTCTCCATGACACTTGAAGCTGGTTCCTGTAGGGCATGCTCTCTTCTGCATGACACGAAATGACATTCTCTCGCTCTTCTATACCAACCTCTGCCTCGGGAAATCTCGCCATCTCTGGGGAGGAGATCTTGCTTCTTTCTGGGATCGGTGCTGCTCTATGGCATTCAATGACATGGTTGACTCCACAACTCTTGTCTCGTATCCACCATTACCTGCTTCTTCTCAGCGTCAAGTGCAGCCCTGAAGAGGTCCCCAGACGCAACCTTGGACGCGAGCCTTCTTCCAGCCGTCACTGCCACCGTGCGGTACTTGAAGAAATGGTTTACCGTCCCACATACATTTTGAATATGTATGTGGGACGGTAAACCGCTTCTTGGTATCCAGCCCAGCCGTCCAAACCGTCCCGCAGAGCCTGAAGTCACAGACGCAGCGCGGCCTTGGCGTCACCCTCGTGCTCCGGTACCGGCCTGGCGGAATGGTAGACTGTTACATGTGTACCTAACCTGTTCATGCTTGCAGCACCGTCTCCTCCTCAGTGTCAAGCGCAGCCTCCAAAGGCTTCCTTAGGACAATGACCACCTCTTGGAAGGCGTCCTGCTTCTACGCCGGCACATCCCCCCAGAGTCCCCAAAGAAACGCTGCTCAGTGCCGCGAATGTTCACGAATGAGGGATGTTACACGTCCTGCCTCTCGTCATCCTCCAAGCTCTGCTCCGACGGCTTCAGGACCAAGTGCCCCTGGAGAGGCAGCTAGGGGTGCGCGAGAGACAATGCCGCGCCAGGTACCGGAAGACACACCGACTCACCGTTTTCCATGGCGATGCGAGTCCCGTCTATCTTTCTCCCATATCGAGTCCAGTCATGTCAGGGAAGATGCCCTGGCTCTGGACTCAACTCTGACCATCGACCCTCCACGAAGATGTGCTGGGCCCCGCCGTGTGCATTACAGTCGATGCACGTGCCACGGCCCGTGCATATCTTCCCCTATCTCCCGTCCGCCTCGAAGAACTGGCTGAAGATGCCGCCGGCCTGGGTCATGTGGGAGCCCTGGTTCCGGCGTCCACACCCAGCTCACGGTACCTGGAAAGGGTTGGACTGCATTGCATGTCTGTTATTAACCGCCTATGGAACATGGTCTGCTTCTCTTCAGTATCAAGTTCAGTGTGAAGTCTCCAGGGAAGTCACATCCGCCTCTGGAGACGAGCCACCAGTGATGCTGAGGCATACTTGGTAGAAGCTGACCATGCTTCATATGTTTTACTCACAACGCATGTGACTCGGGCCTCCTTTTCATAACAGCAAGTGCATCTCGGGGGGGCTTCCTGGAGGCAATACTAAGTGTTAGGCAGTGTTTGTTCTGATGTCATGTCCACTCCTGGTCCCTGAGGGGGTTCTCTGTGCTGCGTCCGCTGCATCTGTCGCAGTCCTTGCATGGTGGCCTCTTCTCAATACTGCATCTCGCCTCCAAGGGCTTCCTGAAGGGGGTGCTGGCGAGAGGACAGAGACGCCGGTTCTGACAGCAGCCCTTTCTACGGTAACTGAAAAGATGGTTGACCATAGAACATGCGCTATCTCTAAGTCGTATGTAATATGGTCCACGTCTTCTCAATATCAAACTCAGTCGCCGAGGGCTTCCCCGAGGCAGAGCAGACTTCGTGGGAGACACACTGGTGTGGCTTCGGCACCTTGCCTGGCATGTGGAGAGACGGTGGACCGTAGAGCATGCGTGCCATTTGTGACGTATGTGCTATGGTCCACTCATTCTCGGCATCAGTCAGCCTTCAGGGACTTCCCAGAGGCCATGCCAACGTGACCGCAGGACCTGTGTGGCAGGCACCGTCCAGCATCCATCACAGCCGACTGGCAGGAGACCATGTGCTTGTTTTCATGACCTTGGCTGTTGGGTCTCCCACCGACACTTAACACCCAGTCTGAAGGTGGTCGTGGCATTGGATGTGGGTTTGTGGTCATTGTCACACTTGCTGATTGTGGATCATTTATGGTGCCCATTGCAAGGGCTTCCTGGAGGAGGTGATGCCAAATTAAGGGGAGAGGGTCAGTGTCACATCCTGGTATTCGAAGATGCGGTTGACCATGGTGTGTACGCTTTATTTATGACGTAGGACACATGGTCTACTTCTTCTCAATATCACCTCTCGCCTCAGAAGACTTCCCGGAGGTGCTGTCAGCTTTGAGGAGGAGCCACTGTCCTGGGCTCAGCACTGCCGCTGCTTGGTACTTGGAGAGAGGTGGTCCGTGGCGCGTTCGCTTTATTTATGGCGCACATTACACGGTCGACCTCTTTGCAGTATCTAACACCGCCTCGCAAGCTTTCCTGGAGCTAACATCAACTGTGGGGCGGGGGCCCTCTCTCTGCTCTGCTCTCCTCTCCTCTCGGCTCGGCGGGGTCTGTGATGTCTGTCCTCTGCGGTGGTAGCTCACCTGTGGCGGCCTTCTGCTCAGCACACCTCTGCTCTGCTTGGTGGCTTCGAGGGCGGGAGAAGGAGAGCGGCATCCACACGTGCCTGGATACATGAGATGGTTGACCAGAGAGCACACGCTTTATTTGTGTCGTTTGTGACCTGGTCCACTAACCCTCAGTATCTAATTTCCCCTGGGAGAGCTTCCAGAAGTGCCGACGACTCCGGGGAACGCGGCGACGCACCAGCGCCAGCCCGGCTTTACTGGACTCGGAAGAAAGAGCACCTGTAAGGTGTGCGCCGCGGCCAACTCGGACTTGTTCTCAGTAGGATCCCTGTCCTTGGAGGGCTCCCTGGAGGGGAGGCCGTCCACACTCGGGAAGGGGCATGCTGTCGGCACCACCCCAAAGTCCTCCCGTGGTCAGCGGACCAGAGTATGAGCACTTTACTCACGACGTAGGTCACTGGGCCCCCCACACCTCAGTATCCAGGGGGTCCTTGGGAGGAGGACCTTTGGAGGAGCCAGCCTCAGCTTAGGGCATCTAAGAAAGGTTCCCCCGGGGCGGGGGGGGGCGGGTTTAACCAGAAATGTGATCGCTCTAGTGACCAACATCTTCCTAACATCACCACCCTCTGGCCGTGAGGCCAACTTCAGGAGGTTCGGATGCCGTTGGGGTCTGCCCCACCGAGGTGCTTGGACAGGTGGTTGATGGACAGCATGCATTCAACCAATAGTTTACGGCAGCAAATTGACAAATGCGCAGCATCCTGGCCCGATCAACAGGCTGTCCAGGACTGAGCGCCATGTCTGGTGTTCTCATCAGTGGTACCTGGAGAGAGGTTTCCGGGTTTCTGTTTCTTTAATGAGGATGAAACACCACCTGGTTAACCTCTTTTCCAGTATCAGATTCCAGCTTCAGCGAACGTGTTACTGTCAGTTCCCATCCAGTCGACTCTAATCAGTGGCTGACCTCAAAGCCTATGCCTGTGTCTGTGACTGATGTCACCTGTTCTACTAACAACGGTGGCCAGTCATAGTAACAGGACTTCCAGGACTGAACGTCAAGCCCGGGGAAGAATTCCTGCCCACGTTAATTGGTAGCATCTAGAGACATGTTTTCGAGGAGGGAACACACCTGGGTAGCCTCTTTTCTAGTATCAGGTCCCCCCTTGGAGACCCCCTGGTCCAGATCCCAGCGTCAGGGAGGGGGCGCCTTGCATATGAATAAGTGGTTGGCCACCAAGCCTGTCCCCTATTTCTGAGTTTTACCGCCTTTTCCACTAACTGTCAATATATGATTCATTTTTAGGACGACTTCCCAGGGCGGCACCTGCCGGGAGGACCACGATAGTCACGCGATAGCTCCGTGCCCCAGAATGCGCAGGTAGGTTCACTGGGGTTAATTTATCTCGCTTCCGATCAGTCATCCACAGCCAGCCTAGCTCTATGCCTGGCCGCACTCTAGAGTGACGGCTGGTCTTTGCCTTCAGTGGGTGTGGAGTTAACCCAGCCCATGTTGGAGGAATGCCCTTTGCATGGAGCATGTGCCCAGGACAGACAGTGTAGGTAGCCTGCACCACGGCCCCTCGGCCTCCAGTCTATACTGAAAGAGCATTCTGGACATCTTTGGGGAAGAAATGATGGTTCTGAGATCAAGATAAGACCATAGGTATCCTTAGGATTGGACTGGGTGGGACCTGTTTATTTCTAACAAGAATTCTAGAGTTGATTTATGTTAAATCCGGAGGCAGCCTTGTTGTTATGCGAATGTAGGGGGAAGGCTTTGTCCTCAACCCTGATCCAGGAGAAGTGAGCAGACAGGCCGTGGCTTACCAGGACACCCTGGCCCGCTGACCACTGTGTCCAGCCCACCCTTAGGAGGTGATGCTGACGTCAGGGCAGAGGCTGTGTTTCTGTAGGTGGTCCTCCAGGAACGCTTTCCTTTGGTGTATTTGTTTCTTTCATGATGAACCATCCTGCCGGCCGCTCTTCACTCAAAACCCAGCTTGGAAGACTTCCCGGACAGGACGGAAGTTGTCACCCCAGCCCAGGTGAGTGAGCCGAGCTGTGTTCTTCCCTCGCTCTGCATGTCGTGTCTGACACTAACACTCCTGCCAATCCTTCACAGGAGGACTTCCTGGAGGCGACGCCAACCTTCAGGGAAGGAAGTACTTCCTGGCCACTCCAAAGGCAAGGCTTGGAGGTAGGTTGTTGGCCCTGCATTTTGTTCAATGGCCCAACTCTGGGTCCTGGGCTCTTTCGTGGTATTTGGGGAAGGGGCATCGGGCTCGCAAGAAGGGCCAGGTCTTTCCATTTCCTCCCCCGTTTGTCTGATAAGAGCCCTCCAGATGCGGTGGCAGCAATGATCGGCACAACCGATCTCCATACCAGCTGATACCCAACCATCATTCCTGCCACCTGAAAAGAACCTGGCGGGAAAGAAGAGAGGGGAGGACCTGTGACTGCGGTGGGCACGCCATTGTCTGCTGGACCCCCGGCAGCTGGCCGCTGAGCTCACAGAGACCAGGCGCTCGGTGGGTAAGTGGGGTGCAGGAAGTTGTAGTGGGTACTCCCTTTACTTAGGACCCTCCTGATACCTGACTCTGATTTTAGAATCACAGCTCTCCTGGAAGACTGCCTGGACCCACAGCCAAGTCCACGCGGGGCCTGGGTGCCGGCCTGCAGCAGACCACGTCGCCTGCCTCCTGCCCACAAAGTGCGGGTTCATTCGTGAGTGCTCGCCTGATGCATGGACCTTGGTGTGCAAACCCTTGCTGGGGGCACTTCCCAAGGGGGGCAAGGGCTCCACCATCAGGAGAGCTCCCGGGAGAGGTTGTATGCAAAGTATTCTCTTCCTGGCAGAGAATATTTCGTGGGCGATCTCTTTTCAGTATCCTAAAGGGTTTGTTGACTGACCTCCAGAAAGACTCTTGAGTCTGCCTGGTGCAATGTAGACTCGGGAGACCTTGGAGGTGACCCCAGCATGCGGGAAGATTCTGTGGTTTTCTTTTTGTTGTGTTTTTGTTTGCTTGTTTGTTTTGATCAGTGCTAATCCTCGATACTCGAAGGAGAGGTTGTCCGTGTTGTGTTCTCTTGATTGATGATGAAACATACACGGGAAACCTCTTTTTTAGTATCAGATCCCACCCTGGAGGCACTTCCTGTTCCCGGTGCGGCCTTCAGGGAGGGGTCGCTACCAGCTCTGGGGACTCACGGGCTGGGGCGGGGCTGGGGCGTGGCCCTCAGGGTCCAGGCCTCCCAGGGCCAGCTCCTCGGAAGGGAAGCCAACTTTGGGGAGGGCCCACATTGCTGTGATGCGGGGGGCTCCTCACTGTGGTGTCCTCTGGGTGACAACGCATGGCGGGCGGTGGGTCTTCAGTGTGAAGTCCCGCCGGGCGACTTCCGGACACACCAGCAGCGTCGCTGAGCGGACAGTAGTGCCACCCACTCTCCAGGGTAGCTGAGGGGATGGTAGACCGGTGACGTGCACTTTATTTACGATGTAGGTCACCGGTTTGACTATCCGTCGGTACCCAATTCAGCTGTGGGTTGACAGCGGTTCACGTGTCAGCTGCGGAGAAGACGTGCGAGGATTGGGGACCAGTGGGAACCTCCAGTGTCTAAAGGGGCTGCCATAGGGGGCTCCTACTCCAACCTTGTTAGAGTGAATATAAGCAATTGCCCATGGACAATCTCTCTTTCGTTGTCAAATCCTGCCCAGGACTCTCAGCCTGGCCCCAGAAAAAGTCAGGGAAGGGGCGCCCCACAGCACCTGCTGAGTGCAGGCTGCATGCCACCTGGCTCAGTCTGTCTTAGGAGGGCGTGTGTGTGCACCTGTGGGTGTGCGTGTGGGGGCACACTCATGTACAATCGTGCTACTGTAGGGTGCGTCTGTGGCTGTGATGTCAGTTCTAGTCTGTGGTGCCTGAACCGAGGCTGCGTGACGAGCGTACCGTGTACATGATGAAGGGTACGCGGCCCATCTCTTTCAGGAGTCAGCGCCACCCTGGAGATTTCCGGGATGTGAACTGGGCCGTCGGTGTTTCCAGCTCCACTGGCACCACCGTCAGTGAAGGTAAGAGTGTGATGTAGCCCGGAGAGCACGTGTTCCATTTAGCACACGTGTCTCCTACCCGCTAACCCCAGATCACCTTCCCAGGCCTCCTCTGAGAGGAGGTGGGGCTGGACCTCTGTCACTTCCTCCTGGGCTGGTGGTGTTCTCACAGTGACACCGGGGCACAAGCCAGTACATGGAAACCCAGAGCACATTCTGCTCATGGATTGTTGGCCCAAACAAGTGTCACGTCCAAGTCCAAAGGCCAGGGGAGAGAGGTGGACTCCACCCACAAAGAGGCGATGGCCAGGGTGTGGATGTGGGGCTGGTGAGGACATGGAGCCATGGGTCAGTTGTCCACATGGGTCACTGAGAACTTGGGGTTCATCGTCATTCACCCCCAGTTTCCTGTTGAGTTGAGGCTGGCTGCCTGTGGTGACCCGTCCGTGTCCAGGGTTCACTCCATGGCATTTGCGGCTGCCTTGTCCATGAGTCACCTGCTGTGTGTTGGACAGTCATTGCACGCGTCTCTGTTCCCACCCCACGAAGGCTTGTCCCCCATACATGCCTGGCCCTGTTTGCTCTCAGCCAGTCCGGGGGAAGCTGCCCGACCTCCAGGAAGCAGTGTCTCGCCACGGCTCTGACCCGCGCGGTACTTAAGGAGAAGTTGCCCGTGTCTTTTTCGCTGTATTTGTGACGAAACATTCGCGGTGCACTTCTTTTTCAGTATCCCTTGCTGCCTTGAAGACGTCATCGTTTGGGCGCCAAAGTCAGGGAGGGCATGTTGGCACTTGTGGGTTCTGGTCAAGATGGTCGCCCATGGCATCTTTTCTCCCTTCCTCAGTTTCCCTTGATGTTTCTCCTGAAAGCTGCCCTCTTCCTGCTACATGGTTTGGGTTGGAATCACACACACACACACACACACACACACACCCGGGTGCTCAGCGTTAAGTGAGTTACTTATCCCTCCATGTTCATTAGTTCAAAGATGGGCCCATAGAGCCACTGAGCCAGGGGCTTCCACGGAGATGTTTGCTGAGGCTACCGGGAGAGGAAGTATTTCTCCCTGACCAATGAGAGCTGCCACCGCCTACCCCCTATGCTCCTGGTCACGTGGGCCTTGAGGCTGCACGAGTGAACTCTGCAGACCCAGAGGGGAATGCCTGCACCATAAAAGGCTTACTGGGGAGTCAGAGAGGAGTCAGGACCTGGGTGATGGCATTGGAACCCCTGGATCAAACCCTGCCTGAAGCTTGCCCTGCCTCTGCACTTTTCAGTTGAATAAGCCTATACATCCCTTTCTTGTTTAAGCCACTTTGCGTTGGGCTTTCTCTTACTCGGGGTATAAATAGGTGACGCCACACACTGTGCGGCTGGAGAGCGTGCATGTTTTCAGTGATGGGCGTCCTTTAGCTCATCTATCCTTGGTATCCTCTCGAAGGTGGGTCCTTGGTGAAATTACTTTTTCTTGTGGATTTACTCTGTACTTCAAAAGGATTGTCCTGGTGTTTAATTTATGAGTTACACGTCATACATGATAAATAAGCTTGTGTCCAGGTAGGGCCATTGGCGTGGGCCCCTCTCCAGGAGACCTGAAGGGCTCATCTGACCTCAGAGTGCCTGTCTCCCTGGGAGGACTCCCTGGCGGTGACGCGGCCCTGGGGGAAGACAGCGTCCTTGCTCCTGCTGCTCTTTGGCGCTCCATGATGGGTTTGCTGTATGTGTCACAGGTCATACTGGGCCGCTGGTGCTTGAGAACCAAACCGTGCCTGGAGGGAACCGGGAGTGCTGTGAAGGAGGGACGCGGGTGTCAGGACCATGCCAGGCACACGGCAGCTGGTCCACAGGGAGCCGGTGCTGGCCTGGTGGCTCCATTCGCCAAATTCCACATCCTCCGTTTCCTGCGTCTCAACAGGAACCTCACTGACTCACAGAGGAGACTTCATCTCAGGGTCCGGGACCGTCGGTTGCAGAGCACGTCAGCCCCTGTGACGAATTCTGCCCAAGAAGACTTCCGGGGACCCTGACGCAGAGGCAGGCTGGGATGGGTTGGCTTTATCCATGGTGAGGACTCCCCTTCCCTGGGCTCGAGTGGTGTCTGCCTCCTCAGGGGGCCCAGATGCCCCTCTGCTGTCCCAGCCCCATCGCCACCCCTAACCCTCTGTGTCCCCTCACCCAGGTGGGCCGCTGGAGGTGACCGGCACGGACGATGGCATCGCGCTCCCCTGGTACCTGAAAAGAAGTTGCCCATGTTCTTTTCGCGTATTATGTGACGAAACAAACATGGTGCACTTCTTTTCCGGGATCAACTCTCACCTTGCCCGACGGGACTCTGGGGAAGGGGCCTTGTTGTCGCTGCCCCTCTGGGTACGTACACGGAGGACTCGCCCCGTCCACTGTGTGTTGGAGGCTTCGGGGACACTCGGTGTTCGGCCGTCCTCGGTCCCACCGCAGGCCATGCCACCTCTAAGAACAGGCACAGCTAGCGAGACCCGGGTCACAGGCTGCTCCCCACTGCGAGAGAGGCCGAGAGGCACACTTCCAGGCTCTGTGGTGGAGCATCCCCAGCCTTCAAAGGGTGTTCAGAGGAGAGCAGCCAAAAACACCACGCAAACACCACATTAATGACAACAAAACCTGTGGCCGCGAGCCTGTCCTTCAGGTTCCTCCCGAGGCGGGCATGGTGGTGGCCAGGGGTGCATTTTAACGGACGTGTCGCCTGGCAGGCTATCACCTGCACATCCACAGTAGCTTTGACTAGGGACAGTGGCCCTGGCAGAGGCCGAGGTCCCTGTGGTTCTGGGAGAGGGGTTTCCCCGAGAGGTCATGTCACTGCGACCCATCCTCTCCAGCCCGACTCTTTCCAGGTTCCGGTCCCCCTGAGGGATGTGCTCCTCAGTGCCATCCATGGAGACGGGACATTGGCGTCAGTCCGGTCAGGACCAGCGCGTGGATGTGACTGCGGAGCATGTGCCTCCGAGGTGCCCCCACGTCAGTGCATCCTCGGCCGTCTTCCTGGAGGTGGTGCCATGGGGCTCTAGTCTGTGGTACTTAGAGAGGGCTTTGTCCAGGTTTTTCTTGGGACGAATCATTCTTGCCCAACCTCTTTTCAGTGTCAAATCCGACTTCGAGGAGAGGCTGTTGGAGCCGGGACTCAGTGGCATTAGCACTTGGGTAAGTGAGGGGTCGTCATCCAGAGAGTGTGCACGGATCCCTCAGGGTCGCTTGGCGACCTCTCCCCCTCCCCCTTAGAGACCACCTGCCCAAATACATGTTTGGTCCCAGCATCTGTCTTCCCAGGAGGAGAAGTGATCCAAGATGTGGCAGACACACCAACCTGTCCTCCTCAGTCAGCGACACCTTCCAGATGGGGGTGCCCACTTCAGGGGAGGCACAGCCACGGGTCACCTCCCGGGAGCAGGTGTGGCCGCCTGACCCTCAGGAGGCCCTCCTGTTGGGGTTCTGATGGGAGTCACCAGTGCAGTTTGAAGGACAGTGCCCCCTGGTTCTCTGCCCCAGGACACCCGAAAGGTACAGTTCTCTTTCAGAACGGGCCTCGCCGCCCAGGTGGAGGGCTCCTGACTCCTGCTGCTCCCGCCCGGGGGACAGGGGTGGGCCGGTGGGGCACGGTTCTCCGCTTCCCCCGCTCATGTCAGAGGAGGCCCCGAGGGCGCGTCGCGTCTTCGATGGTGTTTCTTCTCTGTGCACTGACCCCCACCCCGATCCTTTGCAGGAGGACGCCCTGTGGCCGGGGGAGAAGCGGGGTCACAGAAGCTGGTCTGAGATGTTCGAAAGGAGGTTGTCCGTGATGTATTTGCTTTGATGATGGCAGATATTGCACGGTTGATCTCTTTTCCTCATCAAATGCCTTCTGAAGGACACTGCTCGCCGGTCAGGAGCGGGTGGGCGTGGCCCCTCGGAGGGTGGGGAGCAGGTGGTGGTTGACCAGATGGCACGTGTTTTCTTACAGCTTTTCTGCTGAGCGTGTAGTTCATGAATCATCCTGTAACCCCGTTTCTCTTAAGGTAAATCTATACGTGTGAAAAATGAGGTTCTGCAACACCCATTTCAATTTTAAAAACCGTCAAAGAAATGTAAGCAAGTCCATGTTTGATGCAGTTTTCAGATTTCTGGGACACTCGGGACATAGACCCTGTGCAGCCCCTTGGCTTTCGAAGCTTCACTTCTGAAAGAAAAATCAAAAAGGACAAGTTAGAGAGGATCTCGAAGACTTTTTATGGCTATGCGGCGGGCCCGCCAGTGTGTTCGTACAGAACTGTTTTTAATGTAACTTTATTTCAATATCTTTTTCAAAGGCACGAAACCAGCTTGCTCGGGAAAGTTAGGACAATGCCCAGGACCCTCACAGAAGCGGACGAGAACGCCTTCGCATTCTCCGCAGGTGTCCCTCCCTCCGTCCCCCCGATCGTAGGTGCTACCCGGCTCCCGGGACCCCGGCTGGAGCTTCTCTTCCTGTGGGTCCCCGTGTGCTGTTTTCTTAAACTTGCGGGGGGGCTCCTCGAGTTTTGTGGGCAGGGGGTTTGTGTAACAAGTGGTCTCTAGGGAAGGCCACTCCAGGGGGAGGGGGAAGGGGAGGGGAAGAGGGAGGGGACAGTGACAGCGAGGTGAGCAAACACCATCCTCAGCTTGCCTGCCCCTCAGCCTCCGCAGGGAAACTCAAGGAGGGATGCCAGCTTCTTGGGAGAGACAACAGGTGGGTTGACACTGTTCCCCAGGACACCTGAAGGAGGGGCTTTGTGCCTAGTCACTGCGTCTAGCCCAGCTCTTGCCTGGCCACCTGCACTTCAGTGAAGAAGATAATCACCCAGCCAGGAGTTATTCCCTGACGGCACGCCCTCCTGATTCACGGCCCCGCTTGCAAGAGCCATTCCTGGGGACATGAATGACGGTGGCCGCAGAGGGACCCGTAGGGTACTTATACCTTCAAGCACTTGATCCCCTAACCAGCATGTCTCCTTTCTTCTTGACAGGGCTTCATGGAGGTGGAGCAGCCTGGGGGGCGTGGCATTGCGCCCAACAGTGAGGACCACCTGGCCAGGGGCTTCTGCTCTATTTGTGATGAGTTGTGCTTGGGGGGCTTTGAGGGTAGAGCATTGCTTCCTTAGGGAGCGGTGGGTGCTGGGAGGAGCCCTGGTCCATTGACCCTCAGCGTCCATTTCTCCGTAGGAGGAATGCCCTGCCCCACCCTTGTGCCCAGATGTGCGTTTTAAGTCTGAGACATTGGGGGACCAAGTCCAACTTGAGAAAAGCAAAGGTCGGTGGCCTTTTGTGGACCATGAAGGTGTGGTCGTCCATAGAGCACATGCTTTGTGGATGGCCCATTCCTCTTCATTTTCTGTTTAGGAGGACTTCCTGGAGGTGACAGCAACCTTGCCAAACAAGGAGGAGATATCCGGTTCCCCCGGAGGAGCAGGGTGAGTGACTGGCAGGGCCAACGTGGGTCCTGTGCTCTGACTGTGGGGGGTGAGCGCTGCCTCCTCAGCCGTCCATTCCTTCCTGGGACGTGGGGCGTGTCCTCCCCTGGGTTGTGCTGGCTCTCGATGAGCCTGTGCTCAGGTTGGTGCCCTCCAGCGCTGCTTCGTTGTTGGTATTGAAAAGGTAGGTTTTCCTTCTATTATTACAGGCTTTGTGGTTAACCATAGAGGAAACCCACCATTTCAGTACCTAACATTGCTTTTAAGGTAGTTCTGAGCACCAAGTCCGTCTCAGGGAATAGAGACAAAGGTCACCAACCTCCACCCTTCCCAGGGGTGGGGCGCGGGGAGGGGGGATGGAGGGCTGGTCCCCGTGGCGATGAGACAGGTCCTCCTTCGAGCGCCCGGAGGCCGGCGCCTGGTGCACCTGTCTTATGTGCCCTTCATTTTTGACAGATCACGCGTGGGTTCCTGTTTTCCGGACTAAATCCTTCTTTGGTATTTAAAAGGCGGATATTCCTTCTATGTTTATGTTATGTACCATTAAACGTAGAGGAAATTCCACCTTTTCAGTATCAAATACTTCTTCAAAACGCTCGTGCACGGACCCACACCAGGGAGGCCAGGTGGGGGCAGCCCTGCAGGGTGAGTGGTGGGATGGTGGGCCACCCAGCCCATGTGCCTCCTTCCTGCCACGTCTGTGAACCACCCACTGTCCAGAGGAGGGGCTGGGGGCTGCGGGTTGGGGGCTGGGGGCTGGGGGCTGGGCCTGGGGCTGGAGGCTGGGGGCTGGGGCTGGAGGCTGGGGGCTGGGGCTGGAGGCTGGAGGCTGGAGGCTGGCATCCGGGTCTCTCCATGCCAACTACACGGTCTTTCCTGTGTGATGTCGCTTTCATTTCAGAGGGCTCGTGAGCAGGTCCACACTTCCCAGGACTCATCTTCCTTGGTATTTAAAAGGTAGATTTTCCTTTTATGATTACGTGGTTGATGGTTAGTCATAGAGGAAAATCCACGTTTTCAGTATCAAACGCTCCTTTGGAAACAGTTCCTGGATGGACGCCGGGGGTGGGGGGTGGGGGGTGGGGGCGGCGAGCAGGGCCCAGCGACCCAGGAGAAGTGAAAGATGGTGGACGGCGGAACATGTGCTTCATTCGAGCCATATGTCTGCCGACCATCACCTTGAGAAGCCCCCTGTCGCTGAGGAGCCAGCGGGGCAAGGGGCCGCCGTGTGTGGTCACAGCTCGGCCACGGGGCTGGACACAACTTGGCTTCCGTTTTGGGGAGCTTTGCGTGGACGTGTCCTTTCCGGAACTCGATCCTCCTTTGGTATTTAAAAGGTGGATATTCCTTCTATGTTTACGTGATTCATAGATAATCATAGAGGAAAATCCATGTTTTCAGTATCAAAAGCCGCTTAGGGAATATTTCGGGAAGGGGCTGTAGGACGAGCCCCCCTCCTGGCTCCCTCGGCCTGGGTGGGTGAAGGCCGTGGGCCGTAAGGCGTAGGCTGAGCGAAGCCAACCTGGGGAGGACCCGGTTACCCGGGGGAGCTTGTCTGCCCCGTGTCAGTGTCACTGTCATGTTTGACGCAAGCGCCAGGACAGAGTCCTTCCTTGGTATTTAAAAGGTAGATTCTCCTTCTATGAGTACATTATTTACGATTAATCATAGAGGAAAATCCACGTTTTCAGTATCAAATGCCGCTGGGAAACCTCCGAGGACGTGAAGTCACCATCAAAGCAGCGTGGTCCCCGGAGCCCCCCAGCTCTGTGAGATGCGCCGTGTGCCGCCCACCCTCGCGTGCACTGTGTGGTTGAGGGGCTAGACTCCGAATGGCTTCACTGACCTGGAATGGATTTTGCTCTCTGTGTGTTACCGAGTTTAATACGCGTTTTCTGGACTTACCCTCTTCCGCGGGAACCTTAGAGGGCACTGCGGGGGCTGTGGAGTTTAGGAAGAGGTGGAGTGGGGGACCGCTCCCGGGACGTGGAAGGAATGGAGGCGTGATCAATCTGTCTGTCTTAGGCTCACTCCTAGAGCTGATGCCAACTTTTGTTTTCAGTCAGAAGGATTCATTCCTATTATTTTAAATGCAATATAATTTAATTTTTTCCACCACCGTTTATCCCCTCTATGCCCTCTTCCACCTCCACCTATTCCTCCCCCCGATGCCAACTGTGTTTCGTGAGAGTAGCTTTGCCACCAGTGGTATCATTTGCTCCCTGAAGAGAGGTTGTCCTTCCGTTGTTATTATTTGTGATGTGTGTTCAAGGGCAAGCTCTCTCCAGAGGGCAGAACCTGCCTGGGGGGGGGCTCCCTAGAGGCAAGGCTGGCTGCTCCCGCGGGGGCCAGTGCCAGAGCATGGCTGGCCCAGGGCATGCGCCTCTCTCCTGCTGTCTGTGACTCGGTCTTCTCACCTTTCTCATCCCATGCATCCTCCAGAGACCTTTCTGGAAGAAATGATGACTTTGGAGATGATGCAGTGGTTTTCTTCTCATAGCTGCTGTTCTGTTGAGAAAGTGGTGCTTTCTTAACCGTACCCATGAGCTGCTACTCTGGTCAGTCTCACCAGACATGATGCCCAGCCCTGAGATGTGACCCCAGGGTCCGTCCCTCTCCTGGACAGGTGACAGAATGGTCAACAGCAAAGTTAGGGTCTCATTTTAATTTGGGTCATCTGGTCTACCTACCCTCCAGACCTAGCTCATCCCTGGGCTGACTTCTGGGCCTTAATGTCCATGTCATTCAGAGGCAGGGGAGGGGTGTTGGTGCCCTAAAGTGCTGTGACTTATGGGACTGGGCACTGGGACCCTGAGGCCGCAGTGCCCCCTTGTCCACAGGCATCTCCCATCGTTGCCAATTGTGACGGAAATACTGGCATTCCCTAGGTCATTTTCATCATCTGTGTAAGGAGGGATTGTGGCCTGGGGTCTCCTCTCTCTTTGGTGGATCTTGCACAGATGAGCACTTTTGAGTAGCAGCTCAGGTGGCTTTCTGCTCGCAATGCCAATTCAGGAAAAGGGCCGCTTATCTTAGCACTGCCTCGCGATTTGTGAGTGTGCGGGCAGTCGTGGAGTGTGTTGGTTCTCCTTCTTGCTTTTTCTCTTTAATGATGCATGCTATCATGTTTTCTAACCCCCACCAGCCTGTGTGCCATCGGGTGGGCTTGCTGGAGGCGGTGGCTTTGGGCAGAGGCATGGTTGTTGCCCCAGGGTGGTTGTGGGCTATGAAGGAATGTCATAGGGGATTCCTTTACCTCCACTTTCTGCCAAGCCATTGGGGTTGGCCTGTCTTTGGGGAGACAAACCTATCTTGGAGAGATCCTGGCATGTACAGCCCCTTTCAGAGCTGGGTCACAGCATGCAGGGTGTGGGGTTGTCACTGGCCCTCCCTCCCCCCACCTTGTACACCTCCCCCCCCCCGCCCCCATGGTCTTACCCCCTCCAGGAACCTCCTCTGTGGAAGGCGCGTGTGGTCCTCACCGGAGCTTCTCTTTGGTACTTGAAAAGAGAATACCCTTTGTATGTTCACTTTATTAATGGTGAATGTACAGGGGAGACTCTTATTTGCGTATCAAACTGACCGGGAAGGCACCTGGACCCAGAAGCCTTCAGGACAGGGTCGCTGATGTCAGCCACGTCAGGTATGTCCTGGCTTCCCGGCCTGAATGTGGATGTGTTCCCTCTGTGATGGTGCCCCCAGCTCCTCCTCAGGCACTCCCCGGAGGCCAAGCCTTCTGGGTAGGCCACCTGTTGCCTGCACTGGTTTAATGGTGGTTTGCTTTTTTAAAGATGAACCGTACGTATACCTGCCCTATGTTAGTGCCAAGCCACACCCAGGAGACTTCCTCACATGGAGCTCATGTGTCACGGGTAACACATGAGTGACAGTGGACCACAGAGCACCGACTTTATTTATGATGGTTTCCAGCCTGATTGACTAACTAACTCCTGTGACTCTATCCTGGAGGACTTCCTGGAGGTGGCATCTGCCTTTGGGAGGAAGCTGAGATTTGCTCATCATTACTCCTCGTCCTTGGTGGATATTCTCCGTGTGGCCCCTGAGATGAATCTGTAAGAGCTATTTCTGTGTGTGATTTGTGGTTCAAGTCCCACCTGGAGACAGTGTCCTCCACAGGATCTGCACGGCTCTAGGGAAAAGCCGGGGGAGCCATCTGTCTCCCTGGACCAGGTACGTGGATGTTGGAAGGTCAGAGGGAAGGGCTTCTGTCTTGATGTTTGTCCTCTGGCCCTCTGACTTCCTGTATCTGCTCATGTCTAGGATGCTGGCCAGGAAAGCAGGCTCTGGGGCTGTGTTGGTGGAGACGATTCCTGGGCCGTGTGGCTGTCCGCCTTGCACACGTTGACTACCAGCATCAGAGGAGGGGTGTTGCAACACCCCTGTCAGGGAGAACGAACATCGTCCGAGAGAGGTGAGCCCCTCACCGGGGTGGGGCGATTGGGAGGGGAATGAGTCAGCCCACCTGTTCACCTGTAGCCTTCAGTCCCACTCCTGTAGGGTAGGGAACTCCCGGGAAGAGGCCACCATGGGAGATTGGCCATAGGTCTGAATCCTTTCTGGTAGCAGACCTTTCCTAGCATGGCTTCAGGAGGGTGGTGAGGAGGGGGGCGGGCCCTGGGGAACACGTTGGCAGTCCTATCTCTCATAGACACTGGCCACGGGGCCTTTGCTTCTATACTATGTCCCTTCACCCAGTCCCTGTGCCCTCGGTGCCCATACACTGTCGGCAGAACTTTCTGGAGGAGGTACCCACTGTTGTTCTGCAGAAACCGAGAAGCTGGGCTCTGCGTGCGCTCCAAGGCCATGGGCTTGAGCTCCGTTTCGGGAACAAGTTCTGATTTGGACGGGTGCCTGGAAATGATGCCAATTTCACTGAGGGGCAATGGCATCTGCCCCTCCCCAGACTCTGAGGGATGGAGAGCTGACCTGTGGGCACACACCTGGCAGGAGGTGTGTGCCCCCTGGCCTGCAGATCCTGCATCTCCCACCCCCTCTCTAGGACCAACCGCGCGAGTCGAGGCCGGCCCCGGGATCGATAGCGGTGGACCTGCCCAATGCTATTGTTTGGTACTTAAAGCGAGGTTGCCCTTTGTATATTCGGTTTTTTGACATAGAATATACAAGGGCAAGCTCTCTGTGAGTATCAAACCTTGACCCAGTGCACACTCAGCGAGGGATGCGGTATGTGTGTGCATGCCAGTGCGTGTCCATTTGGTGTGTGGCACCTTGCTCGCGGGTCGCCACTCTGCAGAGATGATGCCACAGCCACACGGCCGACTGTAGGGAAGGCAGTGGCCTGGGGCACACCGCCTGCCCTTGTTCTGTGTGGCCGGGGGTGGGGTGAGCAGGCATGCGCTGTGTGTGGTCTGGTCCGAGCCCCCCAGGTCAGTGTCCGTGTGGGGTGGTGTCGTGTCCTCCCTGTGGTGTTCAGTGCTCGAGCCCGCATGCTTGTGCTCAGTGTGTGTGACCTGGCCCACTAACCCTCAGCATCTAATTCATCCCCAGGACTGCGCCTGGAAGACGTGCCGAGGCCTCCCCAGGCAGTGGCTCTCTTTTCCGTGCTAAACTTTGGTACTTGGAGAGTGGTTATCCCTGTCCTGTTCGTTTTACTCATGTCGAATCGTACAGGGTCATCCACTTTTTCAGTATCAAGAGCGCAGACTGTAGAGTTCGATTTCCTGTGTTTGGATCCCGCCTCTGACACTTACTAACCATGCAACCTTGGGCAAGGATTTCATCGCGTGGGGCCTTCTGTCCCACGTGTCCCATGGGCATCGGGGGCTGCTGGGGCGGAACGAGTTAGACCGTGTGCGAGGCGCAGGGCAGAGCCTGGCCTCAGCCCTTCCCGCGCGGTCGCCTGGAAGCCTGTGCTCTGAAGCCCGCGGTGGCGGTGGCGGTGGTGACGGTGTAAATTATCTCCTGGGCGTTTTGGAGCGATGTCCCACGTGGACGTCAGATGCCCCCTCAGGTAGGGGGTGGCGTGCGGGGCCCAGAGCTTATGCTGTATTTACAATGACGGCAACCAAGGGCCGCAGCGAAGCCCTTCTCGGGGCGGCATTTGGCAAACCCAGAGCGTTGGCCTGGCTCCCTGTGAGAGGGGCCGGCCTTGGCCTCGGCCTCGGCCTCAGCCGCCATCCACTTTCTGAAGGACTCGCGGGTGCAGACGCCAAGCAGCGTGAGGAGTGGGTTTTGGGCATGCACCATGCCTGTGTGGGGGGTATGTGCACATGCGTGCGTGCACGTGTGTGTGTGTGTGTGTGTGTGTGTGTGTGTGTGTGTGTGTCTGGAGTTCTGAGTTTCCGTCACTGTCCAGCCCTGAGCCACAGACCTGGAGGTGCCGGGGGCCCTGTCCGTGCTCCTGTTTCATACTTGAGGAGAAATTATCCTTGGTGTGCTCGCGTCTTTTGTGACGAATCATACAAGGACAATTTCTTTTTGAGTATCAAGCCCTGCCTCGGCGGACGTCCTGGGCTCCCTGGCAAGTTCTATCGAGATGTGAGCGTCCGCCACTCCCTGGGGCTGGTGCTGGGGTGGGGAGGAGAGAGCGTGCCGCTGGCCTGTGGGGGTGCACTTGTGCCCTGGCCTTCCGGACCCTGGAGGCGAGGCCGTGCTTGGCAAGAGGCCGGTGGGACCCTGGGTGCGGCCGCCGGCCTGCGCTGGCCATGGGTGTGTGTGATGGGTGACGCGGCCTTCACGGGCCTGCTTCTTGAAGGCACTTCTTGACCTAGAGCCAACTTTTGGGACAGGTCGTTGGCGTCCGTGCCCCGCCCCGCACCTGAGGGATGTGACTGACCCCCAAGCACGTGCCTTCTCCTCCTGTGTGAAGCGTATCTGCTCACCCTCACTGTCTGGGTTAGCACTTGAGAAGAACTTTCTAGAAGGGACACGGACTTTGGAGAAGATGCATCTTCTGGATGGCGCAGATCTTTGGTGCTTAAAGAATGGCTGTCCGTAGTATGGTCTCTCTATTTATGGTGATTAATATCGGACAACCATTGTTTTAGTATCCAAATGTGCTTCACAATGTTCTCTTGAGCCCAGCGCCGACCTCAGCCCGAGGACACGGGTGCCTGCCCCGCGGCGCACGCCTCTCCTGGGGATCTGTAGTCACCAAGTCAGCCGCCAGCGCGCTGCCCTGTCACTAAGACCAGCTTCGGGGCGGAGGTGCAGAGTGGGCGTTTGGGGCCATTTGGAAGATGTTGATAATTTCTCATCTGTCTTTCTCTTCTTGTATTAAATCTTAGCCACGAGGAATTCCATGACGAGATGTTGGTGCCAAGCATCTCTCTAGGCAGCTAGATGGTGCCCCCACCCCACCCCCGGCCTTTGGCATACATTCAGAGCGTGGAAGGCTTCCCGGAGGAGGGCCAAACATTAAGGAAACACAGTACAATCACCTGCCTCTGCGACTGCTTGGGGCTTCTGAGCAGCCGTCCCTGGAGGGTTCTGTTTATTTTTGAAGGACGTGGCATGGCCACGTGCCCCTTTTTTGGGATCCACTTTATCTTAGAGACTCTCTCTCCCATGGGACACGAACTTTAGTAATAAGACACTGGTCAACGGCACCTCTGGGGCGTGCGTGCGTGCGTGCGTGCGTGCAGATTGTTGGCTGGCGTTGTGCTTCTCAAACTCTAAAATGCTTCTAAGATTTCCATCACCTAGGGATCTTGTTAAAAGGCAGATTCTGACTCAGGGACCAAGATTCTGCATTTTTAGCAAGTTTCCAAGTGATGCTAGTGCTGCTGGTCCGTGGACGCCGCTCGGAACCGTTCGGGGCTGGAGCGTTGGAGATATGTGCTTTCCTTGCGCGGTGTGCCCCCCTGACCCCCACCGTCCCTATGCCGCCTGTCCTGAGGCCTCCCCAGAGCCCACGGGCCGCCCTCTGATTTGCGAGCCCTGGTGATCTGGGGCAGGCTCGCTTGATGGAAGAACAACGCGCGCTTACGCCTCTCCAGAACCACAGATGCCCCAAAGGGCTGCCCGCGTACATGACCCGCTTCTGGGAGAGGCTGCAGGTGTCTGCCCAGGGCCAAGCTGGTCAGGGGCTGGGTCAGCAGTGTTGGTGGTGGCTGGGCCCTCTAACTCTGTGATCCTCCATTTCCAGTTAGTCCGAAGGACATGTTCCTGGGACCCAGGCCGTCTTGCCCTGGAGACCCTGGCTCAGGACCCACGGTGCCCCGTTCTGTCAGGGGAGGTATTGTCCGTGATGGCTCTGCTTATCCTACAACACGCATCGACCTGGTTTATTTACTGGCCGATCGATCCAGGTACTAACTTTTAAAAACTAAAGGTATTGGGGTGACATTGGTTAACGAGATTATAGAGGTTTCCAGGGCGCCGTTCTGGTCATCAGGTTCTTCTTTCATTTCTACTTCAGAGTTGGACCCGCGTTGGAAGTCTCCCCGAGCGAGGTTGTCATGTGGGGGCGCGGAGTCCGGTGTCGGGGCTGCCTCTGGGCGCTGGGGCCAAGGCGCGGGGCTGGGTGACGGAGACGAGACCACACTCGTGCTCTCCTTACAGGACGGGAACGCCTGGCTCCCTGGTCCCCGGGACTCGGCTCATCCTGAGAAGAGGAGGCCACGACGACGGTGGGGAAGCGGCCGTGGTTTTCATTTCAGAATATTCAGGGATATTTGAGGAGAGGTTATCCGTGCTATGTTCGCTTCATTCATCATGAATAATACATGGTTAACCTCTTTTTGAATATCAAACTCTGCCTCGAGGGCCACCCGCACAGGAGACGTGAGAGCGTGTGCCTTGTGTGAGCCGTGTGCCCCGAGGGTGCGCTTCCCGGCAGGGAGGCCAGCATGCGACAAGCCGGGGTTGTTTTGCAGTGTTTTTGCAGTGAATTTGATGTGTTTTTACCATGTGTCCAGTTACCCCCTGTCAATGCTGACCTGCCTGGGAGAGAGGGACCCTGGGGTGGGCCTCTGTGTCCCTGGACTGCAGGGTGGGTCCCTGGGTGCCTGACTGTGCCCCTGACCCCAGGGGCAGAGTTCCCCGCAGCACTGGCCCTGACCTCCATTCGAGTCCTTTGCAGGGTGGCTCCTGGGGCTCACTAGCCACGCCGGAGAGGATGTGGCTGCTGCTCCACAGGGACATTGCGAGTTTCCTTCCTTCTCCAAGACTTCTCCGAGGGCAGTCTGTGCTCCGGGGTCAAGACGCACCCAGACGGCTCCCTGGACGCTGGCCGCCGGCCCAGGTGTGTGAAGGGCAGGTCAGCTTCTGCTTACCCGCTGCTTCTCCCTGAGACCACTACCCTGCTGTCCTCTTCCTCAGCAGATGGACTCCAGGGGCCGCCGTCGCAGAGCCAGGGGCCTTCCTTCCCGCTCCCGCTGCACTCCCTCTACTCATTGGTGGAGAAGACCACGCGGCCGATAGGATCCTCCTGCTTATGGGGGAGGAGGGCCCATGTGTGGTGACCAGCACAGTGAGTTCTTTCTTGGAGTCAGTTCAGGATGGGTGCCTGTTGGGGGCACCAGCTTCCCCGTAAGCAGTCTGTCAGCCTGGCCCTAAGGTACGTGAATACACAGTCGAGCCCGGGCCTGTTACTGATGCTTGTGCCTCCCATCCACTAACGCAGAGTCCGTTCCACCCGCAGGAGAAGCCCCAGGAGAGATGCCAGCTCTGGACACGGGGTGCCGACGTTGTCAGTGTCAGCACGTGGGGGTGACGAGGGACCATCTGGATGCTGTTTCGTTGTTGGTGACCAGCTGACCTTGCACTGGTGCCATGGAAGGTGATGTGGAGGTGTCCTACCTTCAGGGAAGGGATGGGTGTCAGTCCCGTCCCATAGTACCTGCAGGGAGGTAGGGTCCATGGTCCCTAAGAACACTGTCCTCTTTCAGGGACTTCTGGGGGCCAGGCCATTTCGTGCTCAGCTCCGCCCCAGCTCCCTCGGAAAGAGTTGTGGTGTGTATTTGCGCGAAGTGGTCCTCCTGGAGAAAAGGACATCTCTTCCAGGGAAAGGTTTTGTTCTTGGTGTCAATCCAAGGTTTAGGGAGGGCGGGGGGTGGGGTGGGGGGCGCTCCTACTCTGCCACTCCCAAGCAGGTGCTGACCACTGCCCTCGGCAGCATCTCTGTCATGCTTCCTTGGCATGAATGGGGTGCTGCGTCACATCCTTCCTGATATAATTCAGCTTTGGGAGAATTACCTGCCCCAGTCCTTGACAGGACGGTCCATGGCAGAGCCTGGGCCTTCATCAGGATTAAGTCACGCGGTCCCCCAGCTATAGCATGGGGCCTCGATGCTCCCCCCGGGCTGGGCGGTGTCGGGCTGACTGTTGGGACTTCTCTGTGTTGGTGGCTAATCACTTCCGAGCTGCTGTTTTTCAGGACAGGCTCCCACCTGGAGACGTGCCCGACAAGACTCCAGCAGGGCGTTGTCCATGATAGGGGAATGGATGGTTGATCAGAGAACATACATTTTATCAATGATGTATGTCAACTGATCCACAGTCCCTACCTATCCAGTGACTTCAGGACAGACTTCGGAAGAAGAGGTGGTCGTTCCCTTATCTGTGCTAGTGCCTGGCCCTTGAAAAGACCTTCTCCTTGCTGGGCTGGCTCTGTTGATGCCGAGTCGTCCGAGGGAAATACTTTAAGTGCTGATCTTGCCTGGGAAGCTGTCGGCCTCGGCTCCTTCTCGGGGACAGACAGGAATGCATGGTTGGCCAGAGAGCATGGGCTTTCTATCCAAGGAGCACCACCCAGCCCTCCTAACCCTCAGTCCCCGATTCATCTTCAGGGGGACTAGCTGGAGGCAAGGCCCACTCTGGTGAAGACACGGTTCATCGGCGTTAGCCTTCGGTACTTGAAGAGTGGTTATCCCTGCTGTGTTCGCTGTATTTATGACGAATCATACAGGGACATCCAGTTTTTCAGTATCAAATACTGCTTTGGAGGGCTTTCCGGACAGCGTTATGCCTTCAGGGAGGAGGTCTGGGCTTCTGTGCCCACCCAAGGTATGTAGATGGACGATGGAGCTCAGTGCCCTCGCTGCCTCCTGCTGCATGGCCCTTGGTGCCCCGACGGCCAGAATCTAAGCTGGGCAGAGCTGGCTGCCTAGGAGGGCTGCGATCTTCTGGAAGGGGTGTTGGTTTCAGCACCAAAGCATCATGGGAGGTTGGCCAGTGAGAATTCCATTCGCACAAAACATCTGCCACTTGCTACAAACAAAACCCGATCCTTTTTTAAGATGAATTCCTGGAGACCAGGCCAACACGAGGAGGCGGCAGTGATCTGGTCTGATACACAATTGGTCATGCGTGTTGCACTTCTCCAGGGAAGACTCTTGTTGAGAGTCAACTCTTGCCCAGGAAGGCTTTCTGAAAGCAGCGCCAGCCGGTGGGCATCGCATCTTCCTGGCGTGCATTGAGAGCTGGTTGAGCTGAGTTTTACTCTTTGCTCCTGGTGGGTCTCACTTGGTTCGCTTTCCCACAGACCCGGCCTGTGTTTATCATCGCTTTGGGAAGGTACCTGCTTCTTCCATAGGTGCTCTTTCTTCATGATCAGATTCTCTGGTCATTTGCATAACTACATGGTCCATGAACTGAGGAAAGATTCAGTCATTCCACAAATGAGGACCGAGTACATACTGTATTCTAGACGATCTCGGCCTTAGCTGTTTTCTCTAATCTGGGGGTGGAGCAGAGGGCAAGACAAAGCACTTGCTCATGTGGGTTTCACAATCTGGTGGGAAAGATGGACCAGCGAATGCAAACTACGAAACATAATTTTGTCCACAGTAAGTTTTGTGGAGGAAAGCAAAGCAGGGTAAGGGGCCAGAATGAGGCAAAGATGGGGTGGAGGTTAATGCTACAGATAGGGGCCTGGAAAGGTCTCTCTGAGGAGAGGGCAGGAGAGTGAAGTTGGGACAGGACAGATGGCAATCTGGGGTAGGAGCATTTCAGAAGAAGGGTGTGGTGCAAGGAAGCCCTATGGTATCTTTGAGAAACAGCAAGAAGGCCAGTGGGGCTGGACCGAGCATGGACAGTCATGGGCGCTAAGGTGGGACAGGCAGCCTCAGAGGCATGGGCACATGCTTTTATTCTGAGTGAGATGGAGGCTCTGGGAGGGTCCTCAGCAGAGGGATGCATGGCCCATGTAGAAAAGATCACTGACCACAAGGATGGCCTAGAAGAGAGCTAATGGGAGCTTGAGTGAGGACAGGAGCCCCTGCTGAGGTGGGGGCATGGAGAATGTGGGCTGCCCTCAAGGTGGAGCCAGCCAGTCTGCAGAATGGTTGGATGAGAGCAGTCGGTAGACAGTGAGGTAGTGGGGGAGGGGACGGACAAGAGGTTCTAAAGGTGATCATTGCTGAGCAAGGTTCTAGAGCAAGTCAGTGGGTAGCCAGAGAACTCATGTAGAAGAGGCTGTGACCAGCATTGCAACGACCCAAGCTGAGGCAATGACCTTGGCACTGAAGGGTCAGGTGGGGTGGAGGCGGAGGTAGCTGGAAATGAGGAAGTCGCCAGGCTAAAGCAAGGGAGCTGTTGATGTGCAGTCATTACCAGAAGGAAATCAGGAGGTGTTCAAGGGAGGAAGATGGAGACTCAAAAACTATCAAAGAAGAGCTGGGCAGCCATTATCCAGGTGGAGGTTCATGAGGTCAGACAAATGTGCTAGGAATGAACTGGAATTTTAAAGGAAAGGGGGGGCATAATCTGGAGGTGGAGCAAGGATGTCATCTGCCCACTGCAAGCCTTGGTGTAAGAAGTGGCAGGTGTCCCATGTGAGAGAATATGGACATGAAAGACTTGGCTGGTGTTGGGCCATGGTTCCAGGCTTTGCAAGAGTCTTGGGGGCGTGGAGGAAGGGTGGGGAGATGGGTTCTCACATTGATCCTTTGGGCATGAGGACTAGGTTCTGGCAGTAGTGAATGGGACCTCGTTCTACTGGTCCAAGCTTGTTTGGGAGAGGGTGGGTCAGTGACTTTGATGGCATCCATCTTGGAATTGCTTTCTTGGATGGTTTATTGGGGTGAGGTAGGTGGTGAAGCAGAGGAGATGGGAAGCGACTGGGGGGTCTCCTGGGATTGTGAAGAGCCTGGTCATCCACCCTGCAAGTGGCCATGGTGCTCTCTCTTGAGCTCCCCTGATTCAGTGGATCCCGTAAGTCATGAAGGAGCTTGGCTAGTACCTCCCTGTGCTGATGGATAACTGAGTGTGTTCTGTTGAGAAGTCCAAGGTCCCTGTTCAGAAACTCTCGGGTTCACATACACGCGGAGAACTCCTGTGACAAGTTCACATGGTGAAGGACCGCAGTGGCCTCCCTCTTCTCATGTCTAATATGCTGCCCCTGATGACTCAGGAACACAGTTTCAACTCCAGGGCAGGGGGCGGGGTTGGCACCCCTCCAGAAGAGGTGAGTGGATGACCCTCCCCTCAACTCCCATGTGTTCTGAGGACATACATCAGCCATCTCACTAACACTTTCCAATCTGCCCACAGGACAGCTGCTGGAGGCCACGCCCCTCAGAGAAGTGGAAGGGGACCCCTTGTCTGTCTGGTCTCTGCTTTTCTGTGGTACTTGAAGAGAAGTTGTTCGTGGTGGATTCGCTTTACTTATGACGAATCATTCACGGACAACACTTTTTTCAGTACCAAATGCTACCTCTAAGGACTTCCTGGACACAGCGGAACTTCAGGATGGCGTCTTCATGTTGTCAACCACGTGGAGAAGATAGCGGATGCTTGACCAGGGACACCCTGCTCGACCATCTGTAAGTCATCCGGTCCACTAGCCCGAACGTCCGACCCGTCTGTAGGAGGCTTTCCCCTGGGCCATGCCGACTCAGGGGAAATGGCTCTGGTTCTGTCAACAGAGTCACCCTCCACGACTTTGAAGAGAGGCTGCCTGGGCCCAAAGCCAACTTCCCGAAGAGATGCTGGTGTCAGCACCGTCCAGGGTGTGTGACCAGAGGGGCAAGCACTCTGTTCACCCTGTGGGTCAGCACCCACCCCACCCACCCAGGAAGACCTTGTGGGAGGCCTTTTCAACTTGGGGCAAGCGGCAATGGACTGGTGACAATGGCTGCTTGGTGGACCTGGACAGCCGTGGTTGGGAGGGTGTGTTCACTTAAAATGTGATGAGTCATCCCGTGGTAACCATTTTCTCGCTGTCACTATCGCAGCCTCCTTGAAGCGCTCCTGGGACGTGACATTGCCTTCTGATGAGTGACCTGAAGCGAGCGGGCCAGCTCCTGCCCATGGTGTGTGACTGTTCACAGAGCATGCGCTTTATTTAGGAGGTGTGGCACCCAGTCCCCTAACCCTCACATCTTGTGTCTTCACAGGAGTTGGCCGTGGTTCATTAAGAGCCAAAGGGATACCATGGCATGCTGACTTCATGGCAGCTGTCGAACGGTGCCCCTGTTGGCGAAACAGACGAACCGCATCCACCCGCTTAGGGTAAGTGCGTCTCGGGTGAGCATGCGATTAACTGTAGTAGTATGTCACTCGGCCCACTACCCAATATGGTTCCACCCCTTTTTTACAGGGCTCCGGGGAGGGCAGCGCCTCAGCCAGAGGGACGATGGATTGCTCGCCAGCATTCACTTATGGTACTTGGAGAGAGGCTGGCCGTGATGAATTCGATTCATCAAAGCGAGTCATACACGGCTCTCCTCTCTTTTAGTATCAAATTCTGCCTCGGAGGGCTGCCTGAGCTAATGCTGATGGCGAGGTATGTGCCCTGCTGGCTGGCTGAGCTCTCGGCAAGTGCTTTCCTGAGGATGCACGCTACTGACGCACTAACCCAATGTCTGCGCAACTTCCTGGGGCTCGACCAACTTTAGGACAAGCTAGAGAGGTTGTGGGGATGCCCTAACTTTTAAAGAAATTAACATTGAAGTGCATATGGCTGACTTTTTTTGCTATCAAATCCAACCAACCTTGAAGGGGCATGTAGAAGCATCTTTTTTTTAGTAAGCTCTTAGGATATAGGCGAGAACAGGAGTAGGATCTGCATGACCCCTGGTTTACTAGCCTGTAGCCCCACACCCTCCAGGGAACTCCTGGGGTGATCCCAGGTTTACCAAGGAGGCAGTGCAACCTTGTGGCCTTTCAAGAGCTCATTGCTTCATTGAAAATGACTCATCAGTGGCTGACTTCTTTGCATTACTGAGTATTGCTTGCATGCCAGCCAAGTACAGGAAGTAGCATTCCTGTCCACACTAATGCTGGGTTGATGAACCAGGGGTTTGCCCGAGAGCATGGGTTTGATTTACCCATTGGTTCCCTCATCCTCGGTGTCCCATCCGCCCTCAGAGGCTACTCCCAAGCTGCCCAACTCCATGGATGCAGGGATGCTGTGAGTAGCACCACCTCATGGTACTCGGAGGGAGGTTGTCCGTGATGAGTTCGCATTGTTTAGTGATGCCCAATACACGGTCGATCTCTTTTTGGTACCACATCTCACCGGGTATCGTCTAGGAACTGATTCCAATTTCAGGGGAGCCACACTCATGTTGGTTCCATGCCAGTGTACTTGAACTTGTGCTTGGCCCTGGAACTACTGGGTAGGTGTCACTAGTGCCCCTTATCCTCATTCAGTCTTTTTATGGAAGACGTTGCCCATTTGGGGGTTTAAGACCTAGGGAGCTAAGGGTGTCCATGATGATTCTGGGATTTTTTTTTTTAAGAAACACAATAGATAATCCCCTCCCCTTTCAGTATTAAATCTCGTCTTGGAGGGAGGATTTCTTAGAGATGTTAGCAGAGTCAGGGGAGGGGCATGATTTCATCAAATGTTCTGGATAAAATGAATGAACAGATCCACATCTGTCGACCTGGAAGCCATACAAAATTTGAGGATGGAGGTCAGTTCTATTTTCAATATCTTGTTTTTATTTTGTTTTGTTTTTCAAAAGAATAATTATTGGGGGTATAGCTCAGGGGTAGAGCATTTGACTGCAAAAAGAATAATTATTTTACCTAATTATCATAATTATAAAAATGGGACATGCTTATAATAAAAATTCATGCAATGTGGGAAAATGTAAATAAAAAGGGGGAAAATTTCCCAATTCTTTGTGTACCCAGAAATAACCATCAGGGCCTTAGAAATTTCAAATACCTGTCTGAGCATATATGCAAATAGAAATATAGATAGATAAATAGAAAGCAAAATATTTTATGAATATTATATTACACTGTACCTGATATTTTTATTTAAAATGTTAACTATAATTTTACTTGAATTTAAAATAAAGATAATCTGAAGGAGATTGGGAGAATTGATAAATGTCCTATTTTACCATAAGAAATCTTAATTCCTAAAAGATCCCTATGAAACCAAGAATTGTGTAAAATATTCAGTGATTGGGATCCTTATGTTTTTTTTAACTGTTCAAATTTCACTGCTGGCTCAGAAATGTAAGGATATCAGCACTCTTACACTTCGCCCCACCTCTTGCCTGATTTTCACTCATACAATTTAATTTTTCCATGATAAATATTTGCATTTTGTTCTTTAACCACAATTCTTGCAGGTGTTTTGTCATAGTTCTATATTTAAATGAAGTCATTACTAACCACCAGTTTTCTCTCCTTAAATTAAGCCTTCTCTGTTCCTGAGTTTTTAGTTTTAATTTATTCCTCAGGGGAATGGATATTACCATTGTTCATTCTACAGTGGCTCATGGACACTTCCTCTTAGTTCTTGTACATTTGAGAATATCTGTCTCTTGCTTTTGCCACACAAGGGACAATTTTGCTAGGTATAAAATTCTCAGCTTGCTTTTTTTTTTTTTCATAGACTTGTTTAGATACTGCTCCACTGTCTTCTGCATTTGGTATTTTACCAGCTCTTTTGATGTGGCTTCTCCACATAGCTCTTACTTACCTGGACTGTATTATCTGGTGGATCCTTATAATAGTCTTTGTTTTAAACACTTTGGGGCATTGTATTCTGTGAGGTCTTTATTCACTGAGGATGTCTGACCCTTGCTTGGACACCTTTACTCATCTGCCTAATTTTATTCCACACTATTCTCTTCAACCCTATGATTTCCCGTTCTTTTTAATGATCTTAGTTGCTTTAAAGATACTTACGATATAAAGTCTCTCAGCTTTGGGGTACAAGTCCTTCTCTTTTTGTCTTTTGACTCAAGATAGTGCTTTTCTCCATGGGATTTGTGACTTCTCAATGTGGGTTATCAGGGGGGTTAAGGTGTTTCTGTTTTATTTCGTTCTCCGCGCAAAAGAACTGTGACATATGGTTCTACATTGGATTCTGTCTGGCACCCATGGCTTTCACCAGTTGGGACCAGTTTTCTTACTTATTTGTTGACTTGAGGATTCCCATACCTTCTGGCTATTGTAAAGCCTCACCCCATCTTTCTCTTGTAGCTTTGTTTCTCCCAGGAGAGCTCGTTCTAGCCAAAGCTTAGGTAGAAACAAACTTTCTTGTCATTTTTCTGGGCCTGTATAGTTGTCTGCCTGCCCTTTCTGTTCTAGGTGCCCACCGCTCTTGGGCCCCAGGTCACATCTCCAGTTCCTGCTTGAAGATTGTGACTACAGACTCTTCGAGCCTCTTGGTGGCAGGTTGCAAACTTGTCGCTCTGAATTAAATTCTTTCTTTATTAGCCAGCTGAGGGTTTCCCTTCCTTTCATTCCTTTCAGCTGTGCACTTATTTTACCAGTCGACTTCGACTTTTATCCATCACGTCTCCATGTTTGTGGAGGAGAAAGTTCTCTCTTAGCTCTTGGCCAGGCTCTGACTCAGTCGCTAATTTTTTTTTATTTATCAGTTTTTCTGAATCATATTAGTTCGTCGTTCCTTTGTTTCAAGGATGTCTTCTTCTATTACTTCTATGAGTACTTTTCTGTTTACATGCTGGTCTTTTCTTGAGTTAAATGATAATTTATTACTTCATTACACCCTGGAAGAGGAAAGAGACTGTGATCTGGCCCCATGCTGCCATCTCTCTCTGGAAGCCTCTCTGTTATCATTTGCAATCTGCATCCGTCTATTTAACATGAATCGTATCCAGATGCCCCGCCCCCAGGATCGACTTGCACCTTGGCAGGATCCTCTTTGCAGTGCCAGCTTCTGGGATGGAAATGGAGTCGGTCCCGTTGGCTAGGTATGTGAATTTACCTTTCGGAATGGAGGATTTTTTTTTTTTTTGACCATATGTATACTGGACTATTAACCCCAAGAACGCAATTTATTTTTAGGGAGACATCTTGGAAGTCACGCACACCTTTGGAGATGAGTCCACCATTCCCAGGTCAGTACCATGGGATGATGTTTGCATTCCATGCCGGCATTGCCTCTATGGTTAGTACTGCAAAGTCAGCCTCTTTGGGACGAGCTCTACCTTTGGAGGGTTTCCTGGACACACGTCCTGTGTGAGCAAAGGGTCACTGCTGTCCGCTGTGATCTGATGGGAAAGGCAGACATGTTCCCTCCTAGGATCAGAATAATGCATTCTTATGCACTTGACCTCTCCACGTTAAAACCCCTGGGAGTGCTTCTTAGATACACTGCCAAGCACAGCACAGGTGTCGATGTCTGGGCTGCTGCAGGGTCTGGGATGGGTCAGCTGAACACCACCATCGCTTAGTCGACTAATCCTCAGTGTTCACTCTCTCCTCAGCAGGACTTCCTGGGGGAGCCCGGCTTCGGAGAGGAGGCACTGGCGCCTGGTCGCGGCTAATGGGCAGTGTGCGGAGATGGGTTATTCGTGCTGCCTTCACTTTATTTGTTCCAAATCCTCCATGGTTCACCTAGTTTTTAGTACCAAATCCTGCCTGGGAGGCTTCCTGGGGCGGAGCCCCACTGGAGGGCGGGACCTTGGTGTGGGTTCTCTCTGGGGTGGGCAGAGGGACTGTGGACCGCCGACTGCAGAGCATGCACTTTCCAGATGCTCTCTGCCCCCTCCGTGGGAGGATTCCTGGACGTGGAGCCAACCTGGGGGAAGAAGTGGCGCTTCGCTCACTGGAGTGACTTGGTGGTCCTTGAGGAGAGGTCTTCCATGATGCATTCACTGTACTAGTAGCTGAATCATACATGGTAGACCTGTTTTCAAGTATCAGATCTGGCCGCGACGAATCCCGGAGACGCCAACTTCAGGAACTAGCGTTCGGTTTCCGCGTGTGCATGCATGGTCACGCTGAGCGTGGGCATGTCCTCCATGGATGTCCCCTTGCCCCCACAGCTGTGTGTTGTTTGCTGCTAGGATGCCAGTCTCCTTGAAGAGGAGGGGGTCTCACTGTAGAACCACTTCATGATTGACAAGAGGGCATCCTGCCTGTGTGTGTGTGTGTGTGGGGGGGGGGGGCATGCGATTCTCTGCGCACCTTGGTTGCAGTGTGTTGCTCCCTAAATGGCTTCCTGGATGGGGGTACTCATTTCTAAGGACCCTGGGTGGCACTCGGTGGGGACTTAACAGAAAGGGCGTGGCCCACAGAGCTTGTGTGTGACCGCCGGCGCGTTAACAGCATCCGTCCTCGGGCCTGTTGCCGGGGCTGCATCGCAGCCTGCACCCTTGTCTGGTACTTGAATGGAGGTTGTCCATGGTGTGTTCATTTTATTCATGATGAGTATTACATGGCCAATCTCCTTTCAGTACTAAATTCTTCTCGGGAAAACTTCAGGAACGTTTCCGCCGGCGCCTGCCCAGGGTAAGGAAGCGGTCGTTTCACCCACGATGAGTGCTTTATGTGGAACTTGTGTTGCCGGCCCCGAATTCCTCACGTTTTAGATGAGACCGTGGTTTTCAGGTCATGGTTGCCCTCCCTTCCTTGGAGTCTCACAAGTGAACAGAGTGTATTGGTGGGTAACCTCGTTTTAGGGGGAAATCGTCTGGGAAATTGTCTCTCTGGTCAGCCAACAGCCCGATCAGGGAGACTTATGCAACATGTTACCGCCCCAGCCCCACCCATGTCCTCCCCCTCAGGGTGACCTCTGGGACTCAACGCTACCTCCAGGGAGGTGAGGGGAGGCTCCCGGGCAGTGAGAAGCAAAGGTGTTTGAAGACTGGTTCCATGGTGCCTGGTGTGCGCCCCCATGCTGACCTTTGATCTTTGACCAGAGGTTGCCCTTGGTGATTTCACTTGCTTTATCTATTTTTGTTTGAGTATCAAATCCTTCTGGGTTGGCTTCCAGGACCCCGCCCGCCTCTCCCAAGAACACGACTGGACGGTGTAGACGTGGGTGTAGATGTGGGTGTCGGCACCTCTCCAGTGGACAAGACGGAGGTGATCAGAGAACGCAAGTGTGATTCCTGACGTGGACGCCTGGGCACGTGAGGATGGTGAGCCTGCTTCGCTTAGGACTTGGAACCCTCTTTGCGTCTCTGTTTTGACCATTGATCCCAAAGTCATTCTGCCTCCACCTCTTTTTCTCGGGAGCTATTTTGACCTTGTGGGAAAGAGTTTGCCCTCAACCATTTTAAAGACTGCGGCTTCTCAATTCTCTGTTTCTCCTCTCTCCACCTCCCCCACCCCCTCAAACCCCCTGTGTTCGCTCTGTCTGTCTCTGATTTGTTTCCTTGCCTCCTTGTTTCTCACTCTCTCTCTGCCTTTCTCTCCCCCTGCCAAACAGCATTTTCTATTTTCTCATGGGTTATGAAATGAATAGACGCTATCAGTATTTCGTCCCATTTGTATCAAATTATAGTGATAAAAATAATCAACACAAAATAAAACTAAAAACAAATGAAATGGCACCAAGTAAAGCATGTTCAATTGACTACAAATTGGCAGAAGAATCCAATTTTCTTGACAACATGTCAGCGGCACATCTGACCTGGGGAAATGGGACACGGTAGACATGGCGGCCGTGGGAGGAAATTGACGCTGGCGGGGGCTCTGGACGGCGCTGTTTGATGTAGGCAAAAGTACATGCAGGAACCGAATCTGCATTCAGATGTTTAAATGGAAAAGAATTGATCCTAATGAAAATGATTTGGGGGAAATAACAAGGGAAATAAAAGAAATGAAAACAGCTCAACAGCACAGTCAGGGAAACGAAACAGGGAATTGGATTAGTTTAATGGAATTCACTCTGAAAAACACATTTTTATGAAAATCAGTGTTGGCACAAATCTCATTAAGACAGTTGCATTCATGGGTGTTTGGCGAGGAGCAGACGGTCAGTAGACACTTGGAGTCAGACACAGTGTCCTTTACAGCACTGACCTTTTCTTTCTGTCCCAGGTCTTCCCAGGGCACCTCCCGGACGGACGTGCTGACTTCGGGGTGACCCCCGGTGAAGTGGGGTGCGTGTTGAGGCAAGCACGCGCCATCTTGGTCTGCTCCCTCTATCCCTCGTGGGGTTTGGGGTGACATGCTGACTCCAGAGTGGGACAGAAACGCCTGGGTGAGTGGGGTCTCAGCCTGAAGGGCACATGGGAAGCTGGCCATCCCCAGGCATCTCCCTCCTTGAACCCAGTGTTGGCACCTGACATGGGTCATGCCCACCCCACGGACATGTTCCTCATTGGTGCTGATTGTCACTTGTCGTAGAGGCAGAGCCTTGTGGGGGGGGGGGGAGGGTCTCCTGGGTGGGGGCTTCTGGGATCAAAGCCACTGCCTGGGATGAGGAAAGTGCTTGTCCTTGTCTGGCACGAACATTGCATGTGGGTCTCTTTGCAGATCAGTCCCCACTTTGGAGGACTTGCAGAGCCCTGCCGCCCAGGAGGTGGCCAGCAGGTCGAGTCCTCCCCCGAATAGGTGCCTGGGCGCAGCCCCGGGACACGCCCGAGTGTTGATGACCCGTGTGGCCTGGTGCGTGCGCCATCGGGGACCATCTCTGCGGCAGGTCAGTGTCCGCGCTTCCCGCAGGGCGGCTGTCCACAGTGTTCTTTCCTAGGTGGGGCCTCCGGCCGTGGTCGCTGAGCTGTCAGTCACTCCACAGCTCGCAGCATGGGTGGTGGGCGCAGAATCCAGATCCTGCTGTGGCCACGTCCTCTGCCCCTGACCCTGCGGCCAGGCCCTTATTCGGTGCCCTTCCTGGATGTGACGCTGGCACCCCTTTCAGGAGCGGATCCCACCTGGATCTCCCGCGTAACTGCTGGGAAGGGTCTCTAGGTGCGGCTCATTCGGGGGACAGGATGGCTTTGGCCTGCGGGGAGCGGGGGTCCCTGTAGAGTGGGAAGGCCCGACGCGCAGTGCTCCAGGGCCCTTGGGGAGGGTCTTCTAGAAGCACAGCCACCTGGAAGCATCCGCCTTGAGCAGCTGAGCGTCCATGGTACTTGGGGAGAGGTTACCCGAGCAACTTTGCATCCAGACGACGAATGTTGCTCGGTGAACCCCTTTTCGGTATCACATTGCACCACAGAGGCCGTCCGGGAGGCGCGGCACCTCGGGGAAGAACGACGGGATCGGCGCCGCTCTGGGGTACAGGATGGGTGGTCGACCAGTTGGAAAGTAATTGTTTCTAATGTACTTCACCTGGTCCACTAGCCGTCCGTATCCACTGCCGCCTGTGGCCCAGCCGGGCGCGGCCGCCGCCCCGCGCTCAGCACCTCTGCTGGTACCTGAAGGGAGATCGACCGTGTTATATTCGCTTTCTTGACTTCGAATAATACATGGTTGATCTTTTCTCAGTATCAAATCGCACCTCGGAGGACCTCTCGGAGATGGAGCCCTGTGGGGGTAGGAGTGGGGAGGGCCTTCCGTGCCACTGCCCCGAGGGTGGGAGGGAGACGGGGCGGGGCGGGGCGGGGCGCGCTGCCTGCCCTGTGTCCTCTCACAAGTGGTGTCTGGTTCACCCTCAGGGCTGCTCCCGGAGGCGACCAGCGGTGCTGCGGCGGCCACGGCCACAGCCACGGCCACGGCTCTGAATCGGCATCGTCACTCTGGGTACTTGAGGAGAGGTTGTCTGTGATGAGTTCGCTTTATTAATGACGAATATAACACAGATGGCCTATTTTCAGTACCACCTACTCGCGCGCAGGGCCAGGCCCGAGGCTGGCCTCCTGCGGGGTACGTGCCTGCATGGGCTCCGCGTGTGACTTCTCTCATCCGTGCTGACATGTCTCGCCGAGTCCATCCTGGGAGAGCTACCTGGGGGCTCCCGGACCTTGGGGAGCAGGCGGGAGGGGTGTGTGTGGGAATCTGGGCATGCAGCATATTGCTTCATGTGTGAGGAATGATGCATGTTCAGTCTGTTTCCATGCCAGGGCCACTAGTCAGAGGGCTCCCTGAGCGCCCTCCGTGGGAGCGGGCATCTGCCCCTCTGTAGGGTGTCCCTCCGCGGGGACACGGGCATGGCCCACACCTCTCATCCCTCTGCCTCGGAGACCCCAGGCGGGCTAAGCCCTCGGGGAAGAGCGGCGGGCTGCTTGCTGTGCGTGAGCGTTCGCATGCTTCCTGACGCACAATACACAGTCGACCTCTTTAGTATCCATCCCGCCTCGCATGCCTCCTGCACGACCACCGGCCCAGGAGGGCCCAGCATGTGCCCACTGGCATCCCATGGAACTGGGCCATCCCATGGCAGCAGGCGGGCGGGTGGCGGGTGGCGGGGCTGCCGCACGAGGAAGAAGCCTCCGTCGGGAGTGCTCTGCGCCTGGTACCTGACAGAGGTTGCCTGTGAGGTGTTCACTGTCTATACGATGAATATTATACAGTCAACCTCTTTCCGGTATCGAATCCCGCCGGGGACGACCTTCCCTTCGAGTGCTGACCCCAGGCGGCGGAAGCCTCTGCGTCGGGGCCCCAAGGCCCTGGCGTCGGACCTGGGCCACCTGGTCTATTAATTTTCCAGCTCCATCCTGTGCGGAGGGCTCCTGAAAGCACACGGAGCGGTCTCCCTGGCTCCAGAGCCCCTGGCTGCAGGCATGGGTGCTCGGGGGGCGGGGGACGTGGAGAGGGAGGATCCCCTGCGCTGGGCAGCCCCATTCTCCCCTAGCCTGGCCCTGCCCAGACCACATCAAGGTCACTTTGGTAGAGAAGGTTCTGGAAAGGTGAACCGCCAGAGCACCTCCAAAGGTGGAGGCAGGCCATTTGGTATTTGTTCCTGGTGGCCTGGGCCTCAGGGAGCCCTTTCTGAGGGGGGTGGGGCTGGGACTCTCCGGCTGCCCATTGCTGTATTGTCCCTGCTTACTGCCACCCCTAGCAGACTGCACGGCCACTCAGGTCTCAGGGCAGGAAGTTGTCCTGTCCCTGCTCTGTCCCCTGCCACGGGGCACAGGCCAGGCCCAGGGTAGAGCAACTGTGAGTGTTCCCTGACTAAGGAACTCAGGACCTCCGGGGCCTCTCAGGTTCATCCCTGGGTAAGTGCCCTGCGCAGAGGAGGCAGAGGAGGCCTGAGGTGTGGTGAGGAGCGCGAGCATATGGTAATCAGCTCTTAGACTAACATTCTTCCCGTTTGTTCAAAGCTGTCCGGTTTCCCCCTTTTCTGCCCCACTCAGGGTGTCATTGGAGAGCCTGAGGCCACAGGGATCGGTCAGGTGGGCCTGGGCTTCCTGTCCACTTTCCAGGGGACCCCGAAGGGAGTGGCGAGTCCCAGTATAACCCAGCAGACAACCAGTGGAGCCCCCAACATCCCAGCCAATCCTCCAGCGCTCGGGGCCCGGTGTCAGAGCTAATATTTTATGCATGGAACTGACTAAATGGGGACATTTGGAGACGAAAATTGCTGTTAATGCATCCACACATCTTCGGAATATATTACATGTGTGCGGGGGGGGGGGTGGGAGGCAACATCGGCCTTATTTAATAGCTCCAATGTATCCATCCCCACGCCGCAGCAATAAAAAGCACGGTGCCCCCCGGGTCTCCCAGGCCACCCCCCAGGCGGAGCATGGGGCACATCGGCCCCCACCTGGGAGTCACGCGTGAGACAGATGTCAGCCCAGGGGACCAGGCGCTCGGCAGCGTGCATGTCCCGAACTCATTTTAAACCCGAAGAGGGTGACCCCATACTGCTCGGCGCAGAATTTCATTAAAAGCCAAATCACTGGTTTATCTACTGTTTGAGGATGAAAGCAAATAAACAAAGGGCCTCCCTCATCCGCCAGGCCGAGTGGAAATGCCTCCTCACAGTGGCAGGGACGGAGGTGACTGGGGCCACCTCGGGCACCGCCCAGATCCGGCCTCGGTCCACACACCTGGCGAATAGGCATTTTCCTTCCTTGGAAAAACCAGGGTGACGCGGCACCCAGGGCTAAGGTCCGCACGTGGGATTCAGTCCCTGAATGCTCGCTGCCACCCTGCCGTAGAGCTTCTGGAAGCCATGGCTTGGACTGTCCGGCCGGCTCATAGTAGGTGCTCCGCTAATGCCCGGCTCAAGGCTGGCCACAGACACCAGCACAAAGTAGGTGTTCAAGATGTGAGGGTATATTGAATCGGATCTCTTTACCCCCAGGAGGCCCTGGGAGGACGTTTGTGGAATGAATAAATAACTGTGCTCTTGCAGGGAATAAAGAAGCAGAGAAACGAAGAAGGATTCAGGGAAGATGGACATAAATCTCCACCAAGGCTCTGCAGTCCAGGAAAGACCCCGCGGAGGGAGAGGTGCCATTTGTCACCGGTGGACAGGCTCGAGGGCCGGGAAGTAAGGGCGTGATGGAGGCTCGTTCATCATTTTCTCATTATCCAGCGACGTGGAAGGGCCGCACACGCGCAGCCTTACCACCCGTCACGGAGACAGTGCAGGGCTGGTGGGGGAGGGGGGGCCCTGGGGAAGGGCAGGCCAGCTGGCTGAGAAGGCAGGTCCATCCTGAGGCCCTGGTTTGAGAGGCAGAGAGGACAGGAGCCACACAGGGTCACATGACCAGCCCAGGCAGGACTTTGGTGCCATTATGGCCGCAGGACCCACATGGGACCCTGCATTCTCCTAGCATGATCCCGAGGCAGGGGGACATCTGAAAGCCCACCTCGTGCCCTCATTTGTTGTTTTCATACCTATTCCCATGCCTTTGTTCAAGCGGCACCCCTGCTTGGACTGCCCCTCCCTCATCACCCTCCCGGACTCTGCCCCAGTGCCGCCTCCTACAGGAAGCCTCCCTGATCCACCCCAATACACACAAACAGCCTCAACCTGCAGTCCGATGTCAGCCCTATGACCCAGAGATCAACAGGTGTCGACCTCCCTGCTAGCCCCTTTGGGGCCCCTGTGCCCAGGACGGAAGCTAGCCCAGGGGAGGTGCCGAGCCATGCTCATGGGTCTCGTCTTCTCTTCGCAGGCACACGGGACCGGACACTTGGCAGGGACGTCCCCATGGGTGGAGCCTTCGGTCGATCCCAGCCATGAGCCGAAAGCTAGACCAGACCACTTCTGCCGGGAGTGACCTGGGCTGGGAGCCCGGCCTGACCGCGGATCATCCTTGGGTCTGGTAAGTGCCTGTCAGGGGGACCGCTAGGCTCTTCCATGTGGGCCTGGAGCAGAGCGGGGTTTGCCTGGGGCACGCCAGCTCTAGGGAGAGCCAACCCTGTTCTTAGGGCCGATGCCACTTGACTCTGGGCTCCAAACAGCGTTTGTGGAGTGAATGACTGACCGAAACGGGGCCTCCTGCCCCAGCCCAGAGCTCCATGCCCGCCCCACATGGCCTTCCCTGGGGCAGGACACCGCTGAGGGGGGCACGGAGCCTGGGGGTGGGAAACCGTCCAGGGTGCGGCTCTCGCCATCTGTGAGAGCTTCGTTTCTCTAACGCTCGAAAATAGATGTTTCTGTTATGCTCGCTGTTGGCAGGGGAGCGGCGGGGCCTGCCAAGGCCTGGGGGAGCCCGCCAGCCTGCTGAGTTTTACTGTACTAACAGTTGGGGGGGGGGGTGTCTCTGTTAACTTGAAATCCCCGATCAGTAAACATGCCAATTTAAAGTGTAATTAACTCAGGCCGGAAAATTTTCAGATTTGGACCGCTTTTCACAGTTGAGGTTGTTTTTCTTTTATTTATTTATCTCTTCCCGGGTGTGATGGTGTCTGTGGCAGGTTTTAGCCAGGAAAGATAGGATGGGGTGGGGTCTGAGTGGGGCGCAGGGTGGTGCGAAGAGGAAGGCAAAGAGGGGAGGTCTGCCCGAGACCCCGGGGCCCGGTGTCTGCATGGCCTTTCTGTCCGGGATGGTGGGTGCCCGGTGGGGAAGCTGAGGCAGAGGGAAGTAGGGGGCTTGCCCGTGTCGCTCTGACCCATCAGCTGGGCCCTGTGATGAGAATGGCGGGGTGCTGCTGTAGGGCCCCGGGCAAACACTGGGTCCTTCTGACGCCGTCCTTCTTGCCTCCCTCGCAGGCCCTGCTTGCTCCGAGCCCTCTCCTCCCATCTCCTGCTCCATTGGACTCCACAGTGGCCCCTGCTCCTGGAGATGGGACCACACAGCGGCCAGACCAGCGCCTTCTCCCGCCTCACCAGGAACCACCACCGCTTAAAGGACCTGACTGAGCGCCCAGGGCGGTCCCTCCGTGTGGGACAGGCTGGACTTCTCTGTGGCCCGGGGAGGACTGTGGGCATGGGGGGGACCCAGGGCGCGGGGAGGCGTCCTGAGTGACAAACTCCAATGAAAGAGCCACCGACCCCCGACCGGGAAGGACAGAGGGGTCCCGCTCCGCCTTTTCAGCCCCTCGGACTGTTGTCAGCCTGTTTGAATAATAAACCCACAAGATAAAAGAACGCAATCTCTTTGTGTGTCTCTGTGTTCGGAGATGGCTGTAAGTGGGAGCTTGAGAGACAAAGGTCCCGGGCCTTCAGGAGGGGCCCTCGGCGGGGGGCATCTTCCAAAGGCGGGGTCTCCCTGCGGCGCCCCCCTGCCTGCGAGCCCACATTTCCAGGTGGAAGCGAGGGCCATAAAAAGACAAACTTCCTGGCGGTCTGAAGTCTGAGATGACTCCCCCAGCCGCTGCGTCAGTCCTCCCACCGGGGGCCGAGGCCGGGGCCCAGGGTCAGAGCCGGTGCCCACGCCTGGCTCTGCCAGCCTCCGCCTGGTCACGACGCAGCTGCTTGACGCAGCCGGCTGACTCAGAGGGCCCCGAGCGAGAGCCTCGTAAATTACATAATTACCTATGAAACCTGCCACCAGCGCAGCGGAAGGACGCGCTCGCCTGGCCGCGGTGACTCACTGTTTTCCCCAGAGCTGCCCACCCGCCTGCGCTCGCCCCCGCCTGGGTCTGGGCCGGCTGGTGGGGGGCGCGGGGGGCGCAGCTCCACTGCCCCCCAGCTCTGCCGCAAACACAAAGGCAGGCAGGCAGGCAGCCACCATCTTGCCGAGGGCTCTGGGTGGGGGCACCTTCCCCCGCCTCCTCTGCAGCCCCCCGTGGTCCTCACAGGGACTGTCCCCAAACCTTCCTTGGTCCCGACCGTCCATCTGCGGGATCATGGCCCCCATCACAGGCCTCGGGTGAGCCCAGCTGCTGGGATGACCCTCGAACCTCCTGCCACTCCCACGCAACGCCCCGTCTCCTCCAGGGCCCCTTGGTTGAGCAAAGTCTACCTTTGGAAAACCCCGTGAACATGACTGGGTCTGGGATGGGGCACGAGGGTGTGTATGCCCGGTGCGGGGGTGGGGGATGCTGGCGGGATGCTTTGGTAAAAATAGAAAACCGAGTAGGACGGGGTCTGTGGGGTGGGCTCCGGATGAGGCCTTGGGTTCCAATCCAGCCTTTGTCACCCACTGGCACCGAGCCTCGGTTTCCTCACCCACAAATGGACGCACCTGGTAGTGGGGGCGAAGTGAGCCGAGTTGGTGCTCATTAAACTGGGGGCTCCCTCATGATGGCCCATGGATGGGAAGGGTCCCCACAGATCCTGACATCAGTGCATCTGCAACCTGACTCACCCTGGCCCCGGGACCATCCCTCGCTGCTAGCCCCAGCGTCCAGGGGCTGTGCCCTCCCTGTCTGCTCCCTCACTTCTGAAGGCACCCCAAAACAGAACCAGGAATATGCTCAGAGCTGTGTCCAGATCCCAAGCAAAGCTCTGTAGGTCACAGAGGGCGCTGAGGGTCCCTTGATGTGGGCGGGCCTTCTGGGAGCTCTGGGCCCCCATGTGAATAGATCTGTTAGTGTGGGGGTCTGTGGTCCGCTCAAGTCACCTCTTGGGGTGGTGGTAGGGGGTGGACAGGGCGGTCCTCAAGGCCCAGCCACCTTCCCAGTCCCACACGCCATCTTGGCTCACCCAAAAGCCCATCACTCATTCTCACTCCCAAAACTTGTGCTGAGGGGCTAGATTGGGGGTGGGGGTGGGGCAGGAAGGGCAGGTCCTTTTCCTACCAGGTCCCCATCCTGTCCCTCCTCCCTCATCACAGTCCCCCTGGAGCTAGCCCACCTTCTAATATTGACACAGCAGCCAATCTCTCTGGCTCTGCTCCTACTGTGTGCCAGGCAGGAGCTGGGTGCTGCCTTCAGACCAACCAGAGAGGGTCCTGGTGAAGAGCACAGATCTGGACACAAACTTTGTCAGGATCCTGGCTCCGAGTTAGCCCTGGGGAGTCACTTGCCTGCACTGGAACTCAGTGTTCTCATCTGTAAAATGGGTGCGATTGAATCAGTTAATGTGACACGGAATTCCCAAGTCCTTTCTTATACACCAGCTTTTCCCCCCAAGAAGGAGGATGATGTGAGCAGACACCTCAGAGGGGCTGTGGGCAATCATGGGTCTTAGGGGTTTCTTGGTCCCAGGAAGTGGGGCCCAGGGCCCCTTCCCTACAGAACCCTGGCTGAGTCAGGTCGGGCTGCTGCTCGTCTCCTGCGCTGTCACCTTTCATTTGGCATCTCCCTCTCGGGGCTGACATTTTCCTGAGGCCAGACCAGGAGGAAGGGGGCTGGTGGCTGCACCCTCACACTGGAGGGGTGAGGGTGGGGTGGGGGTGTCCCTGGGTTGTACTGAGGCTGCCTCTTCCCAGGGCTGGGGGCAAAGAGATGGTGCAGACCCCCTCCCCTCGGGGGTTACTTCATCGGTCCCTCCAATGCCCAACAGCCATGGTTTCCAGCTTCCCTGCCTCACGTGTGCACAGTACAGTGTGGTCCCCAGAGAGCACCCCCAGCCTGAAACGGCAGCTATGTGCCCCCCCCCACCTCCCCCCGCACCCCGCATCGCCCAGCTGCAGGAGACCTCGTGGTGGCTGCAGCGGGATCCCAGCCAGGCTCGCCGGCCTTTCCTAGCTCCTTGGCACTTTGTTACCTATAACAAGACAATGGTCCTTCGTGTGGATGAGTAGTTCATGCATCAGCTGCCACCTACCTGGTGGTCCGTGTGCGCCCCGTGCACATAGCCATGCCCACGCTCCCCCTAGCAGCCTGCAAGGCCAGGAGGGACACAGGAGTGAGACCCCAGGAGGTCCGGGCCAGATAAGGGCCACTGGGTGCCCATCTGCAGGGTTGGGGCGGAAGACCCGCAGATCATCACCTCTGCCCCTCGCGACGAATGCCCGGGGCCCAGGAGGTGCCCACCATAGGGCCCTTCTATATGTGTTCTCCCGACGGCCACCTGGCAGCTCCTAACAGCACCTTTCCCACTTTCAGCTGAAAAAGAGTCAGGTCCTGGGGCCAGCAGGTACCCCAACTCGGGGTCCCCAGTGCAAGACAGAGGGGGGATATTAATGTAGGTGGGGGGGGCGGGCACAGTGCCACCTGGCACACCTCCAGAAAGGAAGGTGCTGGCTGTTGTTATAACTCACCGGGTGGCCCCTGGTCAGGCCTTGGGCGCCTAGAAGAGAGCCACCTCGGGGACCCAGGGGGGTGGGCTTCGGGGGGAGGGGTGCTGGGAGAGAGCAGAGTGGTCAGCAACTAAAAGCAGAGAAGAGGACGGAGCGGGCCTGAGTGGGCAGGGGGAGGGCCTGGCCCCGGGTCCGGGCGCCCGGGCTTCATCATCAGGAGAAGTTGGTGCTTTTCTAAGAAGGGGCAGGTGGAGGCGGCGGCCCTCCCGCCGGCAGGGTATTCAGCAGAATTACCAGGAACGCAGCCGTTGGTTGCTAATGGGCTTGGGGAAAATGGGAGGCAATTTAGCGGCTGGTTTTCAGGCCCCGAGCTATTGAATAAATGAAGTGCGATCAGCCCAGTTGCTGACGCACCTGCCGGGCCGGCAGCAGAGGCTGCGGGGGCGGGGACCTGAGGGGGACAGCGCCGCTCTGTGGGGGTGGGGACTGCAGGGCCCGACACTGCGGGGCGCGGAGGCGGGACAGGAAGCTGGGGGGGGGGGGACGAAGCTGCGGAGCTGAACTTGTCTGGCCTGGGAATGGGGATGGGGGACCAGCGGCGGTGTGGGGGTGTCCAGAGGTGGGGGAGGAACTCAAAGCTTACCCTTGCCCGGCACAGGGGACACAGGGACAGGACAAAGAGGGAGAGGGACTGGGCCTGGAGGGAAGGGGGGAGAGAGAGGGCCTGCAGCTCTTGACATCGTCCTAGGGCGGGGCAGCCGCTGCGGACCTTGCCTGCGCCATTGTCACTCACAATTGGGGGCCTGGCCCAGGCGTGGGGCTTATGAAAACGTGGGCAGCAAGCAGATTAGAGGATGCAGGGGAGGGGTGGGGAGATCAAGCTGTGTGAGGCTTGGGCGCCCCGCTGAGACCCCAGCCCTCGCAGTGCAGAGCCAGAGGGCTGCAAGGGGGAGGGGAAGCCATGTCCGGAGCCCACATCTGCCGGACCACAGCCCGTGTGAGCTGGGGGTCCGGTGGGGCAGGGACCCTGCCCAGCATGCAAAGGATGAACCCACCCCACCCTTGCACAAGGGTGGAGGTTGCCACAGCCCCCCCCCCATGCCCCGCCTTTGGCTCTAGGCCTCACACCTGTGGAAGCCCCTGGAGGGAGGGGGAAGACCTGCCCCCACCCCCACTTCCTTCCAGACCGGCCCTGTGACCCCGCAGACCCAGGCCTTTCACTTTCCAGATGGTAAAATGCAAAGTGGGAGCCCCCCCCCGCCCCCCCCCCCCGCGTCCTCACACCAAACTCATGCAAACATGCACTGTGCTCCACCGCTGCCCGTGCCCTCCCCCCGCCGGCGCCAAACCCCCCAAAGTGGGTTTAGACCCCCCACTTGCTGGATTGGATTCCTCTCACGCTTTCTAGAACACACAGCCAAGCCAAGGGGGAGACAGGTGCACCCCACGGAGTCCCCTCCAGCCTCAGTGAGCTTCTCCACAGGGTCCTTCCTTCCTCCCTCCTGCTACTGCCTCCTGCTCACCCTGGGCACCTGGGGGCCCTCCCTCCTTCCAAAGCCACCCAAACAGCCCCCTCCAGTGCCTACAGGGGCCTCGGTGGGCTGTGAGCCCAGACGAATGCAAGGCGGACAGTTGTTGCAAAATTCAGAGAGCCAGGCCCAGGGGTCTGCAACGAACACCTCTACAAGAGACACTGTGGCATGACAGTGGCGGCTTGGCACAGGACACCCTAGGATGGGGGCGTGTCCCCAAGATCTACCAAGCCCACCTACTTGCCCTAAGGCACCAAATATCTCTGGGGCCCCCCCCCCCACTCCCCACCCACCCAGCACCACCACCAAATTCTGGGCTCCCTGGAGAAGGTGCTTCTGAAACTTGGCTTCCGTGCCTACAAAATCGGAATAGAGGTGAGCAAGGGGCTCCCTGCTCCTGAGAGCGGGGGTGGGGGTGGGGGGCAGCCCTAGGAGTCATCCTGCCTCAGCCTCTTCCTGTGGGAGCGACAGCCAGGGACAGTGAAGCGGGTCCCTGTTGGTGATGGAGAGCCAGGGAGGGCGGGTGGCTTCTGCCGGCCAGGCCCTCCGCAGGCGGCACTGAGGGCTCCTGTATCTCCTCCAGCTTCCAGAGGGGGACAGCGCTGTGTCCAGAGCCACACAGCTGGCAAGGCCACGCCCTCAGCCAGAGGCCTCGGAGAACACGCTCGCCGCCATTGGCAAGTCGGCCTTGCGGTGAGGAACTGGGACGGGGTCTCCGTCAGGGCGTTAGAGAGAAGTGTATGACCCGACCTCCGCTGTTGGGGGGCTTGGGAGGGACTAAGGAAGCGGGGGTTCACTCTGGACCAGGTGCTGCCACAAAGCATCTTAGTCAGTCTTACCTTCCACCAAGAATGAAAGAACGAAGATGCGGCTTCGGTAAGGCACTAGCTGGCACTCGTCTCAGCCCAAAGAGGGGCTGTTTCGTCGCCTGTGGGTGGCACGGGGACCTTGTTTTCTGTCTGTGCTTAGGCACAGTTATGCAGTGGCCTTGCCCGGCTCCCAAGACGGCCTCGGAGTAGCCTGGTCTGAGCTCGAAGCCAGGAGGTGGTTTATGTCCAGCAGGAGAGGACCACGGCAGCAGGGCGTGCGAGGCCCCCTCCGCCCCACCTTCTCTTTCCCACCCAGGGAGTGGGAACAGCTAGAGCACACCTACCTGCCGACATGGTTCCGAGTATGTCTTCCTCTGAGGTTCGGATGTCTTTCTTTGCATTCCCTGGCTTTATTGAATTATAATTGACAAATAAAATTGTATATATTAGAGGTGTATGATGTGCTGACTTGATATACCCATGAATTGTGACATGATTGCTGCAGTCAAGTTAATTAACGCCTCCATCACCTCACAAAGTACCTGTTCCGAGTGTGTGATGAGAATACTTAAGATCTACTCCCGGCAACTTTCAAGCGCGTAATACAGCATTGTTAACCAGGGTCCCTATGCCGTAAATTAGAGCCGCACAACTTACTCATCTTAGAAGTGGTTTCTACTGTTTAAGCAACATCGCCCCATCCCTGCACCCCCAGGCCCCGGCAGCCCCCTGGCTCCTCCCTGTTTCTGCACATGCCGTTACTGCTTTTCTCTGTCTAAATTCCTTCGCTTGTTCGTTTGAGGTGGTCCCACTGCTCATGTTTGCTTTTATTGACTGTGCTTTTGGTGTCAGAGCCAAGAAATCCCTGCCACGACCGTTGTCAAGGAGTTCTTCCGCTCTGTTCTTTTCTAGGAGTTTTATGGTGTCAGGGCGTATATTCAAGTCTTTGATCCATTTTCAGTTACTTCCTGTGCGTGGTGGAAGGTAAGGGTCCAGTTTCGTTCTTTGACATGCAGACACCCAGTTTTCCCAGCACCGTTTATTGAGGAGGCAATCCTTTCCCCATCGTGTGTTTCTGGTGTCCTTGTCAAGGATTAGTTGATGGTATGTGCATGGGTTTGTTTCTGGACTCCCTGTTCTGTCCCATCGGTGGATGTGTCTGTTTTTATGCTAGTACCATACTGTTTTGATTACTATAGCTTTGTAATATAGTGTGAGGCCTCCAGCTTGGCCCCTTTTTTCTCAAGATCACTTTGCCTATTTCGGGTATCTTGTGGTTTCAAACCAATATCAGAATTGTTTTTTCTATTTCTGTGAAAAATGCCTTTGGAAGTTTGGCAGGATTGCATGAATTTGTAGATGGCTTTGGTAGTATGGACATTTAATATCTAATTATTCCAATCCAAGACCACGGGATATCTTTCCATTTATTTGTGTCTTCTTCAATTCCAAAGAAATCATTTTTTTTTTAATAAAAGCAAGATAAATTAAACTCATACATGGGAACCTCCATAAGGCTTTTAGTGAATTTCTCAACAGAAACCTTGCCGGCTAGGAAAGACTGGGATGATATATTAAAAGTGCCAAAAGAAAAAATATGCCAACCAAGAGTACTGGGCCTGGCACAGCCATCCTTCAGAAATGACCTTCTCAGACAAACAAAAACTGAGGGCGTTTATCACCACTATACCTTTCTGATAAGAAATTCTAAAGGCACTTTTTCAAGCTGAAATGAAAGGACTAATTAGTAATAGAAAGACATACAAGAGTATAAAACTCACTGGTAGAGGTAAGTAGGCTGTCAAATTCAGAATATTTTAATACTGTAATGATGGTATGTAAATTACTTAACTTTAGTATAAGGGTTAAAAGACAATAGTATTAAAAACAACTGTAGCCACAATAATTTATTAATGTATACAGAATATAAAAAGGTGTAAGTTGTGACATCAAAAACAAAACGTGGAGGATGACTAAAAGGTCAGAGTGTCTGTGTGAATTAAACATAAGTTGTTATCAGCTAAACATAGACTGTTTTATGAAAGCCTGTTGTCATCACAATGAAAACAAGTTATAGTGAATACACAAAAGAAAAATGGAAAGGAATCAAAGCATGCCAATACAGAATATCATTAAATCACAAAAGAAGGCAAAGAGGAAGAAAGGAACGACAAAACAGTCAGAAAATAATGAACAGGACCACACTAGTTAGTTCCTACTTACATATAATTACTTTAAATGTAAATGGATTAAATTTTCAAGTAAAAACACATAGAGTGACTGAATGGATTTTGAAAGAATAAAAATCAACTACATGCTGCTTACACGAATATGCTAAAGAACAGGGATGGAAATAATATTTCATGCAAATGGAAACCAAAAGAGAACAGGGGTAGCTGTACTTACATCACACAAAATAAACCTCAAGTCAAAAGCTGTAACAAGAGACAAAGAAGGTCATCAAATATTGACAAAGGGATTAATTCATCAAGGGGACATAACAATTGTAAACATATATGTACCTGACATCATGGTACATAGATATATTAAGCAAATATTAGCTGTTCTGAAGGTAAAAATATACTACAACGCAAAAATAGTAAGGCACTTCACTACTCCACTTTCACCAATGGATAGACCATCCAGATGGAAAATCAGTAAGAAAATATTATTGAACTACATTTTATAGTAAATGAATCGAATAGACATGTATAGAACATTCCCTTCAAAAGCAGCATAATGAATATTCTTCTTAAGCACACACAGAACTTCTCCAGGATGGATCACATGTTAGGTCACAAAAGAAGTCTTAGCAAATTTAAGGAGATTAAAATTATATCAAGTATCTTTTCTGATCACGATAGTATAAAACAAAAATCAATAACAGGAGGAAAACTGGACAATTCACAAAGACGTGAAAATTAAACAGCACATTTCTAAGCCATCAATGGGTCAAAGAGAAAGCCAAAAGGAAACATTTAAAAATATCTTGAGAAAAATGAAATGGAAACACAACATGCCAAAATTAATAGATGCAACAAAAGCAGTTCTAAAATGGGAAGTTTATAGAGATAAATGCCTAAATTAAGAAAAAAGATGATTCTCAAATAAACAGCCTAAATTTATACCTTAAGTAACCCGAAAAAGAAGACAAACTAAGCCCAAAGTTAACTGAAAGAAAGAAATAATCAAGATCAGAGCAGAAATAAATAAATAGAAACTTAAAAACAATAGAAAAAGAGCAACAAAACTAAGGGCTGTTTTTAAAAAGATAAACAAAATTGAAAACCTTTAGCAAGACTAAGAAACAAGAGAGAAGACTAAAATAAATAAAATCAGAAATGAAAGAGAAGACATTATAGTTGATATCAAAGACATACCAAGATCATAAATGACTTCTATGAAAAAGTATACATCAACAAACTGTATAACCTAGAAGAAATGGGTAAATTCCTGGAAACATACAACCTTCCAAGTCTGAATCAAAATAAATGGAAAATCTGAATAGATCTATAACAAGTATGAAGATTGAATTAGTAATCAAAAACCTTCCAACAATTAAAGCCCAGGACCATATGATTTTCCTGGTTACTTTCACCAAACATTTAAAGAGGAATTAATGCCAATTCTTCTCAAACTCTCCCAAAAATTGAAGAGGAGGGGATACTCCCAAACTAATTTTAAGAGGCCAGCATTACCCTGATACCAAAGCCAGATGAGGATACTATCTATACATATATATAACCCTAATATGCAAATAGACCGAATGGCAGAACAACTGAACAACCGGTCACTATGATGTGCGCTGAACACCAGGGGGCATGCGTGGAACATGGCGGGCTTTGGCAGCAGGCGGCAGAGGGTGGAACTTGGTGGGTGTCGGCCACGGTGGGATGGTGGAGCAGGTGAGCGGGGGCGCCAGACCAAGGTGAGGCACCAGTAACTGTCATCAGGGCGAGCCTCTAGTGCAGTGGTTCTCAACCTTCTGGCCCTTTAAATACAGTTCCTCATGTTGTGACCCAACCATAAAATTATTTTCGTTGCTACTTCATAACTGTAATGTTGCTACTGTTATGAATCATAATGTAAGTATCTGATATGCAGGATGGTCTTAGGCGACCCCTGTGAAAGGGTCGTTCGACCGCCAAAGGGGTCTCGACCCACAGCTTGAGAACCACTGCTCTAGTGGTTACTGAAAATTCTTTGCTCCCATGTGCTGCAGTCCTGCCTGGTGCTTGTACCTGCTGCCGGCGCCAGCCCCACTTGCACCCGCTGCCAGCCCTGATCGCCCCTCAGGGCTTCTCCACCTCCCCCTGCTCCTGAGGAGGGATTGGGGCCAGTAGCTGCCTCTAATTCCCACTGCCGGTGAAGGCCCCACTCACACCCGCTGCTGACGCCTGGCACCAGTCCTGATCGCTCAGTGCTGTCAGCAGGTGCCAGTGGCAGCTGCTGTCCCTGATCGCCCCTGAGGGCTTCTCCACCTCCTCCTGCTCCTGAGGGGCAATCAGGGCAGCAGCCACCACTCACACCCACTGCGGGTACCAGCCCCAATCGCTCCGTGCCGTCAGTGGGTGCAAGCGGGGCCGGTGCCATCAGCGCATGAGAGCAGCAGCGGCAGGGGTAGGGCTGCTGGCAGAGAGGGGACCGAGGGCCATGGCAGGAGGGGCCAGGCTGGGGCACAGAGGACAGGTTGAAACCTGCCCCTGTGCCCACCACAGCCTCGCAACCCACAGGTCCTTTCAAGGTGCACGAATTCGTGCACTGGGCCCCTAGTAAGAAAAGAAAAGTGCAAACCATTATCCCTGATGAACATAGATGCAAAAGTCCTCAATGAAATACTAGCAAACCAAATTCACCAGCACATTGAAAAGATCATAGACCGAAACTAAGATGGCGGCATAGATAAACACCAGGAAATTGCTGCCTCCCACAACAATTGAAAAATACCACAAAAGGACAGAGCCGACATCATACAGAACAACAGGAAGGCTGGCTGAGTGTAAATTCTACAACTAGAAGGAAAGAAAAGCACACTGAGAGCCAGAGGAGCTGCAGAGGTGAAGTGCAGAGGTACGGCGGCTCGTGCGCGCGTGGAAAGGGGGTGGCACCTGAGGACGCGGCTGTCTTTTTGAATCCAGAGCGAGTCACAAGCTCCCGACTGCACTGAACTCCGGTTCCGGGAAGTCTCTGGAGACCCAGGACTCATATGGGGAGAAGCTGGACTGTCGGGCAGTGGGCGAACTTGAGGACGGCTTTCCCTCAGGGTGCTTGCAGCAATTATCGGGACACTGAGACGTGCGACTCCTTAGGGCAGGACGGAGAATCCGCCATGGCTGCTTGCTCCGCCCTTTGATTCCCTGAGACCCCGCCCCACCCAGGCTGCGGCAGAGGCTTTTGCATGTGAATGTACCTAACTGCAGCTGGGACAGGCAGACCCGGAACTTCCAAGAGAAGGCCCAAGGCCCCGCAGTGGCTTGCATTGCTTCACAGCTGAGCCTCTTCGTGGCTTCTGCTGTGTGGCCTCAGGCAGAGGCTGAATTAGCACCTCCTTAGATACAGGAACCACTGTACCCAGTGGTCAGAGGGGGACCATCCAGATTGCAACTCCTCAGATCCATAAGGGACACACTCAGGGAGCAGACTCAGTGAGCACCAAAGCCCTACTGAAGAAATTCTTGCCCCAGAAGGGTGTCTTCAGCACAGAAGTTCTCCCACTTCAGACACAGCTGATTCTCACAGCCAATTGGCCTGGAGGTCAATTCCTCCCAGTGATCCTACAACAACCAAGGCATAACTACAACAAGACCGTGCACAAAGCCCACAAGGGGGTGCACCAAGAGTGTCCACCTCAGGTAACTGGGGAGGCTGAACCACTGGGCCCTACAGGACACCTGGCACGCAGGGCCACTCTATCAACACAGGGAAGCAGCCAAAATGCGGAGACAAAGAAACAGGTCACAAATGGCAGGAATGGAGGAAAGCAAACGACTGGATATAGAGTTCAAGGCTACGTTCATAAGGTTTTTCAAGAATTTTATGGAAACCGCTGATAAATTTAATGAATCCCTCAATAAGTATAGTGAGACCCTGGAGGACATGAAAAAGGACCAACTAGAAATTGAGCATACACTGTCTGAAATAAAGAATAATTTACAGAGATCCAACAGCAGACAAGAGGATCCCAAGAATTAAGTCAAAGATTTGAAATACAAAGAAACAAAAAATACCCAACTGAAAAAGAAAAAAGAAAAGAGATTCCAAAAATATGAAGATAGTGTAAGGAGCCTCTGGGACAACTTCAGGCGTACCAACATCAGAATTATAGGGGTACCAGAAGGAGAGAGAGAGCAAGATATTGAAAACCTTTTTGAAGAAATAATGACAGAAAACTTCCCCTACCTGGTGAAAGAAATGGACTTACAAGTCCAGGAAGCGCAGAGAATCCCAAACAAAAGGAATCCAAAGAGGACCACACCAAGACACATCATAATTAAAATGCCAAGAGCAAAAGATAAAGAGAGAATCTTAAAAGCAGCAAGAGAAAGACAGTCAGTTACCTACAAGGGAGTACCCATACGACTGTCAGCTGATTTCTCAACAGAAACCATGCAGGCCAGAAGAGAGTGGCAAGAAATATTCAAAGTGATAAATAGCAAGAACCTGCAACCAAGATTACTTTATCCAGCAAAGCTATCATTCAGAATAGAAGGTCAGATAAAGAGCTTCACGGATAAGAAAAAGCTAAAGGAGTTCATCACCACCAAACCAGCATTATATGAAATGCTGAAAGGTATTCTTTAAGAAGAGGAAAAAGAAAAAGGAACTCTTACCATTTGCCACAGCATGGATGGAACTGGAGAGCGGATAAATACCACATGATCTCACTCATTTGTGGAATATAATGAACAACATAAACTGATGAACAAGGACTGATCCAGCGACAGAGAGGCATTGATTGGACTGTCGGGCCTTGGAGGAAAGGTAGGGGAGGGTGGGGGTAAGGGGGAAAGATCAACCAAAGGACTTATATGCAAGCATATAGGCCTAACCAATGGACACGGACAACGGGGGGGGGGGGGGAGGGGTGAGGGCATGAGCGGGGGGGGGGGGGTAGAGGGTAACGTGGGGACAAGGAAACATATGTAATATCTTAATCAATAAAAAATATATTAAAAAAAAGAAACTGAAACTATGCTAAAAAAAGAAAGAAAAAGAAAAGATCATAGACCATGGATCAAGTCAGACATGTCCCCAGGATGCAAGGACGATTCAAAAAAGGCAAATCAATAAATGTGATATACCACATTAAAACAACAAAGATGAAATCATAAAATCATCTCAATAGATGCAGAAAAATCACCTGACAAAATTCAACATCATTTCATGATAAAAACTCTCAACAAATTAGGTTGAGAAGGAATGTACTCAACATAATAAAAGCCACATATGGCAATCCCACAGGTAACATCATTCTCAGTGGTGAAAAGTTAAAAGCCTTTCCTCCAAGATCAGGAACAAGACAATGATGCCCACTCTCACAGTCAAAAAAACAAAGCAAAAAACTTTGGGGATCCTAGCCAGAGCAATTCAGCAAGAAGAAATAAAAGGGATTCAGCCCTAGCCAGTTTGACTCAGTGGATAGAATGTTGGCCTGCAGACTGAAGGGTCCCAGGATTGATTCCGGCCAAAAGCACATGCCTGGGTTGTGGGCTCGATCCCCAGTAGGGGGCATGCAGGAGGCAGCCGATCAATGATTCTCTCTCATCATTGATGTTTCTATCTCTCTCTCTCCCTCTCCTTTCCTCTCTGAAATCAATAAAAACCTATTTTAAAAAAAATAGGAAAGGAAGAAGTAAAACTGTCTCTGTTTGAAGATGACACTTTACAGGCTCCACCAAAAACTGTTAGAACCAATAAATGAATTCAATAAAGTCATAGAATACAATATCAACTTAAAAATCACTTGTTTCTACATACAAAAGAAACTATCTGAAAGAAAAATTAAACCAATCTCATTTACAATACCATCAAGAAAACAAACAAAAAACGTAAGAATAAATGTAATCAAGGATGTAGATGACCTGTACACTGAAAACTAGAAGACATTGATGAAAGAAATTGAATAAGACACAAATAAATGGAAAGATATCCTGTGGTCTTAGACTGAAAGATGAGTATTGTTAAATGTCCATACTACCTAAAGCCATCTATAAATTTGATGAAATTCTTATTAAATATCAATGGCATATTTCACAGATCTAGAACAAATATTCAAAAAATTTATATTGAACCAAAAAAAAAAAAAAGGTTCTGAATAGCCTCAGCAATCTTGAGAAAGAATAACAAAGTTGGAGATATTACAATACCTGATATCAAATGATACTACAAGTCCATTGTAACCAAAACAGCCTGGTACTGGCATAAGAATAAGCATATTGACCAATGGAACAGAATGGATAACCCAGAAATAAACCCACCCCTTTATGGCCAATTAGTATTTGACAAAGGAGGGAAAAGCATACAATGGAGTAAAGACAGTCTGTTCAATAAGTCGTGTTAGGAAAATTGGATAGGTATATGCAAAAAATGAAACCAGAACACCAACTTACTCCATTTACAAGAATAAACTCAAAATAGATAAAAAAACTTAAGTGTAAGTTGTGAAACCATAAAATTCCTAGAAGAAAACATAGTCGGTAAAACATCAGACACCTCTCATAGCATTAATTTTGCCAAAATATCTCCTAGGGCAAGGGGAACACAGGAAAGAATAAACAAATGCAACTACATCAAACGAAAAAGCTTCTGCACACAAAAAAGAAACCATCAACAAAATGAAAAGGGAACCCACTGAATGGGAGAACCCATTTGCCAATGATCCATCAGATAAGGGGTTAATTTCCAATATATATAAAGAACTTACACAACCAGACACAAGGAAGGCAAACAATCCAATTAAAAAGTAGACAAAGGGCCCTAACCGGTTTGGCTCAGTGGATAGAGCGTCAGTCTGCAGACTGAAAGGTCCCAGGTTAAGGGCATGTACCTTGGTTGTGGGCACATCCCCAGTGGGGCGTGTGCAGGAGGCAGCTGATCAATGTTTCTCTCTCATTGATGTTTCTGACTCTTTATCTCTCTCCCTTCCTCTCTGTAAAAAGTCAATAAAATACATATATTTTTTAAAATAGACAAAGGACCTGGAGAGACACTTCTCCAAAGAGGACACTCAGATGGTCAATAGACCTATGAAAAGATGCTCAGTGTCACGAATCATCAGAGAGATGCAAATTATAACCACATGGGGTATCACCTCACACCTGCCAGAATTGCTATCCTCAATAAATCATCAAACAACAAATGTTGGTGAGGATTTGGAGAAAAGGGAACCTTCATGCACTGTTGGTGGGAATGCAGCTTGGTGCAACCACTATGGAAAACAATATGGTGTTTCCTCAAAAAATTAAAAATGGAACTGCTTTTTGGACTCAGCAATGCCACTTCTGAGAATACATCCTAAAAAAATATGAAACACTAATTTAAAAGAATATATGTTCATTGCAGCCACCTACACTAATAAAAGAGAAACATGCAAATTGTGTCACTCCGCTACACCCACCAGCCAATCAGGATGAGTATGTAAATTAACCCAACAAAGATGGAGAATAATTTGCATATGCAGGCACAGAGCAAAGACTGAAGCTCCGCCTGAGCAAAGACTGAAGACGACTGAAGACTGAAGAGGCTTGGCTTCCCCACTGCGGCCCGAGCGAAGGCCTGGGTCCCGGGTGCCGGAGGAAAACCGGTGTTTGCAGCCAGGGGAAGGAAGGCCTACTGCACGAATCTCTTCGTGCAACGGGCCTCTAGTTATTTATAATAGCCAAGATCTGGAAACAGCCCAACTGCCCATCAGTGGGCAGGTGAATAAAAATGCTGTGTTATTTTTGAGGAAATTCCATACAGTTCTCCACAGTGGCTGCACCAGTCTGCATTCCCACCAGCAGTGCACGAGTGTTCCCTTTTCTCCCCATCCTCGCCAGCACTTGTTGTTTGTTGATTTGTTGATGATAGCCATTCTGACAGGTGTGAGATGATACTGCATTGTCATTTTGATTTGCATCTCTCGGATGATTAGTGACTTTGAGCATGTTTTCATATGTCTCTTGGCCTTTTTGGTCTCTATGTCCTCTTTTGAAAAGTATCTATTTAGGTCCATTGCCCATTTTTTGATTGGGTTGTTTATCTTCCTTTTGTTAAGTTGTATGAGTTCCCTGTAAATGTTGGAGATTAAACCCTTATCGGTGATAACATGGGCAAATATGTTCTCCCATGTAGTGGGCTTTCTTGCTGTTTTGTTGATGGTTTCTTTTGCTGTGCAGAAGCTTTTTATATTTCACCCAGTGATCCCACTTTTGGAATATATCCCAACAAACTAGAAACACCAATCAGAAAGGATATATGCACCCCTTGTTCACAGCAGCACAATTCACCATAGCTAAGATTTGGAAACAGCCTAAATGTCCATCAGCGGATGAGTGGATTAAAAAACTGTGGTACATCTACACAATGGAATACTATGCTGCGGCTAAAAAGAAGGAGTTCTTACCATTTGCAACAGCATGGATGGAACTGGAGAGCATTATGCTAAGTGAAATAAGCCAGTCAGAGAAAGATAAATACCACATGATCTCACTCATTTATGGAATATAATGAACAACATAAATTGATGAACAAAAACAGATCCATAGAGAATCATCGTTCAGAATGTCAAACCTCAGAGGGAAGGTAGGGGAGGGTGGGGTTAAGGGGGAGAGATCAACCAAAGGACTTGTATGCATTCATATAAGCCCAACCAATGGACACAGACACCAGGGGGGTGCGGGCATGAGTGGGGAGGGGGGTCAGGGGGGATAAAGACACATATGTAATACTTCAATCAATAAAGAAATTAAAAGTAAAAAAAAAAAAAATAACTACAGGACCAGGCTGTCATGAGCATCTAATTAAAGCCTGTATATAAATACCACATTAAACGCTATGTAAATGTGAAAAAAAAGCTGTGTTTGCGTTTACACAATGGAGTGTAATGCAACTATGTGGCCATTAAAACAAAAAAAAGGAGGAAATCTTACCTTTTGTGACAGCATGGATGGACCTGGAAAGCGTTACGCTAAGTGAAATAAACCAATCTGAGTGGACCAGGAGCCTGAGCCCTGTGGGGTCTGTGGCTTCAATGCTGCTTCTTGGCCCCAAGCGGGCGCTTCTCCGAAGCCTGGGGGTGTCCTTGCAGGAAGGAGACTTGGCTTTGGGGCATTTGGGGTCTCAGAGTGTTTGAAACAAGCTGGTTCCTTCAGAACAGCCATTCACAAATCAACTGTGACTGAATCAGGAGCACACGGACCCCAGGTCCCATGGAATGCAAATGGGTTTCTAGATGTTGGGGAGTAGGTTGGATTTTTTTAAGGGCATCTGGACACGGGCCTGTGCTGGCTTCTGGGGACCCGGACACCAGTGGAGAGGAGACAGGCTGTGCGGAGGGACATGAACACAGGTGTCCGGCGCCCATGTGGCTGTGACCGCACGCTGAGGTGCTGCCTGCATGGCATCCCCAGCAGCCCTGGTACTGACTCAGCCCATTTTATAGATGGACAAACTGAGACTCAGCCTGGGCAAGGCTCTGGCCTGCAAGGAGGCACAGCCGGGATCTGGACCCTGCTTCCCTGGCCTCTGATCGCTGAGTCCTTTTTCCACAGGAGGAGGGTTCAGGAGCCCTGCGGGGATCAGCATGGCTCCGGAGGGGCTGCAGCGTTTGGGCAGGGCCGGGGCCAGGGCAGAGGTGCCTTGGGGCTGGTGGGGCGGCCTCAGCTGTGCCGTGAGGAATGCTGAATCCCATTGGGTGACGTGTTCTGGCAGGTTCCAGGCACCCAGATGGGCCTCAGGCCACAAGCAGGTACAGTGTCTCCGCTGTGGTCCAGACACACTGGAACGTGGGTGGGGGGACCTTGGGCCTTGGTCATGGGTGCAAATGACCTCAGGTGGGGCTACTCTGCCCCCACCCACAGTGTCCTGGGCTTCTGGCCTGACCCCGCCCCCCCCCCATGGCTCTGTTGTCCAGTGACTCTCCCCAGAGTCCCAGCTGCCTGGGGACCTGCTGCAGGTCCTCGGGCTACTTCCACACACAGGGACATGGAATGGCGGGGGGAGGGGGCTGTGAGGTCTGAGTGCCCCTGGGCAAGCTGAGCCAGGGCGGCTGGGACACCCCCCTGATGTCAAGGCCAGCCGAGCCCCCTGCCGGACTTGGCACAGGTCACCCTGTTCCTGAGCCCCTTTGCGCCTCCCTGATCATACCCCGCTCGTCCACACCTGAGTGTCTGTCCCTGCTTTTCTTCCCCTGCCAGGCGCCCCTCACCCTGCAGCGGACCTCAACTCTGGGGCAGGCAGAGCTGCCCAGCCCAGCGCAGCCTCCGGGCTCCTGTCCCGCTCGGGCTGTGTGTGGGGCACGTGATCATCATCGTCCCGCTGGTTCTGGGATGACGTCGCCGCCCCCTCCCCATCGAGCTGCAGATTGAGACCAGCTGGGCCTCTGGCCCCACACACAGCAGAACCCGCAGCCGCTGGAAATGACGTCACCCATCCCCCCACCCCCAGGGGCAGCAGAGCAGCCTGGGGAGGGTGGTGGCCGGTCTGTGGCCTGGCACCCTCTCTGCGCCATCTCTGGCAACCCCCGTGCCTCGGTCTCCTTCCCCATGGAGACCGTGAGGGACAGACCCCCGGAGTGGGAGTCTGAGAAGGGCCTTAAAGGGCGTCTGGTGAGCGGGGGCGAGGAGCCCCAGGACCGGCTGTGTCTCACCTCCAGTCCACCCGCTGGCCCTGGGCGGTGGGCCCTCTCCCAGGAGTGGCCATGTGACACTTGTCCCTCCGCTGCAGCAGGTGGGGTGCAGGCAGCTGACAATGACCCTTTCCGAGGGTCCCCAGGGATGCTGAGGGCGCTGCTGCCGGCACCACTGGCATCAGAGAGAGAGACAGAGGCAGAGAGGGGCGAAGGAGCCTCAGTTAGCAGCCACCTGACTCCTACTCTGAGTGGGTCTGGGAAGAAGTGACCAGGAGCAGCCGGGAGGCTGGGGACACCAGGGGGCAGCCACATCCGGCCCTGGGCCTGGGTGTGGGAGCAGGCACCCAGGGCCACGCCAGGGCCACGCCCAGGACAGTGGGTGCAGGTGCCGGTGCCCAGACCTGCCATGGCGGCGGGACGCCAGCCAGTGGGGGACGGGCGGTGACGTCTTGTGCCACCTGCAGTCCTTAGGCCGCAGACATGCTCTTGGCCGACCCAGAAAGGGCCCTTTGTGGCGGCCACTCACTCCGCCTTCGTTAGAGGCAGCGGGCATCGCTGCGGCCACCAGCCGCGGTGGCCTGCCCGGAGCGGCCACCTCTACCCCCGAGGGCTCCCGGGGACGCGACCCCAAGCAAAGCAGGGCGAGCGCTGCCCGTTCCCCGGCTTCCGCTGGGAGCTACTTTCCCAGGCTGACCCTGGCGCCCCGGCCCTGTGGGCGGGCACGGTGACCCCAGCTCACCCCGCGGGGCTGGCACGTCTCCTGTCTGGCCCAGAGGCCCCCCTCGGAGCCTATAATTGGCAGGACCACAAGGAGGGTTTTGTTGACCCCTCAGCCAGGACAGGCCCAAGGGGGGGCTGGCCCCTTTCATCTCCCTGGTCCCCAATTACCCCTTTCTCTGGCCTGGACTGAGATGTTTTTAAATAGCATCAGTCAGGGGCCGAGGGGGCCGCTGGGCCGGGGGCGCGGGCCGGCCTCTGAGGCCGCTCACAAAGGAGCCACATCGCTCCTGGAGACGAGAAGAAAGAGGCCCTGCTTGCGTTTAAAAATAGATGCCGGGCCCATGGTGTTCTGGCCCCGTCACCCTGCCCGGCCTTGGAACACGGCGATCCTCCTCCGGGGGTTGGCCCCCTCCGCCCCCGCCACCCCACGCGGGCGAGGCAGCCCCGCCGACATCAAGTTCATGTTTTTTCATCCACGAGGTTGTGTCTTCACTCCAGGTCCCCCCGGGCTGCCCCTGGGGTGGAGTCAGGGGTGATTGATGGGTGAGTCACCTGGGGCTGCTGTAACAGATCCCAGGGCGGCAAGTGCGCAGGGAGGGGTGGGGACAGAGGAATATGGAGGAAGGGTGGGCTGAAATGGGGTCCCCAGGCTAGCAACCCCCCACAACACCTCTGAGGAGTGTCTCCGCCTGGCCTCAGCTTGCAGGCAACCTGGGGATTTGCACAAACTAAAGCCATTTACTAAATTAGCTCAAAGCAGGGCCTGGGCTGCGGAGAGCCAGAGATTTGGGTGATTTTGTTGAAACATGGAAAACTGGGGCTGTTTCCCTGGGTGGGGCAGCTGCCCCTCGAAGAAGGAAGGTGTCCCTACTCCTGGGCGTGTGTCCCTGTGTCCGGCTCTGGAGGAGGACATTGAGGGAGTGCTGTCCCTCGGGGCCCTGCCCCAGCAGCCCCTGAGCTGTGGTGCAGCCGGTGGACTTGGGGGTCTGTGCGAGGGATTTCCGAGTTGCCTCCCTGATCAGAAAGGCTTCTGGAGTTCAAGGGCACAGAGGCTTCTGACGTGCGGGAACTGTGGTTTTAAGACTCAGGTCCTGATGCTGAGGATGTGGACTCCACGTTCATGCTGCTGCCACCTTCCTGTGCAAACCTGGGGCCCAGCTGATGCTCAGAGGACGGCGGACAGGGTCAGCCTGGGAGAGTGGCCTGGCCGCCTGGCAACGGGCAGCGCTCACCCTGCTTGGCTCTGGGATGCTCTGCGTGGGCCCTCGGGCTATAGAGTTGGCCGCCTCGTGGACCTGACGGTGACCTGTGCCTGGTGGACTCACCCACCTGGACCCCAGGGGTGAAGTGCACCAGCCCTCTGATGCTCTGAGCTCACCGCCTCGTGCCAGACTCTTGACATCTCTGGCTCCCCGTTCTTCCCCCCAAAACTGCAGAAGTTACAGTCTCATCCCGTGGAGACCTCAGTTCAGCATGGGACAGACTTACTGGGAGAGAGGGACCTGCAGGCTGGACTCTCCTGGGTGAAGGACTGGCTGGCTGCCACTGTCTGACCGTGGCTTCCTCTCTGAATCTCAGTTCCCCTAGCTGTGAAATGGGACTGTGCTCCCCTCTTCACTTTTGTGAGGGTTGAGTGAGGTGGTGAATGCGTTTGCCTATGGGGACAGGAGATGAAGGGAGTGTTATGTTGTCCTCCTTATAGGCCGGCCTGTGCTCAGGAGCCCATGGCCACTTGAAGCCATTTATTTCCCATCCCTTCATTTTGCTCATGACCTTGGGAGGCTGAAAAAACCGTGACTGGAAGGGTTTTCAGAGATGGTTAAGCCTGGGCTCAGGCCTTAAAAGGTCGTGACCCTAAAAGTTTCACTTTCCATTCATCCATCCATCCATCCGTCCATCCATCCACCATCCATCCGTCCATCCATCCACCATCCATCCATTCACATCTTCTATTTGTCCATCCATCTCTCCATCCACTCATCCATCCACCCACCCTTGTCATCCGCCATCTATCCACTCATCACTCACCTCTCCTTTAAGTATCCACAAGCACTTCCTCCCTGTTGGGCACGGGGAACCCAGACTGCGTCAGACCCACCTGTCGGGAGGGACGCCTGGGCTGCAATGGAGACCTCAGTTCAGCACAGAATCTCAGAATGGAGTGGCCTGGGGGACCTGTGGTGGGGATTACACAGGGGCCCAAGGGGGCTCAGAACCATCCAGGGGAGGGGGGGAGGGCTGAGTGAAAAAGGTGAAGGGATTAAGCAAAAAAACCCACACAAACAAACAAAAAACACCAAACACCTCAAACTTAAAGACACAGACCACAGGATGGTGATAGCTGGGGGCGGGGGTGGGGTGGGGAAGAAGAGGGAGGCAAATGTGACAGAAGGAGACTTGACTTTGGGTGGTGGACACACAATACAACATACAGATGATGTATTATAGAACTGTTCACTGGAAACCAATATGCTTTTATTAGCCACTTGACACCCCAATGAATTCAATAAAAATTAAAAGAAAGAACCAGGCCGGGGAAGGGGGTGATGCTATAGGGGCCTTCCTGGAGGAGGCAGCCCCACAGAGTGTCCCGCAGCTGCCCAAAAACCAGAGAGTCCAGGCAGGCCCTCCTCCCCGGCCCCCCGGGCCCGCCTGCTCACGGAGCTGGAGCCGGGAGCCCCCCTCGCTCTGCAATCTAATCCCAGTTCCCTGGGTGCCGGTGCCGCGAGTCTCCTAGACGGGAACAGATAAAAACATCACAATAACCACAGCCAGACAGAAATAATAACAATCCCCAGCGCCGAAAACAAATGGGATGCTGTCGCTTACATCTCAATAAATTGCAAAATTTATCTTCCTGTGCCGGTCCTCTCCTCTATTTCATTTACAGTGGATTTTTAATAAAAAAAAAGGGGGGGGGGCTGATAAAAATCAAAGCAACATAATCAAAAGAGAAAAGTTTGACATTTATAGATGTTGTTTATTACTCCAGTGTTTTAAAGTATTAAAAAGGCACGCCGAAATTAGTTTCCCATCAAACGTCACATTTTCACCAACTTCTCGCCCACGAACTATTGAAACTTTGTTCTCTGGAACGGAGTCGGGCGTCTCCACCGGGAGGACGAGGGGAGAGGACGCGGGGAGAGTCCCCGGGGCCTGCGAGGACGTTCCCTCCACCTCGCTGCGCCGCTGGAACTATGATGGTGCCGCGTGGTCTTTCATTGAATGGGCTTGGAGAGGGCGTCAGCTTTTTTTGTCTTTTTCCCTTTCACAGGAATATTGGTTGCTGTTTCCGCGTGTCCCGTAAAACCCACACTAGCTGGAAACTGCGATGGGAAAGGTCTTCTGACCACAGCCCAGTCCAAACTTTTCCCGATGACCCAAGCCTGGCCCCGAAGGAAGGAGCTGATCGAAGCTGTTCTCTCCGGGGAGGCCACTGCCAGGGCGAAAGGCAGGGGCTCCGTGGTGAGGGTCCATCCCTTCCTGGCCCAGAGACCGCGCTCACCCAGCAGGGAGGGAGGACACGCTAAAAGGCGAGCAGGTGCCTGGGGCACAGAGACCACAGAGCACCTGGTGCCTGGAGACGGCGCGGCCAGGCCCTCATGGGGGTCCGTTTCCCATCTTAGACATGGAGGCCGGGGTTCCTGCTCCTGGCCCCCCCTGAGCATATGTGTCAGGGAGAGAGGCAGGGGAATCAGGAGGTGGGGTCTGCATCCATTGTGCACCGGACACGTTCCTGGGCCAGGTTGCTTCTCCCCCTGAGTCTGCCCCAATGACTGGAGGTCCCTCGGCCTCAGTTTTACCATCTGTGAAATGAATAGAAAGATCCCCCAGCCAAGGGGATACAGGCACCAAATACTCTTCTCCATTCTGAGGTCTCCCCCATTTGGGGATTCTGCAAAGCTGTGGTCATCCTGGGGCGCGATCCCAGAACCAGCCTCTGAAGGAGTCTTTTCCCCCACACCCCATGTCTGCTCCCCACCTCCCCTGTGAGCAGCATCAGGGTGCAGAGGCAAGGCCTGCTTCTCCCTCTGCCCCCTGCACTCCCCCAAGGAAAGACAGTCTTCCAGATTCCAGAAGCTTCTGAAGGGATTGCATCATCCTCCAGACCCAGATCTCCCCAGATGCTCCGAGTTGGATGGCTGGAGGATGAGAGACGGGGAGGACAGTGGTGCCAAGAAGCAGATTTCCAGATGATGAGAGAGGGAGGACTGAGGACGCTGCCTGTCTCGGAAGAATCTGTGCCAACGGCTGTCAGGGAAACTTCCTCCCAGGAAAGTCACAAGAATAAGAGGGGAGAGAGGAGTCCACTCCTGCAGGCGGGGCCAGGCTGGACTGGAGAAGCACCGCGGAGACAAGGAAGAAAGCATTAGGGGAGGCAGCCCCCAGGGCACAGCCAGGCCCCAGGACTCCGCCTGGACTCTGGGGACCCCCAGTGTGGTCAGCCCACAGACACCAGCGTCTGCAAAGGTGCATGTACCCGGGGGCCCAGCCACCTCCTGGGGAGAGCCCAAGGAGGCAGAATAAATCCAACTTTAGGTTTCGACCGGTGGTTCCCAACATGGGGCACACGCTCCACAGGAAAGCAATTTGATTTTTAAGGGGGCAATTCGAGAATGAGTTATTAATAATGAATTACTTGCATTTCTTATGGTTCTAGGGGCCTCATATACAGTCTATAAATACATATTGTGACCTATTTATGCATCTGAGTTCTCTATTATGTGTTTTGAAACTACTTGTTATTTTTTCATATCACTTCATATTATTATTAATTTTTAAAAAATTTCTTAGTGATTTCTTCCTCAGTACTTCAACTGTCCTTTCGTTCTTTTATTTTTCTCTTTCATGGATGCCATGTTCTTTGGAAGCTTGTTTAGACCAAGTTAGTGGCCTTTTAGGGCTCCTCCACCTGAATAGGAGTTCACTTTTTGAATAATAAGAATTATATGTCACTGGGGGCATCAGGGTTTTAGAGATGCTTAGGTGGGGCGTGGCCAAATAAAAGGCTGGGAACCACTGGTTTAGGCGATATGCTATATTCAGAAACAGCTAGAGATGAGTTATTATGCCATGCCACAGCAGGGAAGTGATAATAGATGATAACAAACAAAGCCTGCAAATTTCAGTGGCTTAATCCTGTCAGATCCTGCTTCCCAAGTGATTCAATATGAGCGCTTCCTCTACAGGTGACTCAGGGACCCAGGCCCCTTCTATCTTGTGGCTCTGCCGTCCCCTGGGGCTCGGAGGGTGCAGCTGTGTCCAAGGACCCCTGCCTGGAGCTCTCCCATACCCTTTGGAGAACAAACATGTCCAGGCCTGGAAGAAAGGAGGGCTAGCAATGGGGGCAGGGCAGGAAGTCCTCCCAGAGATGCAGGGCCATGCAGAGAACAGGGACTGCAGTGACAAGGTGGGGGGTGGTGTCTGGGAAAGGGGGAGGCAGAGTGTCCCAGGGGACCCAAGACTGCACCCTGAGTTTGCTTCTCCTGGTTCTCCCTTCTGTGGGAGACTGGGTTATGCCAGCCGTGCTGGGGGAGCTGAGAAAGCAACTGGGCCCCAGAGGGCAGTGAATCTGAGAGCAGGACAAGAGTGAGGGACCCCCACCTCCTGCACTGACAAGAGCCCTCCTGACCACACTCCACTCAGGCGCTGACCCAGGCTGCAGCCCTCAGCCCTGCCTGCCTGCCCAGCCCCGTCTTAGCGAAGGACCCTGCTAAGGCCGCTTGGCAAGAATCCCCCCACCTTTCACATCTGATCGAGAGCTTCTGAGTAATCTCCCAGCCACTGACACCCCCACCCCCTAGGCTGTGAATCCCCAGCCGTCTCTGCTGCATTCGGGGTTCACTCTCTCACCCCATTTCCCTAGTCTGGAATAAAGAGTCTGGAATAAAGTCTTCATCCCATTTTTCACTCATTTGGTGCAACAAATTCTCTTAAATGCTACCACGAGTCAGACACAATCTCTTTATCTAGAACAAGCATGTCAAACTCGCGGCCTCCGGGCCGCATGCAGCCCACAAGGAATATTTTTGTGGCCCCACCAATAGAACGGTAAGTAAGAAACATTTTAATAAAAGTTTTGTAACTTGATTTTTACAATACCCTATTATACATAATTATTAATAACGAACTACAATGTTCACTGATGACTGATTGCTATAATCATGTTGCATTCATTGACCTTATGTGCCTTACGCAAGGCGCACCATTTCTCTCCACTAATACTAGCAGCAAATATTTCAGCAGCTGATGTCCACATCATTAGTCTTGGACTGACTTGTTTGCTGTGTGCAACTGGAAATATTTCGCTTTTGGAGAACAAGAAAAATGGGTTTATTTGCATTACGCGCATTCATTTGTGCAGTTATTCGGTGTCTGATAAGTTAATGTTCAAGAAAAAATATTAATTTTTATTAAAATGTTCTGTTACTTTATGTTAACGATGACTCATTTATTTCAGTCCTTTGTGTTCAGCATGTCTTTATCGAAATAAACCTATGTTTCTATGAAAATTTAAGCTTTTGTTTTTTTGCGACCCACATAAACGTAACCCTTGTTTATTTGGCCCGTGTTAGCCTTTGAGTTTGACATGCTTGATCTAGAACATTCCTTCCAGAACCAGTCTTTCCCACTGAGAGTTAGGGGTGACCGACGGGGGCTTTGCCCACAGGGGCAATGGTGTGGGAGCATGGAGGTCATGGCAGGCCGGGTGGAGGCGAGGCTGCAGGGGAGGGGATGGACCTCACACTTGTTCTGTGGCCCCAGGCTGGGCTAGAAATTCAGGTGGAGAAACTGTGGCTGAGGGTGGACCTCCTGCTGTCCAGGGTGGAAGAAGGGCACCCATGGGTGTGGGGCACAGGTGGGCACAGTGCTTGTCCGAGGCTCCCTCTGCCCATCCCCAGCCCCAGGGCCCATCCTGCCTCTGCTGTGTCCTCGGGCTGGGAGGGCACGGAGTCTCCCTGGGGAACGGGTCCCAGGCCAGGGCATGAGAGTGCTCCGGGCAGGGACGGGGCGCCCTTCTTTGAAGGCCGTCTTTATTTTTAAACCTCTTCTGCCCAAGTGCCAGCTGAGGCTATTTTTTGAGATCAGCCATTCACCCCAGGGCCATAGGGCTCTTCTGAAAACCCTCATTAAATTGTTCGTGGGCAGAAACCAAATAGTTGGCCCCAGGGTATCCAGGTTCCTTGAGAGCCCGGTGCCCGATTGTGTGGCCTCCTTGTGCAGGTCCTCCGAGAGGGGCGGCGAGGGGACTTGGCTGGCCACCGAGGTCTTGTTAGTGTCTTTTCCTTCAGAAATCAGATCTGTCTTCCAAAACCACGCTCCCCAGAGTTCATGAATATTCTCTCTGTGGACACTCAAGCCCCGAAGTTCCCCCGCCACCCCGGGAGGGCACCCCGTCCAGTGAGTAATTAATTAGCACAATGACCCGAGGGCAGGACCTTGGACAGGGGTGGGAAGGCTTTGTTGTGGGTGAGCAGGAAGGGGTGGGAGCGCCAAGGGCCGGCTCATAAGTGGCCCCCAGCCCTCTGCGGGGTCACATCGGGGAAGAGGCCACATCTTAGCTCTGGGAGTAGAGCAGAAGCACTGAATTTGAACTCAAAATCACCTTTATTTGCTGTGCAATAACTGGGTCAATTATTTAAACTTTCCCTAGAATTGGGGGGAAAAGAGGTAGAGAGCAAAATGCGGGGTGTCCCCCCAAATGTATATGCACTTTAATAGCAGCTAGCTCAATTTTGAAAATGAAATATATTTTAAGAAACACTGCCTTTATAATGATTCAAAGTGTGTGCATACATTTTTTTGGGGGGGGAGGGGACACCTTATATTGCTGGGGAGGTTCTTTAGAGGAAAGAATATAATATGCTGAGTCAGATGCAGAAAGGACCACATATGAAGCTCTCATGGGGTGCCAGGCCCTGTGCCAAGCACTTTCAATTAGCATCTTGTAGGATTACTTGTCACCATAAACATACCCATTGTTCAGATTGAAAAACTAAGATTTGGGGAGTAAAGGACTCGCCGTCAGCCCCCAGCTCCCAAGTGGGGCTCTATGCTGTGACCGTTGAGTTCCAGCTCACGGGGCTGGGGCCTGGGCACCAACACTCCCCTCCCTGCCCAGGAACAAGCACCGTCCAGAAACCCGGTTTCTGCAGTGGGATGAGATGCAGGGGGGACCTGGGGAGCCGGGGGGAGGCCACCCTGGGGCTGGGCTTTGGGTGCAGGCCCAGCAGAGAGGGAGAGATGGGTCATGTCTATGGCTCAGAACCAGGTGGAACCCATCTTTGGTGATAGCTTCATTGTTAACTTAGTGACTGAGAGGGGCGGGGCCTCCTTGGGCGCTGGGGATGCTCTGTGATTGGGTGGAGGGTTCCTGAGTGTCTACGGAGATGAAATTCCTCCAATGGCAGATGTCCTTATAAGTACAGATGAGGAGGAGGCCCTGTGAAGACAGAGGCAGGGATCAGAGTGCTGCGGCCACAACCCGAGGAGAGCCGGGGCTCCCAGGAGCTGGAAGAGGCGAGGAAGGACCCTCCCCATAGAGCCTCGGAGGGAAGGTGGCTCTGTGACATCTTGACTCTGGACCTCAGGCCTCCAGAACCGCGAGAGAGCACATGCTTGCTGTTTTGAGTGCTCCCGTGTGTGCTAATTTCCGACGACAGCCACAGGACACTAGTATGGGAGGCAGGCAGACCTTTTTCTTTTCTTTTTAAAAATATATTTTATTGATTTTTTACAGAGAGGAGGGGAGAGGGATAGAGAGTTAGAAACATCGACGAGAGAGAAACATCGATCAGCTGCCTCCTGCACACTCCCTACTGGGATGTGCCCGCAACCAAGGTACATGCCCTTGACCGGAATCGAACCTGAGATTCTTCAGTCCGCAGGCTGACACTCTATTCACTGAGCCAAACCGGTCAGGGCAGAGGCAGGCAGACCTTGGCTCAGGCCCGGGGTTTGCCAATGACTCCCGTGCAACCTCTGGGAGGCCACTTTGCCTCTCCGAGTGCCCGTCTCCTCAACCGACGGCTCCCCGCCCTGCCTGCCCACACCGTGAGGAAGAGATGAGATGTGCTCCCTGCTGGTCTGCCTAGAGACAGCTGGCTCCTGGGGGAAGAGGAGGCCGTGCTGGGGAAGGCAGAAGATCTTGCTGCAGATTCTGAGACGGGGAGCTCACCACCTGCAAGGCTGCCCCGTGTCCGCTTCTTGGGGAACAGTGCCAGGCGCCAGGAAGTCCCTGGTTATACCAGTCAAGGTCCTTTTTCCTGAGACCTCCTTCCTGCCCGGCTCTACATTGTCCCCCTGGAGGCAATGCTCTCAGCCCCAGGGGCCCAACTCAGCCAACATTCCCTCTCTGGGCCTCAGCCCCGGCCACCCCTGGCCACCTCGGTTGGCTGCTGGATTCAGACCCTCGACAGATCCCCGGGCGGGAGGAAACCCACCCGCCGGCGGCCTTTTACAGTAAGCAGGGTTCTCGTAAGCTGAGGTCATCCTCCCACCAAATGAGAGAATAGACGGGGAGCAGCTCATGAGCTGTAAAGAGGTTACAGAATCTTATCAGATTATGTCGTCCTGCCAGATGTCCACAGAAACATTCGCTGTCATATCCCATGAACGCGTGTCCGTAGCCATGTCCAGGCACGCGCCCCCCCGTCCCTAACCAGCCCCACATGTCAGATGGAGCCACGTCGCTGACGAGCGCTGACGCCCTGGCCCGTCTGCGGCCAGTGTTAACTCACAGTCCCCACAGCAGCCCGGGAAGCCATGGCCGGGGTCCCCGTTCTCTTAAAGCGAACACTGAGGTGTAGAGATGTGAGGCCGTTTTCTACACACACACACACACACACACACACACACACACACACACACACCACTGCACAATCACATCAGACAAACTGCTGACGGGAGATCCATAGTCACAGAGTTGTTGAATGTAGATACATTGGTCGATGGATTTGCCAATTCACTTATTCATTACAGAGAAGGTTTTCGGGAAGGGTGGGAATGAGGCTACGTACCAACACACAGGTCCTGGCCACGCTGGCCTGGTCCCTGCTGCCGCTCTGCCCCTCTGCCCTCCCTGGCTCCGGCCACACACCTCCTTGCTGTTCCCAGAACTTTCAAGGTTCTTTCTGGGCAGGAGGCTTTGCCGTCCCTGTGGCGAGGCTGGCTCTCTCCTTAATCAGCTCTCAGCGAGAATGTCGCCTCCTAGCAGAGGTCTCCGCTGTCTCCGCTTCTCCCGCTGCAAAGCAGTCCCCTCGCCCCCTGCCCAGTGCCAGTCACTGCCCCCCGTTCCTGTTTTATTCTAGTCCCAGCACTCACCCCTGATGTGAAATGGTCCTGATTGTTTACTTGTTGTCTCCTAAACGTCACTAATCCCAGCCTCCCCGGGCAGCCTCACACTCAGCCATTGCTCTGGCCCTCGCCCCTTGCACGGTGACTGGCATGGGCGTGTGCTCAGCAAGGGAATGAATGAGTGAAAAAATGAGCAAAGTAGGAAGTAGTTGAGGAAGGAGAGCAAGGAGAAGACATGGTCAGGGGTGTCAGACCTGAGTTTTGACTCACCAAATGCCTGCCTGGAAGTCCTATTTACCGAGCTTCCTAGTGGCCAAGGGGAAAAGAGAAACAGGATCAGTCTGTGTGAGATGAGGATGAGATGGGCCAGACCACGGGTCAGGAGGCATACAGCTATTATCAGTACTGAGACCAGACGGACGTTTTCCCTGAGATTCCTTTCAAACGGACCACCTTGTGAGGTCACCCCAATTTGCTCATCTACCTCCCTTTGGGGAGCATGGAAATACTTTGTGTCCACATGATTTTCAATGCAGGTTGATAGCTCATTTCACAAAATAGTTGAGACACAGGCAGGCCAAGGGAAGCTGCTCTCATGCCTGGCTCATCAGGGGTGACTGTGAGAGTAGGGGGAACGGACTGGGGGCTGTGAGGGTCCCTACCCACTCTTGGAATGAGAGGCACCCCAAGGGGGTCTGGCAAGAGCTGGGCTCTCTCTGAGTGACATCCTAGGGCTCAGAAACAGACATAACAGGGGCAGAACACCCTCCAAACCAGCCACGGTAGGAATGAGTCATCTCTGGACCACAGCTCCCACGCACCCAGGGCCCCGCAGGTAGGATCGTGGGGCAGGTTCCGCCAGGCTGGTCCTTCACCCCGTTTAGTTGGTAACTCATCCCTCTCCAGAGAGGCAGAGGTGGGGCGGTCGATACCAGCAGAGAGCTCTCAGGAATGTTTTTGCCGGATTTCTCCTCTAGGTGGTAAGAAGTGGAACGGGGGCCTGCAGGGGCCTGGGCGTGTCTAAACCCATTGCCCAGAGCAAGACACCAGGTGCCAACCCCGGCTCCCCGGGACCCGTGCTGCCCACAGGGTCGGCTGCTTCCCACTGCTGCTGTTTCTGACTTCTGCCGCCTCCTACACAGAGTCCATGTTCTGGACGTGAATGCGTGCAGAGGGAAGCAGCCATAATGAAGGCATTAAACAGGCAAGAGCCCCCTGGGAGGTGGGAAACAATCCCACGGATGCCCATACCATCGCCCCGGTGGCCCGGGTTTATGGCAGGTTGTAGTGTGGGGAGTGTGAGCCGGGGCGTGAAGTCCCCGGACGTTAAGATAACATTTAAAAGGAGACATGTGTTAATTTACACTGTTAACCCACAGGACCGCAGTCAGGGGAGCGAATGGAATGGAGAGTAATTATAAGGGAGAACAGAGAGTCCCCAAGAGCGTCTTGCCGGGAAGACAGGGGCCAGGGGGGAAATTGACATCGGCGAGATAATGAAGGCTCGTCCTGTCTACCTCACCTCTGAGCAGATCGTGAGGCACAGAAAATAGAAATTGACAGTGGCTCTGAAATTGCTTATTGATGAAGCCATGGAATTATGCGATAGAAGAAATCAATTAAGTACTAAGCGGTGAGGCCCTTGCGCAGCGCAGAGGCTTGGAAATTAACAAAGGAAATTGACATGGGCGGTGAGAAAAGGCTAGAAATTATCCTGCCAATGGGAAAGCAAAAATAGGCTGCTTTGAAAGGACCAGATCATTAATAAAAGAAAGGTATAATGGCAGGGAGGAACTTGGAAATTGCATTCACCAGAGAAAGGCTTTTCAAAAACAGAAAGCAGATCACCCACAATTTGCTGAGGGGGCTCAAAAGCAAAGTGAATAAAATGCCTGCCGCACGACAACCCGAGGGAGGGCATGGGGCTCACACGGGTGCTTTCCAGGTGGGGAAACTGAGGCGTGGCGGGAGCCAGGTCCTGCGGTGAAGATCCTTCTCTCTCATCCTGCCTCCTCCTTCCACTCAGGGGGAGAGAGAGAGAGAGAGAGAGAGAGAGAGAGAGAGAGAGAGGAGACTCAAGCCCAGCTTGTCCACTGTGTCTTGCCTAGGATGCTTGGTACATAGAAGGTACTCAGGGAGAGGGAAAGGGAGATAGAAACATCAATGATGAGAGAAAATCATCCATCGGCTGCCTCCCGCAGGCCCCCTATTGAGGATCGAGCCCAAAACCCAGACATGTGTTTTAACAGGGAACCAAACGGTGACCTCCTGGTTCATAAGGTCAATGCTCAACCACTGAGCCACACAGGCTGGGCCTCGGTGAGTGTTTGTTGAATGAATAAGTGACAACCTCTGTCCTGGGCCAGACGCCCCTTCTAGAGCTCCCTTGCAGCCTACACTTCCCCACCCTCCCGCCGCCGCAGTTATCACTCAATGTGGCTACGGGGAACCCCCCTGGGCCCGCCTCAGAACGGAGGCCCGGCACCCAGCATCGTGCCTGGCACAGAGCAGATGCCCCAGGGCCCAGAAGTGGGCGAATGTCCTGCGCTCAGAGCAGGCGTGTGTGGGGTGAGAGGGTCTCAGAAGAAGATTGCCGAGCTTGGAGGGTGCACAACCCTTCATTTCACAGCCCGGGGACCTCCAGCCCAGCTGAGCCAGCTCGGGCAGGCTCCCGATGGTTGCTGGCACCCTGCTGCTCAGCTGGCCCGTGGTGGGCAGCCTCTGGCCTTTCAGATACAACTGGGATGGGCGTGCTTGGCACCCCAACAGGCAGCACCCCTCCTCCTCCCACGTTTTCCCAGGTGAAAATTGGATCTTCCCACCAGGAGGCTCAACCAATTCCTCCCCCCTGTAGGGGCTGCTCTGTTCACCACATTCGGCACATGGTCAGCCCCAGGCCTGGCTGTCGTCCCCCTGGGCTGGCACGCAGGCAGCCCCCATGCACCGTGCCCAGGGCCCCCGGTGAGTGGGCAGCAGGAGCTTTCCGTGTGAGGAGATACCCGTCCTGGGGTTGGGCTGCAGCTGCAGAGCCAGGCCTCCTGGGACGTCCTGAGTCGGCCAACACCAAGTCGGCACTTACCGCCGCTCCCCTGGGTCAGGCTGGGCGCTGGGGAGACGAGCGGGTCCGGGGATGCCTGTGTGGGCTGGATGCCCGCTCTGGGCCAGACGTGGTGCTGGTGTCTGCGTGACTGCCCCTGGGCTTCCCAGGACCGCGTGCCAGGCTCAGGGCAGGTCCTGCATCCTCCTGGCCTTGGCGGTTGGAGCTAGACTGGTGTGAGGCCCCAGTGGGTCACTGGCGATGCAGTCGGGAGTCTCTGAACCTCAGTCTTCCCAGCCAGAGGATGGGCATCGGCCTTCAGACAAAGAGGCCTCCAGGCTGTGACTGTGCCCGTGGGCTCAGCCCCGCCATCCATGAGCAGCTCGACCCCCCGCCCCCCACGTCGCTCTCTGTGGAGGACTCCCCGGGAGGAGTCTCTCCAGCTCCCAGCATGGCCGGTTCAGGGCCCGGGGCAGCAGTAGGGCTGGCCCAGGGCCCCCTGGCACCTCTGTCCTCTCACCTCCCTGGAGACAGACGTGGTCTGTGTCTCTCACCAGGGCAGCCTCCCGCCCCTGCCCAGCCTGATGCCCACCCAGCACCAGGCCTCCAAGGCCTGCCAGTGGGCTGAGGGTCTCCTGTGTCGCCTCGCTGTCCTTGTCCACACTGGCAGTGCCACCATCCACGAAAGGGAGCCCTGTGGGTTGGGGTGCACCCGGTCAGGCGTGATGGATAAAGGAGGTGCAGCGGAAGGGAAGGGGTGTGCGCACCAGAGCGGAGACTCCAGAGCAGCAGGAACACATAGATCAAGCAGTTATTTTATGTCAGAGGGATGATCATATTTCACGTGATGGATAAGAATGCCACACACCGAGCCGGCACTTGGGCATTTACACGCCACACGCTAATTCTTCTTTGTCACTTAGCGAAAACCGTCCGGGGAGATGTGCTTTTCCGTTTTACAGGAGTGAAACCCCAGCTCCGAGGAGCAAAGAAATGGATTCCTTGAGCCTCCAGCGCTCTGGCGGGATCCCACCATCTTCCAGGTGTCAGCCCAGGTCTGGCTGGGCCGGCCTCGGCCTCGGCCTCGGCCACGGCCCCAGGTGGCCGTCCTGGAAGTCTCCAGAGCCTATATCTGACCCGCCGGCTCCTGCAGGCCTTGGGAGAAGAACCCTGGGTGGAGGGCTGATATTTTATCCCCGATGGCCCTGTGGGCGCACAGGGTCACTGTGCCGGGACAGTCCCTTGAGACACGCTGGTCTCTGGCCCTGCCCACGGGATGGTTCGATCCCCCCCGCCACCCCCCCCCACCCGGGCACAAAGCCATCCCATTTCAGGAGAGATGTTTGTGTTAATGCAGAGGAATCGCACGATCAAATTCATTTTCCAAAGCGCACTCTAGCTAGAGGGAGGAAAATTGACTCAAAGGACAAGCCGAAGGGCAATTTGGTAGGACCTAACCATGTAGAGACGCGGACTCCTCAAGCGAACCCTGCACTTCTGAGCGCGGCCAATGGGAACAGTCACGGGGACGCGCGGCGGGTGACGGGCCCTGACATGTGCAGGGAGGGTGACAGGCAGGAATGTGCGGGGGAGGGATACTTACAAGAGCGTTTGCCAGAAGATGATTTATGAGAGCAAAAACGGGTCTCCCACCATCCAACAAAATAATATTGGTATCCGTGGAATTATATAGTCAATTAAAAATGTGGTAGAGCCCTGTGCGCTGATGTGAAAATGTGTGAAAATGTGCCCGTGAGTGACAGCACGCCATTACAGGACAAAACAGAATGATTTATTTGGTAAATTATCTATATAGACGTGTGTGTGTGTGTGTGTGTGTGTGTGTGTGTGTGTGTGTGTGTGTGACAACGAAGCCCAGTGCCGCCCTGCCGGGTGGCTCTGTTGGTGGAGCATGGTCCCGTGCACCAAAAGGTTGCGGATTCGATCTCCCGTAGGAGAGTCGATGTTTTTCTCTCACACTGATGTTTCTCTCTCTCTCTCCTCCCCCCACCTCCCCTTTCCTCTCTCTATAATAAGTCAATAAACATATCCTCAGGTGAGAATAAGAAAGAAAACACGGATTGGTTTCCAGGAGAGAGATTTTAGCGACCGCAGAGGGCACAGCAGAACGCCAGCGGGTCTCCGGCGACACTGGGGCGCGTGGCGTCGGCGACGGAGCCGTGCTGTCCACATGGAGCCTGGGGTTCCCGGCACATGTGTGTGTACCATGTGTGCTTCCCACTTACCTGTAACCGTTAGGGAGGCGGGAGCGCCGGGCAGGTGGGAGGAGGGCAGGCTGCCGTCGAAGGGCGTTCTCCACACAAGGAAGCATCAGGATGCAGGTGGGGCTCCAGGCCCCGCAGGTCCTGCAGATCAGACCCGGCTGTGCAGCCACGAAACGGCGGGAGCGCTCGCTGCCAACATCTCCCAGGCACCTCTGAGGACCGGACCAGCGGCTGATCAGAGAGGGGTCTGGCAGCTAGCGACTGAAAGGCAGGCCGCGCTTCCCTTCACAGTTGTTGACTTTAAAACAAAACAAAACAAGCCCGACCGCAAACATGAGCTCATTTGGGCATTTGCTGGGAAGGCGGGGGCAGCCCCGGGGAGGCGGCTCATGGAATGGATGTCTCCACTGTCCTGTCCCCACGAATGCCACGGGCCCTGGTGCGGGGGCTTTGTCCAGGGGGCGACCTAGAGCACAGTGGCACAGGGTGGCCCACGTGGGATGGAGTGGGCAAGACAGATAAAGGAGACGGGCGTGGAATGTATGCTCCAGAGTGCAAGCCGTGGGGCAGGCTGGGATGAATGGGTAATGTACAATGAGCTGAGGTCAAGAACAGAGTGGGCTGGAGCAGGGAGTAGAAGTGATGGATGGAACAGACGAGAATGAAGTGAACAAAGTAAATTAGGCTGGGACTGAACAGCTAGAGGAAAGCGAAATGGGAAGGGGGCTGTGTTCTTTTTTTTAAAGTTTTTTAAATTGATTTTTAGAGAGAGGGGAAAGGAGCAAGAGAGGGAGAGAAACATTGATGTAAGAGTAAAACATGGACGGGCTGTCTTCTGCACACCCGCTACCAGGCATCGAGCCCGCCACCCAAGCTTGTGCCCTGACAGGGAATCAAACCAGCAGGCTTTTGGTGCATGGGACGATGCACAACTGGGCCACACTGGCCAGGGCAGGTGGTGTTCTTACAGAAGGGACTTGGGTCGTTATGGAGATGAGGACACTGGAGGCGGAGACAGGGCGGGATCAGCCCCTCACCCTTGACCGTTCTCTCCAGGGACATTGGTGGGGCCTACGGCTGAGGTTTACAAGGTTCGGCTGTGAGGAGCATCTGGAGATAGGGAAGGTCTCCTCAGAGGGATAGCAATTTATGTGCAAACTCCAGAGAGAGCCCTGGGTGAGGCTGGCCTGCTCCCCGCTCTGGCCCTTTATCTCCACGACTGTTCCAGGGGTGGCCATGGGCTGCAGATACAAAAAATGGACTTGAGAGATGTACAGCATCAATGCTCTGAGCTGGGCCTGTGTCTGACAGCACCTGGGACCATGGGCCACATCTCCAGGGTGACACAACGCTCTCATGGCCCCAGACACCTGGGAGTGCCCCCCACCCCCATTCCGGGGGAGGCAGCGAGGCCCAAAGAAGCCTCGGATATACCGATCCTGTCTTTATTTACAATTGCGATATTTTGTTCATCATGGATATATTTGCATTAATTTTGACTTTTTAATACCGCGTGCTAAAGTGTCATGTATCTCCATCACTGAGTTTTCCGGGGGCCCCTTTAAATGTTGTGTCCAGGCAAGTGCCTCACTCACGCATCCTTGTCCCAGCCCCACTGGTAGGTGCCATGATGACCCCAGTCCACAGAGGAAGAAACAGAGGTTCAGGGAGTTTCCCTGACCGTGAGATGCTGAGGATGCTGGTGGGAGGGGCAGCTCGCTGAGCTCCAGGAAAGGTGACGAGGACTGTGCTTGGTGGGTCACAGGTGTGGCTATTTCCTGGGGGCTGGGTCTTTTGGAAGACATGGCACCCACGGGGAGCCCGGGGACAGGAGGGCAGTTTAGGCAGAAGAAACCGCGTAGCCTAAGGCGCAGCAAGTCAGCTGGACTGCAGGTCAGTGTGGCTGACTTCGACTTCGGGGCTGATGTGGGGGGGTCATTGTGGGAACTTTGGGGGCTGGGTTTAGCCCCGACCCGCCTCTTGGCTGGTCCATGCCCAGAGGACCTGCACCCTCCCCACGTACCCTCTGGATAAAACACCAGGTGGGTGTGGGTGACGGCATGTCAAGCAGCTGCCGGGCTGCTCCCCGTGGGGCTCAAGCACAGGGCCAAACATGCGGGAACTGCGCTCTGTGCATGCGGCTGTGGCACCTTGTGCGCTATGGGTTGTCGCACCGAGGGGACAGCCTTGGCGTGCAGGCCAGTTTGCTTGGAATGTATAGGGTTGACAGAAATCTTTGCCAAGCGTTAAGCACTGAAACCCTAACAGGAGACTGGAGCCACGTGGCCTCCATCCAGATTTGGGGAGAGGCTGGGGAGTGACACTGAAACCTCTGCTCCTTCTCAGTCTTCAGAAGCTCCCTCAGCGTTTCAGGGGGCTGGTCCCTTCCCTGCCCACACCCGCCCAGCCAGCCTCTTCCTTACTGCAAACTCCCAAGAATCAGGCAAAGCCACAGAGATTTCTCTTCCTCCTCCCTCTCGCTCTCCCTCTCCCTCTCCCTCTCCTCCTCCTAGAAGACTCTTTAACATTTCATGTAATACTGGTTTGGTGCTGATGAACTCCTTTAGTTTTTCTTGTATGGGAAGCCCTTTACCTGTCCTTTGATTCTAAATGATAGGTTTGCTGTGTAGAGTGCTCTTAGTTGCAGGTCCTGGTTTTTACATCGCTTTGAATATTTCTTGCCAATCCCTTCTGATCTGCAAAGTTTCTGTTGAGAAATAAGCTGACAAGGAGTTCCCTTGTAGGTAACTCACTGCTTTTCTCTTGCTGCTTCTAAGATTCTCTTTGTCTTTAACCCTTGGCATTTTAATTGTGATGTGTCTTGGTGTGGGCCTCTTTGGGTTCATCTTGTTTGAGACCCTTTATGCTTCTGGGATTTGTCTGTCTTTTTCCTTCACCAGGTTAGGGAAATTTTCCATCATCATTTTTTTTTTTAATAGGTCTTCAATTTCTTACTCTCTTTCTTCTGGCACCCACATGATGCCAAAGTTGGTAGACTTGAAGTTGTCCCAAGAGGCTCCTTACACTGTCCTCATTTTTATATTCTTTTTTGCTTGTTGCTGTTCTGACTGGGTGTTTTTTGCTTCCTCATATTCCAAATTGCTGTTTTGATTCTAGGTTTAATCTACTCTTCTGTTGATTTATGTAAATTATTCTTTTTTTCAGCAAGTGTAGCCTTCATTTCTGACTGCCTCTTCTTTTATGGTTTCCATGCCAGTTTTCATGCTGTTGAAGTTCTCTGCAAGTTCACCTACTCTTCCCCGAAATTCATTGAGCCTCCTATAACCAGTGTTTTGAACTCTGCATCTGGTAATTGCTTGTCTTCATTTTGTTTAGTTCTTTTTCTGGAATTTTGCTTTCTTCTTTCATTTGGGACATATTTCATTGTCTCCTCATTTTGGCAGTCTTCGTGTGTTTGTGTCTGTGTATTAGGCACAGCTGCTCTGTCTCCTGGGCTTGGTAGAGTGGCCTAATGTAGGAGATGTCCCATAGTGTCCAGTGGCACAGCCTCCCGGATCACCAGAGCTGGGCACTTCAGGTGTGCCCCCCTGGGTAGGCTGTGTACACCTACCTGTTGTAGTTGAACCTTGATTGCTGTTGGCATGTCAATGGGAGGGATTTACCCCAAGGCCCATTGGCTGCAAAGACTGGCTATGACCACCATGATTAGTTGTACAGGGCCCGCTCCACAGAGCAGGATTTACTTCAGCGGGGCTCTGGTGCCTGCTGAGTCTGCCCTTTGTGGAGGTGGTTGGGTGGCACTTCAATGTGGTCTGAAGCTATTGACCTGGTGTGTTGGCTCTGAGACCTCCCAGAAAATTCAGGCAAAGGTTAGTCACTGCCTGTGTTCTGCCCGGGCCACTCAGCATGAGCTACAAAGTGATCTGCAGATGGGCTTGGAGGTGCTCGAAAGAGGCCAAGCTATGAACCAAGGCCAGCTGCAGCCAGCTCCAGGCTCGGGGGCACTTAGCAAGAGGTACAGGGCCCATGAAGGCCAGATGTTGCTTGTTTGAGAGATTTTAGGAGAGTGTGAAGCCTGAACCAGGAGAGGCCATTTGAATGGAAAAGATACTGGAAATAGCTTTTGGGGGTGGGGGTGGCCTTCAAGTTGGTGGAGCAGGGCCTCAGGGAATCACCAGGGCAGGGTGAACAGTGTAAGCCAGGTTGATGGATGTGCCTGCCTGCTGGCTCTGTGTGGGGAGCACACAGCAAAGGAACAATAGCCTCTGTCAGCACTCTGTCTGGGAGAAAGTTGCCCCTCCAGCTCTCACCCTGATGCCAGACACTTCAGTTCCTCCCACTATGTACCCAGTGCCTTCAAGCTGCTGCCCCAGCGCTGGAGCTCAGAGGGAGTGAGTCCAAGAACGTCTGTGTAATATGCTTTTTTTAATGCATATATTTACATAATCATGTAGTGTTTGTTTTTTATTCTGTTGATGTGTATTACATTAATTGATTTGGATGTTAAATAAATTTTGTATTGGTGGGATAAATCCCACTTGGTCATAGTGTAAATTTTATATCTATATAGATATATAGGTATATAGGTATATAGGTATATAGATATATATTGCTGGATTTGGCTTGCTAATATGCTGTTATGGATTTTTGCATGCTTATTTATAAGAGATAGAGATCTGTAGTTTTCTTTTCTTGTGACATATTTCTCTGATTTTGGCATTAGGGTAATGTTGGCCTCATAGAATGATGGGGAAGTGTTTCCTCCTCTTCTGTGTTTCGTAAGCATTTGTGAAGAATTGTATTAATTCCTTTTTAAGTGGGTTATTTTTTATTTTTTAGAGAGAAAAAGACAGGAGAGAGAGAGAGAGAGAGAGAGAGAGAGAGAGAGAGAGAGAGAAGAGAAACATCCATCAGTTACCTCCTGCATGTGCCCCAACCAGGGATCAAACTCACAACCTTGCCCTAGCCGGTTTGGCGCAGTGGATAGAGCATCGGCCTGTGGACTGAAGGGTCCTAGGTTCAATTCCACTCAAGGCCACATTTCTGGGTTGCAGGCTCAATCCCCAGTAGGGGGTATGCAGGAGGCAGCCGATAAATGATTCTCTCTCATTGATGTTTCTCTCTCTCTCTCTCTCTCTCTCTCTCTCTCTCTCTCTCTCTCTCTCTCCCTTTCCTCTCTGAAATCAATAAAAATAAAAATATTAAAATAAAAACAACCCACAACCTTTTCGAGTTGGAACAACACTCCAACCCACTCTGTCAGGGTGTGTGATTTCTTTGTAAATGTTTGGTTCTTTTTTATGTGAGTTCAAACTTGTTGTTGAGCTTCTTTGGTGACTATTTTCATTTCAGATATTGTACTTTCGAACTCTGGAATTTCTGCTTGTTTTTCCCCTTCTCTTATCTCTTTATGATATTCTCTAGTTGGGGAGGCAGAGTTGTCATATTTACCTTTGATTCTTTAAACACAGGCTTAAAGTTCTTTGAATATATCGATATTAGCTGATTTAAATTGTCTCCTAAATCCAACATCTGGGTCACCTCAGGGACATCTTCTGTTGGCTGCTTCCCCTCCTGTTCTATGGATTATGTTTTCTTGTTTCCTTGCACATGTCATAATTTTTGTTAAAACTGGGCATTTAAAATAACATGTTGTAACAATTCTGTCATCGGCTCCTCTCCCTCTAGGGATTGGTGTTGTTGCTGGGTTTTATTTTTTGTGTTTTTGTGGGGTGTTTTTTAAATTTTTGCTCCTGGTTTTCTTTTTTCTGCATTTTGGTTCAGTGGCTTTCCTGGGCTAAGTCCATATTCCCTATAGAGTGCATCCACTGAGTTCTCTGCTCATTTTTTCTGAAGTTCTCCTTTATTATTTTAAGCCTGGCTTCCTAGGGTTCAGCCCCGTGTCGATACAATTTAGTGCTGAGCCATTAATCGATCAGAAGATTTCCCTGATTGCCTCAAACTTGACGTTTCCCATCCTTGGCAGAGTTCACCTGTGAGTGAATCACACCTTCAAACTTCAGGTGGTTTAAAAATTGTCCCAGGTTTGCTCACTGCCTGTTTCTATCTGGGCTTAAAGCCAAAGGTGACTGACAGGGACTTCTGCTCTGGGTCTTTGCTGGGTATGCAGATTGCCTTTGGGATCACAGGAATATGTGCGAACTCTTCAAAGTTCCTTTTCATTTCCTAGTTCTCCACATCTTCCTTTTAAATTTGTGGCCAGGATTTTGTTTTGCTCCAACTGAAATCACAGCCTCAGGCAACTGGGATGCTAGGAGCAGATTCCTGTTTTTTGTTTTTTTTTTCCAGCAACATCCTGGGCATAGGGCTTTATTCACAAAGCCGAGCTCATCGTCATATCAAAGAGCAACAGAATCTTGGGAATAGAGATTTTCCTGCAGATTCCTGTTCAAGGTCAAACGACTGACCGTGCTCTGGGTATGAGCCTTTTAACAGAACTGCACCACTGAGCCCCGGACTCACTGTTGTTTTCGAGGTTCAATGGTTTTTCTTGAATAGATGCTTTTCAGTTTGTTCTTATTAATAACAGCCATTTCAAGACTAGAATTATTCATTGTGATGCTGTCCAAACTATTAATTTTTCATCTCATGAATTGTGCTTTTGGTGTCATTTGTAAGAAATCTTTGACTAACTCAAGGATGGCCACAAAGTTTTCCTCCTATATTTTCTCTTAGAAGTTCTATAGTTTTGGGTTTTATATTGAGATCGATGAGTCATTTTGAGTTAATTTTTGTGGAAGGCACGAGGCTTGAGGCAAGGCCCACAGATTGCATTTGGAAATTCGATGATTCCATCACCATTGGTCGAAAAGGCAATTCTTTCTCCACTGAATTGCCTTTACCCCTATATCAAAATTGGCCATATGTGCGGGTTTATTTCTGGAATCTCTATTCTTTTCCATTGGTTTATATATTGCTTCTTCAACCAACACAATCCCGTGTTGATTACTGTAGCTTTGTAGTAAAACTCCGGATCAGGTAGTGTAAGTCTTCCAATGTTGTCCTTCTTTTTCAAAATTATTTTGGCTCATCCACTTCCTTTGCTTTTCCGTATAAATTTCAGAATAAGCCTGTGAACGTCTGCAAAATTGACTTTTGGGATCTGTAGATCAATGTGGGAGATTTCAAGTCTTAACAATAATTGATCTTCTAATCAATGGACAGTATTTCATTTATGGAGGATTTATTTCTTTCATCAGTGTTTTGGAATTTCTGCATACAGATCTTACACTTTTTTTAGATTTGTTATATGTATTTTATTTGGGGGGGTGCTATTGTTGATTATGCTGTTTTCACATTTTCTTAACTTCTGTATTCTAGTATATAGCAATGCTGCTGGTTTTTGTACAGAGACTTCATGACTTGCAACGTTAGTAACTTCCCTTTGTTGTGTGGGCGACTGCCTGTAGAGTCTTTGGGATTCTCCACACAGATAGGTATGTTGTCTGCAAGACATACTATTGTATTTGTACTTAATCTATATGCCTCTTTGATATGATTGCCTTCTGTACTGGGTAAAACCTCGGTGCACGTTGAATAGGTGGCTATCCTTGCTTTGGTCTCGGTTTTAGAGAGAAAACATTCAGTCCTTTTCATACTCATGTGAGATGCTAGCTGTAGACAATTCATCTTCCGTTGGACCCCTCCAGTTACTATTTCAGGTTTGTATCTTCCAGTTCTAGAATTCCCATGTTATTCTTTTGTGAATAATTTTCTTCCCTCTATTGAGATTTTGCATGGTTCCTCATTATACACACGTTTTTCTTTAAATCCAAGATTACGTTCCCAATAACTTTTAAACTTTTTATTCACTAAATCTATATTTGGGTCTATGTTTATTAATGGTTTTATAAGTTGTGTCTGTCTTTTTTTTCTTAAGACTCTGGACATTATGATGCTATTCTGCTGAAGGTCTGGTTTTGTTGTCTCCACTTAGAAGCTGAGTTTTGTTCCAGTGGGTAGTTGACGTTCTTGTGGATAAGCCGTCTGGGGCCTCACTCTTCCTGGGGTGAGTGGGTGGGCTGCCCTGGGTGCCTCTGGCTGGGATACCCAGGTACAGCCTCCTGCCTGGCATCTGGCCCTTCGCCTCTTTTCTGTAGGGAAACAAGGTCCTAGAGTTAAATCCCTTGTGTCATAATTAGTTCAGAGTCAGAGAGTTGCTCATCGCCTCCCTGAGCCTCAATTTTCCCATCTGTAAAATGGAAAAAATCCTTACGCCACTGATAGGGTGGGCTTGCTTGCTTTCTCTCTTTCTCTCTTCTTCCTCCCTCCCTCCTTCCCTCCCTTCCTCCCTGTCTCTCTCCTTTCTTTTTCCTTCTCTCACTCCCTCTCCCGCCCCTCTGTGAGGAGTGTTTAATTGAGGGGATCTGACTTTAAAGATTGAGTATCAGCAATGCTCACACACACACACACACACACACACACACACACACACACACACTGTCCACTTCAATTCTCTGCCCGCGGATGGTGATACAGCCCCGCTCTGGGTCTGAGCCAGCCTCTCTGGGACAGGAGGACCGTGTCCTGGGCTCTGGCACCGCCGCGGGAGGAAAAGCACTCAGTGCAGGCACAGCCCGCCCGTGTGCGCAGGGTGTGGCCCAGACCAGGGCCTCTGCTTGCGTCCCACAGTCTGGGCCCCAAGGTGCACCAACCTTCATGGACAGACCGGGCCGCGCCACCCCAGGGAGCAGCGGGGACCCGAAGGAGTGCCCCTCAGGACAGCTCGGTGCTCCCGTTTTCCTCAGACTCCGGATTAGCCGGGCTGCCTCCTTGGAGTCCTTGGCAAGGGCTGCCCAGGGAGGGTGGGCAGATGGGGCCGGAGGGCAGAGTGAAGCCGTAGCAGCACAGCTGCACCCCGAGCGTGGTGGGGACCTGGCTGGACACCCGTGGGTCGCCCCTGGATGAGGCCCTGGGACCTTTTCCCACTCAGGCCTCCTCGCCCCCGGGGTTGCTCCCCCTCCTCCCTCACCTCCCCCAGGCTAAGTCCCCGCCCCACGCGAGGGGCTGTGGGATGAGGCCTCGGGGGCGAGGGGTGGGAGGGGGGCTGCCAGCAGGTGGACTTTCAAAGACACAGTGAGTCCGCGAGCACTGGCCCACGCGGACAGATGGCCAGGGTGGCCGCTGTGAGCGCGTCGGGGTCTTTGCCAGCCAAAAGGAAATCAGCTTTTACAGAAAGTTATTTGGCAAATGAAGAGCTCCTGCGTCCTCGTGTTCTCCCTGCTCAGCACAAACGCCGGGCACGCACTGGGTGCTGGACACCGTGGTGGCACAGCTAGTGTTGACAGGTCCGTGCCAGCGACAGCCTGCGGGCCAAGCCTGCGGCCTTACATGACCCTGGTGCCCGAGGCTCCCACCTGGCAGTTGAGAGAAAGAGCACGGATCCCGAAGGACCCCAAAGCAGGGGGCACCGTTGTCATTGGTGAGGGCATTGTTCCGAAGGCGTGGCCCTGGGCATGCGGGGGGTGGGGGTGTCAGCATGGCCTGGAGTCCCCATGGGGAATGGATGGGCATCTCAGGCCCGGGTGACAGGTTCCCGGCACCACTTGCAGGGCCCTCACGGAGGTCAAGGCTCACCTCCCAGGGCCAGATGCCCAGAGAGGCCACGGCACTTAGATGTTGCTCTGGTAACCGCCCGAGAACTGGGGACAGGTGTCCCGGGCACATGGGGGCCTCAGAGACCAGGCCCAGGACTGGAAGCCCTGCCTTCCTCCGGGCAACCCGACCACGATGGGATGGAGCCCGCACTGAGGATGGCCATGCCTGGGGTGGCGGTTGCTGAAGCCCAGCCAGGCAGCCCCGCTCCATTCCCAGGCCGCGAGGGCCTGTGAGGGGGGGCACGTCTCAGGGTTCCCGTCCTCTGTCCCTGACACTCAGACAGTGTCTTCAATCCCCAGGAGTCTGACTCTTTTTAAATATATATATATATATATATATATATATATATTTTATTGATTTCAAAGAGGAAGGGAGAGGGAGAGACATCAATGATGAGAGAGAATCATTGACTGGCTGCCTCCTGCACTCCCCCTACTGGAGGTCAAGTGCACAACCTGGGCATGTGTGCCCTTGACTAGAATTGAACCAGGACCCTTCAGTCCGAAAGCTGACGCTCTATCCACTGAGCCAAACCAGCCAGGGCGAGTCTGACTTTTCGTTATTTGATTTGATTTAACATATTTTAACGTGGAAGCCCCTCGTTCTTTTCTAAAAGATTTTGCAATTGAGGTAGAATTTACATACAGCGAAAAAGGTCTCGAGTGAACAGCTTGACGAGTTTTGAAAATGCGAACACCCGTGTAACCGGCACGCGAGTGACAGAATGTTTCTGTCACCCTAGACGGTCCCTCACGGATTTCCCGCCAAAGCGCCTCCCCTCCAGAGGGCCTCGCTGCCCTGGTTTCTGTCACTGCGGTTGGTTTTGCTCGCTTGTGGGCTGGGTAGGGAACGTCCTGTCATTTGCGTGCTTCTGACTTCTCGCACGTGGCAAACTGCTTTGAGGTTCATTCACAAATGAAGTGTGTGCAGTGTTTTGCATTCTTGTTTAATGGAGTTTCATCATATGAACAGACCACAGTCAGTCATTTTGTTGGTGGGCATCCGAGTGGCTTCTGGATTGGTAGTTTGGGGCTATTATTAATAAACTAGAGGCTCAGTGCACGAAATCTGTGCACAGGTAGGGTCCTTAGTGGCTGCCGGCTGCCAGCCGGGGCCTCTCTTCCCCTGGCTGCCTGCCACTGCCGCCACCCCCTGGTCAAACTCCCGGTCAAGGAGACAATTTGCATATTAGGCTTTTATTATATAGGATAAGCAGTGATGAGCATTTGCGTAAAAATCTTTTTGCAGTTATATGTTTTTACTTCTCTTGGATAAATACTCAAGATTGGAACACCGAGATCATAGGTCACCTTTCATGTGCTAATTGGCCATTTGCATATCTTCTTTTGTCAAGTGTGTGTTCAACTTTTGCTCACTTCAGTTCCTTTCTTTTTGCTATTGAACTGTACAAGTTGTTAACGTATTCCGGATACACATATGAATTGCAAATATTTCCTCCTGTCTGTGGCTTTCTTTTTCATCAACATTATTTTGGGTAGGTTTTTAATGTTGATGTAAGATTGGGAGACTAGTATAAGGGACTTCTGTAACTCTTCATTCAGACTCATGAATTGCGTACATTTTATCACATTTGCTTGATTATTCTTGCCCAGTGGTTCTCAACCTTCTGGCCCTTTAAATACAGTTCCTCATGTTGTGACCCAACCATAAAGTCATTTTCGTGGCTACTTCATCACTGTAATGTTGCTACTGTTATGAATCGTCATGTAAATATCTGATATGCAGGATGGTCTTAGGCGACCCTGTGAAAGGGTTGTTCGACCGCCGAAGGGGTCGCGACCCACAGGTTGAGAACCGCTGTTCTTGCCTTTCTCCTTCCATCCCTCTCATAGATGTATGAATGTGCACACACACCTATATGTTTATATGTACATACACATATACACGTTTATATTTCTGTGTGTATACATATGTGTATAAAGATACGTAAACATGCACACACGTGTGTGTGTGTGTATTTACCCCCTTGAGCCAATGAGGAGAAGTTGGGGACATCATGACCCCCTAACCACACAGTGTGTGTCCCAGGGACAGGGGTTATTTCCCGTACCCACAAAACAAATATCAAACTCAGACAATAGATGCCGATACGATTCTGTTACCCAACCCACAGCGTATATTCACATTTCACTAACGGTTACAATGTGTCCAGTGTAGCTACTCTGTTGCAAGTTCAGGGTCCGAGTCCAGTGTGGTTCAGGGCACTTGAGTGCCGTGTCTCTTTCGTCTCCTGTCGTCTGGGCCAGTTTCTCAGCCTTTCTTTGCCGTTTGTGCTCCTGGCCTTTCGGAGAGCGCAGGTCAGTTACTTTGCAGAACATCTCTCAGTTAGCGGGTCGCCCGGCGTTTCCTCAAGAGCAGCTTCCGATCGTGCAATTTGGGGGCTAGAATCCCTGCGCCGTGTCTTCTTGGTGTATCGCGTCTGCAGGTGTGAGGTGTCGGTCTGATACTAGCGATGCTCGCTTTGACCTCGCCGTGAAGTTGGCACTGGCCGGGTTCACTATGGTAGAGTGATGGTTTCCCTTCCGTACCTCATAAGGAGTTGGTGGGTGCCATAACAAAGCATCTCAGGCTGGTGGTTTAAATGACAGAAAGTGTGCTTTCTCGTAGTTGTGGAGCCTAGAAGTGCGAGATCAAGATGTGGACGGGTCTTTTCTGCAGAAGCCTCTCTCCTGTGGTGCAGATGGCCACCTGCCCACTGTGTCCTCACAGGACTCTCCCCCGAGCACAGTCCCCTGGCGTCTCTTCCTCTTCTTGCAAAGACACCAGTCCTATCAGATTAGGGACCACCCAGAGGACCTCATGGAGCCCTAGGGACCTCTTTGAAGGCACAACACACCCTAAGGCTCCGGGGATTCGGCCCTCAATGTGCCAGTTTCGGAGGGACGCAATCCAGTGAATCGCAGAGACACCCGGAGACTGTGCCAACAGCCTGCTCCTCATAACACGTTCGCCTGGTGGCTCAGGACGCCACGATCATTTGCTCTTCGTCTTTCCTTCTCTATACACCACTGGGTATTATTCCAAAGGAAGAGGAGCTTTCCCCTCCTGTATATCTACCCATTGTAGTATAGTTGTGTGCCTTTTTATACACCCATTACTATTGTTTAGTTTTGTGCTCCAATTGTCCTAAAGTTCACCAGTAGGAGCTTCTTCAAGCTGGTTCCTGTGTCATTTTTTGGACACTTTCGCCACCCCCCCCCCCGCTTTAATTGCTCTGTTATTTTTTTAATTGATTGATTTTAGAGAGAGGAAGAGTGGGGGAGAGAGAGATTTGTTGATGCATTTATTCATGCATCCCTTGGTTGCTTCTTGTATGTGCCCTGACCGGGGATCAAACCCATAACCTTGGTGCATTGGGATGAGGCTCTGAGCAACTGGGCTGCCCAGCCTGATCCTGTATTGCTCTGTTTTTTAGATTCACAGCGGAGATGGGGGGTGGGGGAGGAGGCTCCATTTGTAAACAGTGAAATTATTGACACGGGTGGGTTTGAACCCCCTACCTTGCTCCTTGCTTTCTATTTTGTCCTCAGTTTATTCCTATTCTTTTTCTCTGCCTTCTTTCAGGTTCATTATTATTATTATTTTTGTATTGCATTTTAGTTCTTTTAATGGGTTTTCAGCTATTTTTCTTTATGTTATTTTTACTTTTCCAAGATTACAATATGGATTCTTAACCCATTATAGTCCAGTTTGAATGAATGTTCCATTTCACATATAACATAAGATGCTCACAGCAACATAAGTCCACTTATCCCCTGCAACCCTTTGGACTTTCATTGTCATAAATTTAACTTCTATATAAACTATAAGCTCTATTATTTATCTATTAAACAACTGCCTTTAAGAAATTAGAAAAATACAATTTTATATTTACTCACGTAGTAACCATTCCCAATGCTCTACAGTCCTCTCTGAATATCAGAATTTCCACCCATTATCATTTGCCTTCAGCCTAAAGAACATCTTTTAGCATTTCTTGTAGTATATATATATGTCTGTTGGCAAGGAATTCTCCTGGGTTTCATTTGCCAAGAATGTCATTATTTCTCCCTATGTTTTAGAAGACAGTTTTTGCTGGATTCAGAATTCCAGAATGACACTTTTTTTTTTCCTTTCAGCACATTAAAAATGTTATCTATGGCGTTATATTTCTGATTGTTCTCCGTGTATATAATGTGTCTTTTTTCTTTGACCACTTTTAAGATTTTTCTTTTGATCCTTCATTTTCACAAGTTTTATTTACTCTGGCGCACCTAGGTGCCATTTACTTTATACAGACTCTTCTTTGGCCCACTGGCACTGCAGGTTAATGCTTTCCATTACATTTTGAAATGTTTTCACCACTATAATTTTACATACTTTTTTTCTGTCCCCATTTTTCTAGGACTCCAACCACATCTATATCCGATTGCTTGAAATTGACCCCCAGTTCAGCAAGGCTCTGTGCAATGTTATAAAAACCTGTCTTCTCTCTGGATTTCAGTTCGGTTAATTTCTATTGGCCTGTTTTCAAGTTCTCTGATGCTTTCTGCTGCAGTTTTCAGTCTGCCGTTCAATACATTTTTCACATCACACTTAGCATTTTCCAGTTCTAGAATTTTCATTTTATTCTTCTTTATCATTTTCCTTTCTCTCTTGATATTTTCATCACAGTGCATATATATCAGCGGTTCTCAACCTGTGGGTCGCGACCCCTTTGGCGGTCAAACGACCCTTTCACAGGGGTCGCCTAAGACCATCCTGCCTATCAGATATTTACATGACGATTCATAACAGTAGCAACATTACAGTTATAAAGTAGCAACGAAAATAATTTTATGGTTGGGTCACAACAGGAGGAACTGTATTTAAAGGGCCAGAAGGTTGAGAAACACTGGTATATATGCACATTCCATCAACACTTTCTCATAAAAATTTAAAAACATATCTGTAATGCTTATTCTAAAGTTCTTGTTAAGGAATTCTACCGTCCATCTTCTCTGAGTTTGCTTTCTTAAATGTATTTGTTCTTTTATGAAGGGTCCCATTTTCCTGCTCCTTTGTATGACTATCAAGCTTAGATTAAGTGAAAGCCCATTGCGCATCCCAGAGGCTCTGAAGTCTGTTACTCTCCTCTGAATAGTGTTACCTTTTGTTCTAACAGGCAATCAAATTACAAGCAATTACTGTGACCTGGTGGAGGGTTGAGTTCAGGCTTTGAAGGGGCTAGTTTATTTTATTTTTTAAATTTCTTTATTGATTATTACATATATGTCATTATCCCCACATTGCCCCCCCGCTCATGCCCTCACCCCCCGGGTGTCTGTGTCCATTGGTTAGGCCTATGTGCATGCATACCAGTCCTTTGGTTGATCGCTCCCCCTTCCCCCCCCCCCACCCTCCCTACCTCCCCTCTGAGGTTTGACGGTCTGATCGATGCTTCTCTGTCTCTGGTCCGTTTCTGAGGGGCTGGTTTATATCAGCATTTCCTGGCCCTACGTTCACCCTTGGTCCTGGGGCGTGGCCCTTATACCTACGGCACTGCCCTTCCTTGGCATCAGCTCAAGGACTAACATTGCAGAAGCTGAACTTCGAAGTCTGTCTTACCTGACTGAACAGCTGGTTAAATCTCTGCTCTCGCCTTCCAGGCTCCTTGTGTTGTTTTCATGGAGATCTTTGGAGTCTCACCTGTATAATTCAGGGGCCAGCCAAGGTTTGAAGAGGCATTTGTATGCAGATTTTGGGATACCCCCTTCCCCTCCCTAAACCCCCCCCCCCCCATGCCCTCTCCTTTCTGGATTTCTTCCTTCACTTTACCCTGGTTTCTCTGAACTCAGCCCTTGACTCTTCAGCCTCTTCACCCTTTCTGTTTGAGCTCTCTTCCCACACGCCATAGAAACTGGAGGGTGCCACCAAGGGAAAAGTATAATATATATAGTGTGCCTGCTCTCTGTCTATGCATCTGTCTCTATTTTGCTTGTTAGATTCCACATAGGAGTGAAATCATATGGCACCAGTCTTTCCCTCAGACTTGCTTATTTCGCTTAGCATAATGCACTCCAGAGCCAATCCATGCTGACACAAGGGTAAAATTTCATTCCTTTTTTATGGCCAAGTAGTAGCCCATTGTGTAAATGTAGGACAGTGTTTTTATCCATTTTCCTGCTGATGGGCACTTGGGTTGCTCCGAACCCTGGCTATTGTAAATAGCACTGTGTGACCACAGGGGTGCAAATATTGTTTCAAATTAGCGTTTCAGGTTTCTTCGGATAAATTCTCAGAAGTGGAATTGCTGGGTCATAAGGCAGTTCCATTTTAAAGCTTTGGGGGTAACTCCATACTGCTTTCCACAGTGGCTGCACCCGTCTGCATTCCCACCAACAGTGCACAGGGGTTCCCTTTTCTCCACATCCTTGCCAGCTCTTGCTGTCTGTTGGTTTATTGATGACAGCCATTCTGACAGGTGCGAGGTGGCATCTCATGGTGGTTTAATTTGCATTTCTCTGATGACCTGTGACTCTGAGCCTCATGTCATGTGTCTATTTGCCTGCCTTCTGTGTGTCCTCTTTGGAGGAGTGTCTCTCCAGGACCTTTGCCCATTTTTTTTAAATTGGATTGTTTGTTTCTTTGGTGTTGACTTTTATACGTTCTTTATAAGTTTTGGATATTAACCCTTTCATAGATGTATATGCAGATGTGTTCTCCCATTCAGTGGGTTGTCTTTTCATTTTGTTGATGGGTTCCTTTGCTGTGCAAACCCTTTTTAGTTTGATAGAGTCCCATTTGTTCATTTTTCTTTTGTTTTCCTTGCCCGTGGAGATATATATATGTATCAGACTAAATATTGCTATGAAAAATTATTTCTTCTAGGATTTTTATGTATTTCTGGATTTGGTTTGCTAATATTCGGTTGAGGATTTTAGCCTCTATGTTCATCAGGGATATTGGCCTGCAATTTTCTTTCTTTGCAGTGTCTGTTTTTGACATTAGGATAATGCTGGCCTCATAAAATGAGCTTGGGAGTCTCCCCGCCTCTTGAATTTCCTGGAACAGTTTGAGAAGGACAGGTGTCCATTCTTCTTTGAGTTTTTGGTAAAATTCATCTGTAAAGACTTCTGTTTGCTGGGAAATTATTTTATTACTGTTTCAATTTTGCTAGTTGTAATCAGTCTATTCAGATTCTCTATTCTTCTTGATTCTGTTTTGAAAGATTGTATGTTTCCAGGAATTTACGCATTTTTGTCCAGATTGTCCAATTAGTTGGCCTATAGTTGTTTATAGTATTTTCTTCCAAAATCTTTTGTATTTTTTAAGTACCAGTTGTTACTTCTCTCTCATCTCTGATTTTACTTATTTGGGTCCTCTCTCTCTTTTTCTTGATGAGTCTAGCTAAAGGTTTGCCAATCTTGTTTATCTTTTAAAAAAGCAACTCTTGGTTTAATTTTGTTCTTTGTATTGTTTTGTTTTTTTACTCTATTTTGTTTATTTCTGTTCCGATCTTTATTATTTCCTTCCCTTCTACGTACTCTGGGCGTTGTTTGTTAATTTTTTAAGTTCCTTTAAGTTTAAAGTTAGATTGTGTATTTGAGAATTTTCCTGTTTCTTGAGGTAGGCCTGTAATGCTATGAATATCTGTCTTAGGACTATATCCCTTAGTTTATGGGCTATCTCATTCTCATTGTAATTTGTTTCAAGTTATCTTTTGATGTCTTCCTTGACCTCATTGTTAGCCCATTTATTGTTTAGTAAAAATTTGTTTTTGCCTCCATGACTTTGTGTGTTTTTAGGTGTTTCTTTTCCTGTGTTTGATTTCTAGTTCTATACTATCATGGTCAGAGACGATGCTTGCTACGATTTCAATTTCCTTAAATTTATTGACCCTTGTTTTGTGTCCTAACATGTAGTCTGTTTTAGAAAATGTTCCATTTACACTTGAAAAGAATGTGTAGTCTATTGCTTTGGGGTGAAATGCTCTGAAAATAACAATTAAATCCATCTGATCTAGTCATTTAAGGCCACTGTTTCCTTGCGGATTTTCTGACTGGAAGATCTATCCACTGATGTCAGTGGGGTGTTGAAATCCCCTGCTGAGATTGCATTACTGTCAATCTCGCCTTGTACGTCCATCAAGATTTGCTTACATATTTAGGTGCTCCTATGTTGGCTGCATAAATGTTTACAAGGGTCAGATCCTCCTGTAAGATTCTCCCTTTATTGTTACACAGTGTCCTTCTTTGTCTCTTACTCTACCCTTGTTTTAAAGTCTATTTTGTCAGATGTAAGGATTGCTACACCAGCTTTTTTTTCATTTCCATATTCTTGAAATACTTTCCCCATCCCTTTCCTTTTAGTCTGTTTCTTACATTAGTTTGCCACAATTAGTGAGCCGATCTCGATATGTCTTTATTCACTAGAGTCTGTTTATTATTCAGATTTCCTCACTTTCCCCCTGAAACCCTTTGTCTGATCCAGAATACCATCTGGACATCCCATTGCATTAGCCATCATGTCTCTCAGGTTCCCCTTGGTCATCCTGTTGACAATTCTTCAGGCTTTCCTTTTATTTATTTTTGATGACCTTGAGAGTTTTGAAGAGCGCTCATCAGATAGTTTGTAGAATGTTCCCAAATTGGGATTTGCCTGATGCCTTTCTCATGATCAGAAGGGACTAGTGTGCTTGGGGGAGGAAGAGCACCCAGGGGAAGTGACACTCTCATCACAGCACCTCAGGGGCATGTGCCGCCAATGTGCCTCAATACCTTTGTGTTAACCTCGATCACCTGGCTGGGGGAGGTGCTCCTCTAGCGCCTCCTCAATGAAGTGACTCTTTTATGTCCCTGTCACACTGTCCTCTTGGGAAGAAAGTCACCCTGTGCAGCCCACACAGGGGAAATGGGAGCTATGCCCCCTGAAGGACTGAACATCTGCATCATTGTTTGGAATTCTCCCGCACAGAAGACTTTACTTATGTATTTATTTATTCACTTAATCACTTACTGATGTTAATGTGGACTCATGGATATGTATTTTATACTTTAGGTTATCATCCAATACCAGGGCATTTATTTTGTCACTCAAATAGTTTCCGTGTTGACTGTTGGGAGCTCTTTCAAGCGGCCGCCTTATCCCACTGACACACTTCCCATCGCCGTCAGTCCTCTGTTTGGGTTAGTTTTCGAAAGCACGTTCTTACTTTCTGGCACTACAGGATGCCTCGGGCTCATCTTGTAATTCCCCCACCCAGGCCTGCAGTCGGTCATTTATCCGAGCAGCCCTGGTTCCTTCGTTGGGCAATGGTGCTCGAGGCTAACATCTGGGCCCAAGATGTGCCTGTGGCTACCGGAGTATCGCTGCTTCTCGGCCCTTCAAGTCGGCAGAGCCAAGAGATACGTTTGCTCATACTAACCCGTGCAAATGCACGTCTATACATCTCTCTCTACGGAACCATCTGTGTTTATATTATGCTAAACACGAGTTCACGCCGATGTCTCCGATGCTAATGCACCACCACACGGATCATTCTAGACGTCTCCCCTCCTTACCGGCAAGCTCCCACTCCGATCATGAGAAACTGCTGTGGCTCCCACCACCTGCGATCCACGCGCTTAGCTGTTCAGTTCCAGCACATGCAGGGGCGTTTCAGGCAGTGGTTCTCAACCTTCTGGCCCTTTAAATTCAGTTCCTCATGTGGTGACCCAACCATAAAATCATTTTCGTTGCTACTTCATAGCTGTCATGTTGCTACTGTGATGAATCGTCATGTAAATATCTGATATGCACGATGGTCTTAGGCGACCCCTGTGAAAGGGTCATTCGACCGCCAAGGGGTCGCGACCCACAGGTTGAGAACCACTGGTTGCAGGGTTGGTAACCTGGACCCCCGTGATCAACAACTTTTGCAACAGGAGCACAGCGCTCAGGCACAGCCCTTTGTGCCTTTGGTCTATGGACCACACTAGGTTCCCAGGCACCTCAGGCAGCACCTTACCTGCCTGAGGCTATGTCATACATTTGTAATATATTCAGATTATTTTCTCACATCTGCATTCTAGTCTGGGATGCCCAACCTCCTAAACAAATTTTTTAAAATTTGCATATGTTAGTTCACTCCTTGTGCTATAAGGTTTTTATGGGTTTTGACATAGTGTTATACATCTACTGATACAAAATAATTTCACTTCCCTAAAATATTCCTGTGCTTTACCTGTTCACCCCTTCTCCCCAACTTCCTAGAAACCACGGGGTTTGTGTATGTGTATGTGTGTGTGTGTGTGTGTGTGTGTGTGTGTGTGTACTGTCTGTCATTGTGCCTTTCCTGCAGTATCGAATAATGGGAACCTTACTGTATGTAGCTGGCTTCTTTCACTTAGCCATAGGCTACACAGCTTCCCTTCTCATTTCCTCTTCGTCCATGTCTGTTTGTGACTCAGCAGATCATTTCTTTTTGTTGCTGAATAATATTCCATTGTGTGGGTGAACCACCGCTTGTTTTATCCATTCTCTGAAGGACATCTTGGCTGTTCCCAGTTTGGGGCAATTACGAAGGAAGTTGCTATCAACATTCACACGCAAGTTTTTGTGTGGACATAAGTTTTCAACTCAGTTGGGTAAATTCCGGGGAGCTTGATGGATCATATGGGAAGACTATGTTTAACTGCGCGAGAAACTGCCAAACTGTCTTTGGAAGTGGCTGCGCCATTCTGCGTCCTGACCGGCAGCGAACGAGCGTGCCTTGCTGCTCTGCGCCCGCGCCCGCCCTCCGGGTGGGTATTCGTTGTCGCTTTATTTTGAAAGTCGCAACAACACGTGCTATTTATTCACTGTGTGCATATCTTCATCGGTAAGGAGTCTGTTCAGGCCTTTGTCTTAATGTTTTAATTAAGTTGTTTGTTTTCCTATTGTTGAATTTTCAGATTTCTTTGTTTATTTGGGGTAAAAGTTCTTTGGAAGATATATGTTATGCAGATATTTCTTCCCAGTGTGTGGATTGTCTTTTAATTCTCTTAACAGCGCCTTTTGCAGAACATAAGTTTTTGGTTAAAAACATGCAATTAATCATCTTTTTCTTTTACAGAGCCTGCTGTTGGTGTTGTATTTTAAAACTCATCGCCTTTTTGCTATTGAGTTATATAAGTTATTTATTAAAAAGTGGACAGAGGACTTGAATAGACATTTTTACAAAGAAGATAGACAGATGGCCAGCAGGCATATGACAAGATGCTGAACATCACTAATCATCAGGGAAATGCAAATCAAAACCACAATGAGATCCCACCTCACACCTGTTAGAGTTGGCTATTATCAATAAAACAAGAAATAACAGCTGTCGGTGAGGATATAGAGAAAATGGAGCCCTCATACACTGTTGGGGGGGGGGGGTTGTACATTGGTGCAGCCTCTATGGAAAGCAGTATGGAGTTCCTCAAAAAATTAAAAAGAGAGCTATCATATGAGCCAGCAATCCTACTTCTGGGTATTTATCTGAAGAAAATGAAAACATGAATTTAAAATGAGATATGCAGCCCTATGTTCATTGCAGCATTATTTACAATAGCCAAGACAGGGAAGCAAACTTACTGTCCATCAGTGAATAAATGGATAACGAAGAGGTGGTACATTATACAATGAAATATTAGTCGGCCATAAAAAAGAATGAACTCTTTTTTAAAATATGTTTTTATTGATTTTAGAGAGAGAGAAAGGGGAGAGAGAGGAAGGGAGGGGGGAAGAGAGTGAGAGAGAGAGGGAAATATCAATCAGCTGCCTCCTGTACACCCTCTACTGAGATCAACCCCACAACTGGGGCATATGCCCTGATTGGGGAATTGAACCGGCAACCTTCACGTGCATGGGATGTTACCCAACCAACTGAGCCACACCAGCACGGCAGGAATGAACTCTTGCCATTTGTGACAACATGAGAGTATTATGCTAAGTGCAAAAAGTCAGACAGAGACAAATCATGTATGATTTCATTTTTCTGTGGAATCTAAAAAAACAAACAAACGAACAAAACAAAACATAGATACAGAGAAGAGAATGGTGGTTGCCAGAAGGGAGCGGGGCTGTGGGTTGGGCGAAATGAGTGAAGGGGTACAGACTCCCAGAAATAAAATAAATAAGTCAGGAGGATGTAACACACAGCCTGGACTTTCACCCAGATCAGCAGGAGTGCTGGCTCGGACACAAAAGCCACATCCCAGGACCATAGATCCCCCTTTTCTTTATCTTTGAGTTCTCCCTTGGGCACGAATGGTCTCGAGGCGAACGTTTGAGAGCCGACAGAAATTCGCAAGGTCCTTTGGTTATTTTCGATGAAAAGGACTTCGGCCCCAGAAGATAAACAAGCCCGGAGAGCCTCAGATCTGTGCGCACTCGGGTCCTGCAGTCTTTTTCACAGCAGCGGTCCTGGGTGCCTGTGTCCTGGGCACATTCCGTCCAGCTGGCTGCGGCCTCCCGCGATGCCCACCAGGCCCGCCTGTCTGTAGTCAATCATATTGTGTTACAAACTGAAAAGTTGCTAAGAAATTAAATCTCAGGAGTTACATCATAAGAAAAAAACTGTCGTGACTGTGCATGGTGATGGATGGTAACTAGAATGCGTGTGGTGATCATTCCACAAAATACAAATACTGAATAATTATATTGTCACCTAAAATTAATATAACGTGATATATGTATTATATCGCAATAAAAATAAATTTAAAATAATAAAAATAAATATATAAAACTCATTGCCAAACTTAAGGTCAAGCAGCAGTCTTCCTACATTTTCTCCTAGGAGTTTTACACTGTCACAATTTAAATTTAGATTTATGATCGATTTCCCTTTTATTGCTGCCCAATATTTCTTCTGCAGATAGAATCCAGGGCTGACAGTTCTTTTCTTCTTTTTCAGAACTTGGAAAATGTTGCATCACTTCTTCCCGGCCCCTCACGGTGTGGGGTGACCAATCTGCCTTCATCTGGATTGGGGTTCCCCTGCATGTGATATGTCACTTCTCTCTGCTTGCTCTCAGGCATTATTCTTTGTCTTTGGTTTTCCGAAGTTTGATTCTGGTGTTTCTCGGCCCAGATTCTTTGGTGGGTTACCCTGTTTGGGGTTCTCTCAGCTTCTTGAACCTATAAGTTCATGCTTTTCACCAAATGAGGGGGAATTTTAGCCCTTCTTTCTTTAAATCCTTTTTTCAGTCCCATCTTTCTCCTCCTCTTCTTCGGAGACTGCGGTGACATGAGTCTTAGAACCTTGGGAATAGTCCCGCAGCCCCTGAGGATCTGTTCAGTTTTTTTCCAGTCACTCTCCTCTCTGTGGCTCGGTTGGTCTGCCTTCCAGTGCTATTGATCTATCTTGGAGTTCACTGCTCCCCTCCTCTGCCATCTCTGATCTACTATTGAGCTTGTGCAGTGAGGTTACTTTTTAAAAATCTCAGGTACCGTATTTTTTTGGTTTTTATTTTATTATTAAATATTTTTTATTAATTTCAGAGAGGAAGGAAGAGGGAGAGAGGGAGATAGAAACATCAATGGTGAGAGAGAATCATTGACCAGCTGCCTCCTGCAGGCCCCACACTGGTCCTGTGTCCTGACTGGGCATCGAACTGTGATCTGCTGTTTCATAGGTTGATGCTCAACCATTGAGCGACGCTGGCCGGGCGGTACTGTATTATTTTAGTTCTAAAATCCCCCCTGGTATTATTTTATATCTTCTATTCCAGCGGTTCTCAACCTGTGGGTCGCAACCCCTTTGGGGGTCGAATGACCCTTTCACAGGGTTCGCCTAAGACCCTTGGAAAACACACATATAATTACATATTATTTTTGTGATTAATCGCTATGCTTTAATTATGTTCAATTTGTAACAATGAAATTGGGAGTCACCACAACATGAGGAACTGTATTAAAGGGTCGTGGCATCAGGAAGGTTGAGAACCACTGTTCTATTCCTTTGGGGAGATTTTCTGTTTTCGTTTGTTTGTTTCAAGCATGGTCACCGTTGCTGTTGAGGCCTCGCTGGGATTGCTGCTTTAGAGTCCTCGTCAGGCACCTCTGGCATCTGGCTCACCTCAGGGCTGGCACCTCTGGTTGCTGTTTCTCATTCCAGCCGTGATTGCCAGGTTTGCATGACGAGTGAGCCGTATTGCACCTGGATATTGGGGGTGTTATGTACCGAGCCCGACCCTGCTCCGCCTCCCTGTGAGCAGCAGGCACTCTGTTCAGGTGTAAATGCAGACTGGGTGGGAGTGGGTGTTTAGCTTCCTGCCTCACACCTTAGCAACACCCAGCTAACTGAAGCCAACCACTCACACCGCCTTGCTCAGAATGGAAGTTCCATTTCCCCCTCAACGCTGCCAATACCCCCTGTCAGATGTGCCGGGTGCCCCGAGTCGGAGCAGAACGGGGAGCATGCACAGAGGGGCACAACCAGGGTTCCCACCGGGCCCCCAGGTCTGCAGGGTTCCGCACTGGAGCTCAGAGCGTTTAGAGGTGAGGCCTGAGGAGGGCAGGGCTTTCCTGAGCTCCTGCTTGGCAGACCCCGCTCTGTCCGGGCCTCTCTGAACACTCTGACTTTACTTTCCCCAGAATGTTGGTCAGCCATGCCAGGTGGGACCAGCACCACCCGGACCAGTGGGGGTGGTGGGTGGGGGGTGGGGGATGGGGGGCTTTGGAAAAGGCCAGTTACCAATCCTGACTGTGTGCTGGCCCCGCGAGCCTGCAGGTCAGGGTTCGGGAGGTGCTGGCCAGCATGTGTACTGGGGCCGTGTCTGGGTGAGGGCTCCCGGGAAACGGGGTGGGGGTTGGGGGTAGGGGTGGGATGGGGCAGTTCTCAACAGCTCAGAGCCTGCAGCCCACAGCTCTCCTCCGTCAAGACAGGCTCTGGGTCTGGGCTCCCCTCTGAGAGGGGCTGTGTTTCCTATCAGCCCCTCACCCTTCTCCCCCTGCTCCCCCCACTCCCCACAGACTCGCTTCCAGGCCCCTGTACACGGGCCTCACTGCTTGTCTCTTCTTTTAAAGAAAGAGGGGAAATTGCATTAAAGCCCAGGGAGAGAGAAGAACAGTCAGTGTGTGCAGATGCCAGCCTGTGTCCCGGGCCTGTCCTTCCCTTGATTCCCATGGGATCTCGGACACGGTCCCCTCCCGGTATGTAGGGCCACGCTGAGCCCTTGGAGGGGGCGATATGGGGGCGTCCTGGGCCTGCTGGGGGCAAAGGCCTCTTGGCGTTGGAGCCTGTGGAGAGCAGGCGCTGAGGGAACCCAGGCAGGTCCCGGGGAGCAGGGTGACAGCCATGTGTGTACATTCCCAGAGCCTGTGCTGGTCCTTGTCCACGACACAGGAGTCGCTTGGCCACCAGGCGTGCAGAGCCCCAAGCCTGCATGTGGCAGTGGGACGGGCAGCACACGTGGGACATGTAAACACGGTGGGGCAGACGCACTGGGCCCGGAGCTGAGCTGCACGCGTCTCCTGACCTAGCATCTCAGAGCGCGCCCGCCGCCTTCCTTCCGCTGCCAGCAGCTGCCCACGGCCTTCCTTTGAAGCTGCAAACCTGCTGTTCCCATACTAAGGGGGAGGGGGGTTTGGGGGGGGGGGGCACGCCAGGGAGCCGCCCTTCCACCTGGGGCCGCTGCGGGCACTGCTCTCCCAGGGGGACTGCACCCAGCTGCCCCAGGGGGGATGTGCTTGGAAAGGAATCCTGCCCCCATCCCGGTGTTTTGGGGCTCACCTTCCAAATAAGTCATTGCACCCACCTTCCTTACCCCAGGCTCTGCGTCTGAGGAGCCCTCCCTGAGACAGTAAGACATGGCCCTGCCCTCAGGAAGGCCACCAATGGTGGAGTGACGGCTAGTTGCCAGGGGCCACCGGGCAGGCGCAGAGCACCCGAGCGGCCCACGAGGCCAGGCCGCCCAGTGTCCAGTGTCCCCGCGGCGCCCTGCGTCCCAGTCTGCCATCGGCCCGAGGATGCTGCTTGCTGGCGTGAGGATGGGGAGAGCGGCGTTTCCTGGAAAACTGGCCTGTCTGCCAGAGCATTAATCACAGGAAAAATGACAACCATCCCAGCCAGCCTTCGATTGCTGATTGGGGTAAACACAGTGGGATTAAAAGAAACCACTAGAATTCCAGCTCATTAGAGCTGAGACGTTACTGAGCCTGGAACCGCGTCTTGTCGGGTCCCTCCAGACCCGGCGGCCGGTGGAAAATCCGGCTAATCCAGAGAGTGTGGGAGCCCGCCCGACCCGGGCCCTGAGGTCACCGAGCTGGCTGGAGGCAGGGTGGGCCCTGGGCGGCCCGCGCAGGCCCCTGACAGTCACGATCGCACCGAGCCCTCCCCACTCCCTGGGAGAGAGGGGCCGTCACTCACTGACCCGCATCTGGGATCCCCCAGAGAGGCCAGGGGCTGGCCCGGGCACACAGCAGCGAGCTCTTTCCTCCCGGTGTCAACCAGCTCCGGCTCGCCCTGCCCACCCTCTCCGGCTGGCAACAGAGGGGCAGGCCGCCTGCAGCCTCCCTGGGCAGAAGGGCTCCACACGCCTCTGTAACGGCTGCAGGAGGGACACGGGTGTTGCAAGCTGCATGTGGTCTCTGGTGTATATGCCTCTTTATTTTTTCTCGAAGCCTTAAAAAATGTACAACCTTTCTTAGCTCACAGGCCGTGCAAAATAAGTCTCGGTCAGAGTTTGGCCACTGCGCTTTGCTGACCCCTAGTCCACTGGGGTACAGACGTTCCTGCGGCACCGATTTCTCCACTTCTCCCTCTCTTAACCTCCTACTCATTCTTCACAGCCCAGCTCCAATGCCCCCTCCTACGAGAGGTCTTCCCAGCATCCCTGCTCCAAACATCTGTACCCCAGAGCTGCCCTCTGGCCAGGCAGGGCTACAGGGCACGGCGCCCACCCTCGGTGTCCTCTCGGCTGGCCTCTCTCTCCAGTACCTGCACGGGGCATCCTGCAGGCACCAGCTTGGAGGGGGCGATCAGTGGCCACACTGCTCAGCCTCCAAGTCGCAAGTTTCCAAAGGGACGCTGTGCAGGGCAGCCAACTCCAGCTCCTGCCCGAGTGGTTGTCACTGTGTCTGGGTACACAGCCAGGCTCCGAGATCCAGGAGGACAGCACGGGGTGGGCTGCAGGGGGGGCACAGGGAGGGACAAATCGATTCCAGGAAAGACTTAGGCAGGGCTCCCAGGCTGCAGTCAGGAGGAAGACATTCTGGGGGGGAGGGGGCAGGGGGGACAGCACAGGCGAAGTCCTGAGGCGGGAAACTGGCAGCATGATGGGGAGAAGTGGGGCTTGGATGTCACTGTGGCCCAAGTCACTTCAGCAGGGCCAGGACCGCTGTGGGGTCCTCGTCCCCAGCACAGGCCTGGGCCACAGAGGAGCTCGGCACACAGGGTGGAAGCTCCTGGTGCTCGGGGGAAGGTGGGCAGCGACAGAGGGACGGGCGGCGTGGTGGTGGCAGCTGTGGGGGGAGTGCCTGGGCACTGAGGCCACTGCGGGAGGAGGGTGCTTTGAGCTGATGGTAAGAAGGTGTGGCGGCCAGTGGGTGGTGATGGCCGGTGGGTGGTGAGGCGGCCGGTAGGTGGTATGGCGGCTAGTAGGTGGTGAGGCCTACAGTGATGGGAGTGGTGAGGACCAGGCCAGCGCAGGACGGAGAGAAGGGTTCAAATCAGGCTGGACGGGGCGTGGGAAGCAACATCCGTCCCCGAGGCCGGAGCCCAGACCCCGTGGTCAGCATGCCCGGCTCTTGGCGAGGGACTTGATGAACCTCCTCTGACTCAGAGACCCCGATGCAGCCTGTGTGTGAGTCTGACCAGGGCCCCTCGGCCCTGGCCCCAGCCTCCTAAACAGAGGTGAAGGCTGAAGACTTCTGGAGGCCAAGTCCCAGGCTCATGTAGAGAGGAGGGGGCAGCGGCCCAGACACAGGCTAAATCCGGAACCTTCCGCCCCGCTGAGCCTGAGACACCCACCGCCCAGCCTCACTGGCGACTCTGGCTGCAGCTTCCCAGCCTGCACGATGCCTATCGGAGCCCTTGATGGGTCCCCAGGGAGCAGAGGGCTCTGTGGACAGCAGACCCTCCCTGCCTGGGCCCACGTGGCTGGGGACGGGGTGAATTTCCGCTCGGTCCCCCTGCTCCCTCCCCTCCTGCCTCATCAGCTTCACAGGCCTCCGCTCAGGGGACAGAGCTCGAGGTCAGCCCCTCCAGGACCACGTGCTCCCGGGAAGGTTCAGGTTTAAAAGCCAGCGGTGGCCCCTCAGGGCCTCAGGAGAGCCGCAGAGCCTGGGCCTGGAGACCCGCCCCACTGCGCCCTCGCCAGTTCCTCTCTAGAGAAAACCACAGGCCCCTCTGTGGCCGTGGGGTGCCCCCTCAGATGGCCGCGCCCCAAGCCTGGGAACCGTGGGTAGGTCACCTCACACGGCAGGGGTCTCGGGATGGGAAGGGGACCCTGCAGCTCCAGGGGGACCAGCGCCCTCACCGGTCCTGAGACGGAGGAGGGGGAGCAGGAGGGGCGGAGTCAGAGTGTCTGACTTGGGTCTGGAGATAGGAGGTCCTCGGGACTCAGCCCTGGGGAGGTGGCTGCGCCTCCCCCTCAAGTTCAAAAGGCCTTCTCATGTGAAAGCGATACAGCAGGCAGCTGCCCCCCCGCCCCCCCAGGGCTGAGTCCACGGACCTCCTATCTCCAGACCCAAACGTCAGGCCTGAGCCCTGCCCCCTGGGGGTCCTGCCGAGGAGGCCACTCCGGCCCCTGGGCAAAGCAGCAGAGGGGCCTCAGGCAAGCACGCTGGTGCCTGCCTCAGTTTCCCCGCTTGTTACTCTAAGACTGGCACCAGGAGAGCCCATGATGCTCAGACAGTGCTCAGACTCCCAGAGGCAGAACCACTGGTCCTCTCTGAGGCCCCCCCTTCATCAGCTCTCTAGTCTGTGTGACACCCCAAAAATTAGAGTCTGGGAACCACAAACATTCGTTCTCCCACAGGGACTCTGAGGGTCAGGATGAAGTCCCTCCAGAGACGTTGGCTGGGGCTGCAGGCTCAGCAGAAGGCTCAACTGGCGCAGGAAGGTTACGCCCAGGCTCCCTCACTCACAGGCCTGTCTCCGACCACATGAGCCCCCTCCACAGAGCTGCCTCAGACATGAGAGAGAGAGAGAGAGAGAGAGAGAGAGAGAGAGAGAGAGACCAAGACAGAAGCCACATTAAGGAAAACCTGATTCTAGAAAGAACATTCCATCTCTTTTGCTGCATTCTGCTCAGTAAGAGCAGCCCCCCCTGAGGCGAGGGCATTACAGGGGTGTGAACACCGAAAGGCAGGGTCCTGGGCCATCTCAGATGCTGCTCCCCATACCTCCAGAGGGATTTAAGAGACAAGCAGAGGTATCGGGGTAGAGAGGGGCCCGGTGTTCAAACCCCTCCATAGGTGGGGAAAAGCCTGCCTCTAGAGAGCAAGGAGGGCTGGTACCTCAAGCACCCAGGGAGGAGGGGGAGGGGGCTCATGGCCGCTGCAGGGGCCCTCGGAATCCCGCCCAGCTCCAACTCCCCCTCCCCCTCCCCCTCCCCCTTCTCCTCCCTCCTTCCTTCCCCCTTCTTTCCCTTGCTCTTCCCCCTTCCTTTCTCTCTTCCTTCTCTCCCCTTCCTCCTTTTTAAAGTACAGTTAGCATACGATGTCCTATTAGCTTCAGGTGTACAACATGGTGATCCGACCTTTATACCCCTGACAACGCGATCACCGTGATAAGTCCAGCAGCCACCTATCGCCGTGCAAAGGTGTCACACTCTCCCCGGCTAGTCTGTGCACTGTACATAACATGCTCGTGACTTAATTGGTTTTATAACTAAAGGTTATAAAATAACCTCTGGCAACCATCCGTGTGTTCTCTGCATCTATAGGTCTCTTTGTTTCCTGTTGCTTGTTCATTTGTTTTGTTGTTGTTATTTTTTAGGTTCCACGTGTCATTGAAATTATACGGCGTTTGTCTTTTTCTGCCTGGTTTATTTCATTTAGCGTGGTACCCTCTAGGTCAGCCGTGGGCAAACTATGGCCCGCGGGCCGGATCCGGCCCATTTGAAATGAATAAAAAAAAAAAAAAAAAGACCGTACCCTTTTATGGAATGATGTTTACTTTGAATTTATATTAGTTCACACAAACGCTCCATCCATGCTTTTGTTCCGGCCCTCCGGTCCAGTTTAAGAACCCATTGTAGCCCTCCAGTCAAAAAGTGTGCCCACCCCTGGGCTAGGGCCATCCCTGTTGTTGCAAATGGTAAGATTTCATTCTTTGTATGGCTACTATTCCATTGTATATATGTGCCACATCTTTCTAATCCATTCCCCTAGAGATGGACACGGAGGTCACTTCCATAGTTTGGCGATTGTAAGCAACGCTGCAATGAACTTGGGGTGTGTGTATCCCTTCAAATTAGTGTTTTCATTTTCTTTGGACCTATACCCAGAAGTGGGCTGCTGGGTTGTATGCTGCCAGTTATAGAAATAGCCATGAGGGTGTAGAGTACGGCACAGGGAATATAGACAATAGCATTGTAGTAACCATGTATTGGCATCAGATGGATGTTAGATTTATTGGGGTGACCACTTCATAAGATATATAAATGTTTAATCACTACATCGAAAATCTGAAACGAATGTAATATTGTCAACTATAATTAAAAAACCAAACTTTTAAAATATATTGTTATTTCAGAGAGGAAGGGAGAGGGAGAGAGAGAGGTAGAAACATCAACGATGAGAGAGAATCATGGATCAGCTGCCTCCTGCACGCCCCACACTGAGGATCAAGCCCACAACCCGGGCCTGTGCCCTGACTGGAAATCGAACTGTGACCTCCTGCTTCATAGATTGATGCTCAAACACTGAGCCATGCTGGCTGGGCAAGAAACGAATTTTAAAAAAAGAGAACTAACATCCCCTTCCTTTTTATTCCTTCCTTCCAGTTCCTTCCTGTCTCTTCCACCCACCCACCCTCTCAGTCACTCCCTTACCCAGCAGCCACTTGCAGGAGAAGCTGTCCGAGCCGCTCGTCCCACCTGGAAGGAACCTTGAAGAGGGAGGACCACAGCCAGCCAGGGCCTCAGGGGGCTGTCGAGGGGGAGGGGGCAGGGCCTGTCTGCAGGGAAGGCTCCCCAGGTCTGGTGGGGATGACCCGGAAGTGGGTGGTGACGTAACCTTACTACAGACCTCACCTGTCATGGGGGTCCCCCACCACATGCAGCGGTCGGCTCCTCCAGGTGCCCCTCCTCCCTACCTGTCAGGTCCTAGGCCCCCATACCCCCTGCAGCCCTGGCTCTGGGCATGGCTGGTCCGACCAGCCCAATCCCACAGTGCCTCGGAGAAGCACCAGGAATGTGGGCTTGGAGAGAACCCGGGGAGCAGAGGCCTGGCAGCGCGGCCGGTGGCACAGCCTTTCCCCAGGCCCCAGGGTGCCCCGCACCCCTTAGCCCAGTGCCCCAGGCAGCACAGGCGAGTACATGGTGACATGATGGCCATCAGCCACAAAGGGCTGTGGGTCGTGCCCAGCTGGACTCAGAGACAGGGGGCAGGGTGGCACCTCCACCCCCACCACAGTCTTGAAAACCCAGCCGCCTTTGTCAGGTCCCGGGCCTGGGACACGTGGTGGCCTGGGACCCTGCTCCCCACCCAGGGCCAGTGTGGAGAGCCCTGTGTAGAGCTCACGTGCAGGGCCAGGCCCAGGTCCAGCCCCGGAGGCCGGAGCCGCCACTGAATGGCTGTTCAGGACGTTCTTTGCTGGCTGTGGGGGCACCGAGCACAGACACACAGATGCAATCTGAGGGGCGAGGGGCGGAGAGCATCTGCAGCCTGACACCCACCCATGGCCCCGGGTGCAGCTCTGTTTGGGGATGAGGTGGTCTTCCCATCGCGGGGCCCCAGGACCAGGCGGGCCTGTAGAGCCAGGGCGGGGGCTTTGGTCCTAGCCGGTGGGGGCGCCGGGTGAGGGCAGGAAGAGGCCAGCAGGGAGAGGGCATGGCTGGCTCTGCTCGCCTGCCCCTGCCCTGGGCCCCATCCCTCTTCACGTGGTGGTGGTGGTGGTGAGGTTACTCCATTTTGGGGGGTCCAAGGGGAGTGCCTTCCCGAGGGACAGGAGTGAGGGAGCAGAACGTGTCTGGTGGCCCAGAAAGACATCAATACCTGTGAGTGAAGCTCGCATCCTACAGGTGGACTTGCTGTGTGCGAGGGTCTGCCAATTTCACACCATTCGGCCAGAGCCCCTCCCCGAGGTGCTCCCGGTGCCCACCCCCACACCCTTGTTAGCTCGGAGGGAGGGCTGTTGTTATGGCCCAATGCCCTCCAACGTCTCGTTTCTCTCGTTTCATTTCATAACATGAATTTCCCTGGTCGAGGAGCTCTGACGCTCGCTGCGGGTTTTACTCCTCTTCTGTGGGTGCCGGTTCAGAGCCGCGGTCCGTGTTTGTATGAGCACGACGTCTAATTAATTTGCTTGCTGCTTATTAGGAATATTGCTCCTTTGTCTAGCCAGTGGCGGTAAATGCCTCTCGGCCTGCCGTTTACTGTTGATTTTCATCTGGCGAGAGGCCTCCCCCAGGTCCCTTTGCTTTTCCTTTATGGCGCCTGGGGTTCCAGTCTTTTCTGGGCAGGCTTCCCTCTCCCGCATTTCCCTCTTTTCTGAGGCTCCAGTGACCTGTGATCTGTTAGGTCTTCAGTCCCGGCAGGACATTTGCTTGGTGTGAAGTAAGGGGCTGACACCCGCTGGGTGACCCTGCTCCCTCGCCCCTCTCCCACTGCCGGGAGCGCCGGGTCCAGGGCGGCGGGGCCCTGTGCCGGGAGAAGAGCCTGATGCGCCAGAGGAAGGTGGGGTCCTGGCAGTTTTCAGCCACTGAGGCCTGGGTGAGGTGCTCCCTGGAAACCCCGCACCTCAGCCCCACCGCTCAGGTCTGCGCCCCAGCTGAGCCGTGGTGGCACCCCGTCTCTGTGCCACGCGCAGTCTTAAAGCTCTCTGCAGCTTCAGAGCAGTTTCGAGTGTGCCCCTCCTCACGGGGTCACCTTGCGCTCTGGGGTGCAAGCTCAGAGTCCCGTGCCCCCTTCTCCCCACCCTGGCAGACCCTCATCCTATACAAGGTTGGAAGAAAAGGGGTCGCCTGCTCAGTTGTGGGGGCTTCTGGAGTCCCTGGCATCTGGAGAGGCCCTGGGCTGTGAGAACCCACCCGGCCTCTTCCTGAGGGTGGGAGGAGCTCTTTGACTTTCCTCCTGTCCTCGTGCCACATGCAGGCAGGACGGGAGGCTCATCGTCCTGCTGGGCATCTGCAGCCGCTTCTGTGGGCTGCGTTCTGGGCCAGCTCTTTGCCTTTCTGTGACCAGTGCACACAGCAGCCTGCCAGGCAGACTCCATGATTCCTCCTTTAGAGGAGAGGACAGAGGCTCAGAGAGGTTAAGTAACCTCTACAGAGACACACAGCGTGCAGGGAAACGGAAGTCACAGAAGGAGGCGTCGCAGTGGCTGAGCCGGAGGACGGCAGCAAATCACTGCAGTGTCGGCACATAGTAGGCAGTCGGACAACTGACCTGCCTCCTCTCTCCCTCCTCCCCTTCTCTATGCCCCTTCCTCGCTTTCCCAGCTGACTTCCTCGCCACCTGAAATCCATGAGGACCAAGCAGGTGAACACCAGCCTTGAGACAGGAACTCAGCAACCGAGTGGCAAGCACCATTCATTTGAGAACTCACTCCATAAACTTCCCCGCATGTGGAGGACTCAGCCAGGCACCCCTATAGTCCGCAGCTCTCTGTCTACCTGGAAGTGCACACCATCCTAGGGCAGCTCTCAGGAGGTGGACATTGGAGGTGGTCCCCGAGAGGAGCCTCGAGTCTGCTTGTCAAGGATCTGAGCCGCTGGTGATGCTCCGGCAAGGGCGGGGGTTGGGGGGGATGTTCGGTCCCCAGTGTGCAGAGAACAGCATGTAACATTTTCAAAGCTTGTTGAACAGAACACAGAAGGTGCACAAGATGATGTATGGTTTCATGTATAAAATGCAATAACCAGTAAAAGAAAAAAAGTGTAGAAATGAGGATAGTGGCCACCCCAGGGGCCGGGGGCTGCTGACCTGCGGGAGGTGTGCCGGAAGGTTTCCGGGCGCTGGCGAGATTGTGTTTCTTTATCGGGAGGAGGCTGGCGAAGGTGCGCCTCTGACTTTCGGGAAATCTAATATTGTCCCTGTGATCTGTGGACTTCCCTGCCTGTGTATTATACTCCAATAAAAAGTTGAAATTTGTTGAAACCCGAGCTCAGGGGATGGGAGCGTTTGAACATTATTCCGCTGGTGGCGGACCGACCCAGGAGGCCCCTGAGCGATGGCAGTTCGTGACCGGGGCTGTGTTTCGGATGATGGATCTGGCGGGGCGCGCGCGATGGATTAGCGGGCAGGGCCGGGGACGGCTGGCGATTGCTCAGCGCCTGTCGCCAGTGCAGGTGAGAGCAATTCACAGCCCCTCCGGGGAGGAGGCGCCGTGCGCGGGCTGTCGGAGGCCTCATTAACTACCGGAAAGAGAAATGAACCAATTTCACAGCCCTGGTCGTGCCTTCTCCCAGGATGTGAGGTCAAAGGCAATGCGGGTGAAGGCCGGTAGCGATATGATTAATTCCCCTGGATAAAGCCTTAATCTAACACCTAACAGCAAATTCTTGTTTTTCCATTAAAAACAATTCCTCAGCCCCCACGTCGGCTGCCAGGGCCTTAATGAGATCCCTTTCCCACCCGGGGGCTCAATTGTACCTTCATTCCTCCGCCATGGGGTTCGGGAGATGGCTAGCTTGGCGGTGGCCGGTGGGGCTGTTTGCACTGATGGGAGGTGCGGGGCTGGATGGGACATAGCGGCACCGAGTTCTTGCGACCTCGGCTGCACTGCAGGTTGGCCTAGCTCCTTGGAAGCACGCGTGGGGAGGCTGGCTGGGGCCAGGCCTGGGCACGGGGTGAGATGGGAAAGGCCCTCACTATGTCCCGAAGCTGAGTGACCCGGGCAAGGCTTGCCCCTTCCTTGCTCCGTCTCCTCCCAGGTCGGGTAAGACAGCTACCCCCTGGGAAGGCCGTCACCCTGGAATCAGGTCCCTGGCTGGGGAGGCTCAGCGTGACCCTGGGCAGGAACATGCTGGTATGCCTAACTCTGGGGGAGGGGTGGTGGGCGACCACTCCCGGCATTTGCCATCAGCCGGGGACGCTTCATGGTGTGGCACAGGAAGTGGTCTGTGGCCTTGCTCCTGCGATACGGCCGTGGAGGCACCTGTTCAACTTGGACCCCAACAGAGAGTGACTTGCCACCAAGGGAGGTGATGCGAACACCGCCTGCCTCCCAAGACCAGGTGAGCGGTCGTCCTGGCCTGCCCAGGATGTTCCTGCTGGCGGCTCCAGGGGCCCTGCATCCAGGACACCCCTCTCTCCCAGGCAACGGCGGAGGTGGTCGCCCTCCTTGCAGGCCTCAGTAAAAGCTTGGGGATGGAGAACAATGGCATCTCAGGCTGAGGACCTGGGGTGAACCCTCCCCGAGCAGCAGCTGGGACTGACCCCAAGCACAGCACCCTTCCCGCCCAGTCCTCAGAGAGGGGACTGGAAACTGCTGTCAGAATCCAGTCAAAGCCAGATTGTTGGACAGGAGAGAACTTTACCCTAAACTCTGCCTGTTGTTGGGGTGTTTGCTGTGGATCAGACGGACCTGTGCCCTTTCCAGGCCATGGGCTCCCTCAGCCCCATCGAATCCACGCCTCGTCTCCAGAGACCCGGGGTTAACACGATATCCTCCAGAGTTGCTGAGGAGGGGCTGGCTGCCCTCATGCCCCCCCCCCCCGCCCCCACCTCTGCAGCCAGCCTTCGGGAGCCAGGAGCACTCCTCCCCACTCCCGGGACCTTGGCTCAACCAAGCTTACTTCCCACCGGACCTGTGCCAGTCACAAGCTTGCCAGCTGAGGCCTCAGGGTCTGGCCCACCTCACAGGGCTCCCCGACTCCAGCTGCCTCGGTTTCCAACAAGGAGCAAGGCCCAGGGTCATTGGGCGGCCACCCAGCCAGGTCAGAGCATCGCGGATCTGAGAAATCCCTTTAGAGGGAGCGTTATGGTAGCTTTTGGCCCGGTCACAGTATCTGGGACTGGAAGTCTCACCTCCGTTAACGAGGTGTCACCGGAGGGGTGTCCAGCACAGGCCTGGATGCTGGACAGGCCGATACGACTCCCAAAAAGGTTGCCCAGCGGGCGGTGCGCATCCAAGTGGGACACCTCCCGGCCAACCCCCCGCTGCCCGGGAGGCGCCTGTGGGAATCGCATCCAGCGGAGACCTGGGCAATCAGGAGCCACGGGCTGAAAACCTTTGTCACTGAGAAAATATGCAGATGCTTATTAGAACAACATTTTTTGGGCTCTTGTAAAATAAACATATTGGGTCGAATGTTGCTACAAGTACTACATTTACAGAGAGGCAAGGAAGGTATGAAATTGTGGTTAGAGTTGGCGAAGATGAAAAATTACAGCGGGGTTAGCTTCTTGTGCTGTAAATTGGAAAATTCCGAGATGTGTGGCACCGCTGTGGAGGCCCAAACTTCTAAATGAAATTTATTATTTCTGTAAAATCTGGAAACAACATCTTCAGGGATGACAAATGCAGAGAAAACATGATTTCCGGCTTGATATTTGGTCTCCTTGCAGACGGTTTTCATTAAAAAGGGCTTTATAAAAATGATAAAAATGTTACAGTTTGCTAAATTAAGTCTGAAACAGTGTTATGTAATAATCTGGTGCATTTTAATCTTTTTTTTTTTTTTTGAAAGCCTGACATATTGAAAAGAACCTCAGTCTTGGGCACCACCAAAATAGAGGAAAGAAAAAAGAAACACTCCACTCATCTTGGGTTGTTTTGTACATTTCTTAGCTGAAGAATGTCCTCAGGAAGAGTTGCTGCCAAGTGAGTGAGCATCGAAGACCCGGCACTTCAGACCTCCAAGAGCTGTCGTAGCCATGATGGGGCCAAAGGACAATGGGTTTTCATTGTTCTGTTTTCTCTTGGAAACCAACATGGAAGAGGATAACTGCTCTGTTTCCACCTCTTGGACCCATAATGCAACATACTCAAGAATTTGGGGGAGCCATGGAAGAGGCAGAAGGAACAAGCCCCAGTTTACAGCTCTTGTGGGAAGTCTTTTGAAAAAGAGCAATGGAAAGAGCCTTCCAAAGGACCCTCAGAAAGGGTCTGGGTTCTGGAGAAAGAAATTGAATTTGAGAGGCAGCTTTGGGGAGTTGTAAGAGGACTGAGGTCAGACTACAGAAATCCATAGCTATGACACCATCAGGGCCAAGGATTGGATGGATGACTGCATGGATGGATGGGTGGATGGATGAATTGGATGGATGGATGGATGGATGGATGGATGGAGAGATGGATGGAGGGAAGGAGGGAGGGAGGAAGGGAGGACTGGATGGATGGAGAGATGGGTGGATGGATGGATGGATGGATGAATTGGATGGGTGGATAGATGGATGAATGGAAGGATGGAGAGGTGGATGGAGAGATGAATTGGTGGAGAGATGAATAGGTAGATGGGTGGGTGGGTGGGTGGATGTATGTATGAATTGGTTGATTGAGTAGATGGATGGATGAATGAGTGAACTAGATTGTGGGATGGATTGGTGGGTGGGAGGATGAATTGGATGGATGGATGGATGGATGGATGGATGGATGGATAGATGGATGGATTGGATGGATAGATAGATAGATGAATGGGTGGATGGATGAATGGGTGGCTGGGTGGATAGATGGATGTATGGGTGGGTGGATGTATAGATGGATGGATGGATGGGTAAATGGGTGGGTGGACAAATAGATGGATGGATGGTGGATGGATGGATGGAGAGATAGATGAGTGGATCAACAGATGTATGGCAGGAAGCAGACAGGACCCAGCTTTGGCAAATGTGGATGATTAGACTCTGTAATAGTGTCAACCAGAGATGTTGTGGAAGTACCTGGGACCCTAGTGGGTGTCATGGCAAAACCTGGAGTGGATGCTCTCATCTCTGGTCAGCCCCTCCCTGAAAACAACAAGGCCATCTTGTTGCTCCATTTGATTTTTTCTTTTTAAAAAAGAACTTATTAAAGATTACTTAACTGCAAAATGAAACCATACGCGAGCAACTAAATAGGATGTGACTCAGTCCCCGAAGCAGGGTGGCCTGTGGTGGGTAGCTTCTCCGGGGCTGTCCACCCTGGGGTGGGGTCAGAGCAGGGCGCCTAGAAAAAAACACTCCTTCCAAGGCTGACCTGCAGCCAGGACGATGCTCTCACCTCAGCTCAGCAAGATGCAGATTCTAACGCACGCAGGTTTAGACCTGCTAACTCCACCCCTCACCTGTACACCAGGCTGGCCGATTGCCCATGAGATGAGGTTCCCTCCCAGCTTTGGGTGCTGTCTTCCATCTTCCCCCAAGTGCCTAAGGAAACTTCCTGGAAGAGTTGGGCAAGGTGGGCCTGGAGGTCGAACCTTGGTCCAGGGTCCATGCTATATCCTGGACACAGTCATAGATGCACAAGTCCCTTATGCCTCCATCTTGTTCCCATGGCGGCCCAAGGGACTCTGACACTGAAATCCTCGCTGAAAGCCAGAGATGATCTCTGCTTGCCTGTCCTCTAGCAGCCAGAGCAAAGCAGAAAACAGGCTTGATTCCCGGTGAACCCATGAGACCCTGTCCCGTCCAGAAGGACTCCTGGGATTGGGGCCAGGGTGGTGGAAGGTCCAATTCCCGCCCACGTGCTCACTCACCTGAGAGAAGTTAGCAGGAGGCCCCAGGGACCTGGAAAAGGGAACAGCCATTTTTGGCAAAGTCAGGGGAAGATGGTTTTTGGGCTGGGCCTTCAGGAGATGGGAGGTGCCACTCGCAGTTCTGAACTCACCTGGTGAACACACCTCGTGGGCCCTATGTTCACTGGGGGAGGGGCGGGGGGGACTAGCCAGGCCTCTGGAACAGCTTCCTGGAGCCGCGGGCAGTGCTTACACAGGCCTTCCAGCTCACCCGCTCTTGGAGCTGCAGGAACCGTGGCAAAGAACACAATTTCCAGTAAACAACAGGGTGGTCTGGGCTTTTTCCCCAAGAAGAGGCTCCAGAGAGCCAGTCAGACAGAGCCACCTCAGGGGCCTGGACACAGCTTCACTGGAATGTCAGTTAGAAACGACTCGTGTTTGGGTTGTCATCTGTTACTACAAATCACTCGCTGCCTTCTGCCTCAAACACCCCTGTGTCTACATTTAACGAACTGTAGTGAAAAGTGGGATGCGTGTCTCCGCAAGCCCGGACCCATCCACCACGGAGGCTCCCAGGCGGGCATCGCCCTGAGGGTAGCTGAGGAGTGAGGCGCGAGAGGGTGTCCCCAACATCCAACAAGGCATGCTTGACCTGGGTCAGATGACCGCACCCCCTTTGCCACCAGGCTGCAGCCGACCCCGGCTTTACCCGCCTGTGCCGAGACTGTGGGAACCAAGTGGGCATGGACCAGGACCCGACAAGGGGGCCCATCCACCCACGTTCCAGACGATTCTGTGAAAGAGGCTGGACGCTCAGCAAGACACTGGCCAGCTCAGGTTTTCCTGATGCCCAGACACACATTCAAAGTATGGGGGGCGGGGGTCTCCTTTGACACCACTGACCAGCCAGCCTTTTCTGTTCTTCCTGGGAGCCTGGTGGGCACCCCGGAGCAGCCCACCACAGGGACCTGCCCCTCCCCCAGGTCCCCTTTCAGAAGGAGCCCATCCCCTAGGAGACTGAGAGCTGGGTCCCTGTTCTATGGGCCAGACACACCGCTGATCACAGACGGGTCCCCACCTCGAGAGGGGCGTGGCTCCAGGACAGGGGTCTCACACTGGGGTCCCAGGGCTCTCTGCAACCCAAATGTGAATGTGCCCACCAACCCCCTCAGTGCCAGCGTGCTGGTGTGCACGTTCCTCTGGGAACAGGATCCAGTTTTTACCGTATTTCTAAAGGCCTCTGTGTGCCATGGAGGGGTCACACCAAAGAATGTTCTGGTCTCAAGAGAGGCTGTGGGGGCAGCGGGGAGGTGCGGGGTCAGAGCAGCCTGGATTCCCATCCCGGCCAGCTCCCATGATTGCCGGTGAGCCAGCTGGTCTGCCTGTCTGTTCCTACCTGTTCCACCGGCTACCTGGGCTGTCAGGACAGAGCCCAGGTGCCGTGTTGCCTCGATGTCTCGTGTCTACGTGGGAACATCACAGCTCATGTTCCCGGCCTCACGCGGCCCACGTGCCAGGGAGAGCTGGGCGTGTGACTGGAACCTTCTTTGTGGGAATAACCATGTCCTTCTGGGGCCCCGTGGGGACTTCAGAATCTATGGAACTTCGGTGCCTCCATTTCTTGTGTAATCTCACAGCGGCCTCGTCAGGCTGGGCTCACTGGATACGAATATAAGAACCAAGGGGTCATAGCCAGCCCGACAGGCAGAGGAGAGGGCACTGCCCGCCCTGCCCGCCCCAGCCCGCCTCTCACTGAAGTTCTGTCTACAGAGGGTGTGTGTGCCCCTGGAGCCCCACAGGCGGAAAGTCTGGGTTGTCTGAGCTCCGTTCCCCTGGCACTAACGGGCCTGCCTTTCCTTGATTCCACCCCCACTGCAGCCGAGGCCGCACGGGGCTGGCTGCGGGAGCGGCCCCAGAGGCTCGTTAGGAGGCCGGGCATAATGAGCGGCTGCAGCACCGGGCCACGCGGCCCGCGGGGCGCTGTTACATAAGCGAGCACCTCCTCCGCCCGCCGCATTACCGCTCCCACCACGCGCCCGCCCCCCGCACGGAGCTGTGACAGCCAGCGAGGCACCTGCCACCGCACACCCCCGGTGCCCAGAGCAGGCGGGAGTGATCACATCCGCCTGATGAGGGTGAGCCCAGAGGGCCAATCAGTGGGTCAGTGCCAGTGCCACCGCCACTGCCGGCCAGCCCAGCAGGAGAGCGAGAGCCCAGGGCCCGGAGCCTGAGACCAGCGCCTCCATCCTCATCAACGCCCAGTGGGAGGGGTCCCCCCTAAAGCCCGTGAACTCTGGAGGTCTGGCAGGTCTGCCCAGGTGGGCAGTGGCCGAGCTGCCCAGCCCCGCCTCCGGCCGACACAGCAGATATCTGAGCTGCGGAGATTCTAATGTCAGTCTGGTCTGAGCCTCTCCTCCACATCCCAGTGAGATGGACGGGGAGCTCACTCCAGCCCACCTGGCTCTGAGCATAGAAACTTCTGGAGGTGAAGTGAAAACTGACCACTCCTCGCTCCTCAGGCCCTAGGCACGAGTTCTGCTGCCCAGGGCCTCACAGGGGAGGCTTCTGTAGGTGGCGGACACAGGCCCGGCCATCACCGCTCAGCGGAAGCCCGGTTCCATCTGAGACAAGAGAAAGCCCTCGGGGAGATGGCACCCAGCACCGGGAGCCTGTCCCCTGCTCACGCCCACCCAGGAACCGCTGCGGCTTCTCGGGGCAGGTGGCCCTCGGTTGTTCCGGGGAGGCGGCAAGGCGCGAGGAAAGGCCACTGAGTAAACTCACTCACGGGACCATGTTTCCTCGTGGGAGACAAGGCGATGATCAGGTGTGAGGTCTGGGCACAAAGGAGGTGTCCTCTAGTTCCAGAGCCTTCGCTGGCTCCTGCCTCTGGAGCTTTGCAGACACCGGCGGGCCCCCTCCTCCCTGAACCCGCCCTCCGCACACCCTGGTTTTCCTGTCTGCAGAGCCAACGCCCCGGGCCTTCCACAGCTCCTTTCCCCGGACCAGCCGGGTCCCCTGGGGTGGCCTGCGGTGTCCCTGGCCCTCGGGCCCCCCTCCGCTCCGACAGGAGCCCTGCTGGCCCCACAGGCTGTCATCGCCCCTCCTTAGTTCTCTCCAAGCCGCTGCTGGTTTCGGAGCCTGGAACGTCTGACATGTTTTCCCAACATTTGCTTCTCATTTCAAAGGGCAAACCTGGCCAGTCGGGGAAGGTTCCGTGTTTTTCTCCTCCGCCGGCTCCCCTCTGCCTTCTCCTCGCCGGGAGAAGCGTCTGGGAAGTTGATCTTGGGTGGCTGTTCTCAAATAACTGGGCCGAGAAGCTGACAAGGAGCGAGCAGGACCAGCCCACGTCTCTGGCAGCTTCGCTTTCCCATGGACGTTTCCAAAGCGGGTTTGGTGCGAAGGGTGTTTCTGGAACTCGTCGGGTTTCTCCGGTCCGTGCCGACGGCTGTCCACAAATCGCATTTATCATGGGGAGGGCGGGGCCCACCAGCTGTCCGAGGGCCGCTGAGCCCAGCCACAGCCCGCACAGCGCTGGGCCTGCCTCTGCGCGCCTGCTCTAAGCATCCTGTGGACACGGGACCCTGGGCTGTGAGTCGGAGCTCCCCGTCCCCCGAGAGGCCCCCTTCCAGCAAAGGTGGCCGAGAAGGTGAAGGGGGAGAGAGTGTAGCACTGGGCCCAAAGCCCAGCCCACCGAGGGTCACCCGCGAGATCTCGGGGTGGCGCCACTCCCTGAGCCTCAGTGGTCCCGTCGGGACAAGGGAATGACAATAGCACCCACTTCTTCGCAGAAGCCGCGTGGGCTCCGTGAGGCCGCCCCACATGCCGCTGGGTTTCCTGTTGGTAACACCGTTCTGAGCACACAGCTTCCCACCGCTCTCATTTCTACTCAGTTACCACGGGCTGGGACACAGTAGGGAGAAAGGGCTCCTGCTTCCTGTGGGCGGGAGGTAGGGGTGGACTCATCTTGGGTGAGCTAGACGTCTCTCAGTAAAGGGGTCCCCTCTGCTGTCCCCTCCCAGGGGTCCAGGGGGCATGAGGCTGAGGCAAGGGGCGTAGAGCCCTGCCCACCCTTTGCCAGGAGGCTTCTCTGACCAGACCGAGCCTTTATTCACATTTTCAAGAATGGGAGCAAAAGCACCCTCCAACCCCACCCACTGGGCCCAACTAAACTCATTCCAGAGATAGGGAAACTGAGGCTGGGTGTCCCCCAGGCAATCCAGGAGCCGAAGGCAGCAGCAGAAGGGCCGAGCCTAATGTGTGTGTTGCGGGGGAAGGCAGGGGACAGGGGGGTTCTACCAGCTGCTGGGACAGCAGAGGCCCCGTCACTGGTCACTGACGAAAGGTCAGACCCGACTGCCCAGGAAACAGAAGCGCAGCGCGCTGACCTTTCTGGGCCAAAAGGAGGACAGTTTGATGCCATAACACATTTCGTTATGAAAGCAGCCGGGAAACCTTCACGGAGGCACGGCCAACAGCCTTGCTCAATTAGCATGAGCGCGGGCCTCCCTCCTCTCCAGGCCGCCACCCCGGCTTCCAGAAGGCAGAGGCTTGGCCCAAACCACAGCCCGTGGCCCGGGGGTGGGGCAGGGCTCTGCCGGGGCCTGCTGTCCACTGGCTGCTCCACCTACTTCGTCCGTCGGTCGGTTGGCTTCTGTGCCGCACCCTGTGCCGGCCGGGGTCTGGGAGATGAGTGGGAGTAGATGTGGCCGGGGGTGGATGGAGCTTCGTGGGGCAAGACAGTGCAATAGGAACCACAGCGGGCCAGGGGGCTAGCTCAGCTGGGTCTCAAGGAAGGCTTCCTGGAGGGGGGACCCCTGGAAGCCAAGTGTCCAGTGGACGGAGTAGAGGCAGCTCCATACAGGAGTCAGTCAGGGCGTGGCTCATGGCCGAGCTCAGCCTCTCACTGCCTCTCCCCTGGGGCCCCAGCTGGCAGCCCTTCTCCTGCCCTTGGCCCTGTCTTCTTCCCCAGAGCTGCCCCCATTCCCTCTCTGCTGTCTCCTCACCTGCAGGAACGGACCAGTTTCCCTTTGAGGTTCTCATTTCAAAGGAGCCGTGGAAGGCCCGGGCCATGGGTGTGAGCTCCATCCCACTCCCAGACTCTGATCCATGTCACCTCTGAGCTGAGCCAACCTGTGCTTTCCTTTGCCACCTGCACCAGCTTGTGCCCACCACCTGTGCCCACCTGCTCTGTCTTCGGGTACTGGCTGTACACAGTGGTAAACAAAGTGTCTATCACAAGGGGCGGGCAGCTGGAAGGCCAGATTTCTTTCATGCAAACTTATATCCTTGGGAAGGGACTGAAAACACATTTATCCTCATAAAAAGGGCCCGAGCTGCTGCTTTAGGATGCGCGGTTGTTGGTTACTGCCTTCTGATGGTATCCCAGACACAGACCTACGCTCCTTCCAGCGAGCCCCAGGGTGGCCTATGAGCCAGGGCTGAGACCTGGTGGGTGGCATGGGGGAGACTCGGCCTCCCTTCGTACCCACGGGACACATGGCCACACACCCACCCTCGTTGGCCCGGCCCAGAATCCTCACTGTGTGTCTCTTCACCCCACTAAGTGGCTCTGCCAAACTGGACAAGCAAATGTGCCCTCCCTTTCCCACCTCTGGGCCTTTGCACAGGCTGTGGCCCCACCTGTTTGCAGGCCGTTTCCACCCCCCACCCCCAGGCCTTCCCTTCCCCCCCCCCGAATTCTCCCCTCTCCCGAGAGTGGATTTGGGAGAGAGTGTGATGGCTGCAGGCTGGCAGGTCCTGGAAGCCCAGGCAGCACCCCTGCCAGGACACTCGGTCACGTGCACCCTTCCCTAATCCTCTGGGCCGTGGGTGTGAGCTCCTGGGGAGGGAGGGCCCTGTCTCTAATGATGAGCCATGGGGTTGATGGGTCTTACCACCTCTCATCAGCATGACTACCACACAAGTTATCTTCCTTTAAGAGATGGAGGGCACTGGAGCTCAGAGAGGTTTAGCACCCATCCCCAGGTCACCCAGCACGTGGCAGGGCTGGCACTCAGCCTCCATCCTTAAGTCTCCTGCTCTTGTTCCAGCTCTACCCCAGCTGCCTCCTCCCCCTGTTCCGGGGAGGGGGTGGGGGAGGCAGGAAGGCTCCCTGTGTTTATGGCACAATCCTGGAGATTGCTCCTCCCGGCCCCCGCACCCCCAGATCTGGAGGAGGGATCTGAGGCTCCAGACCGGCAGCGTGCCTCCTGGGGTGCAGCACAGCCGGGCAACCTGTGATTAATTTTCCCGTCCTCATTAATTCCCGGATTTCTCCCTCTCATTACGAGGCGGTGGGCGGCGGCCGGGGCTGCATGCTGGCCTGGCTCGGAGCAGGCTTACGGGAAGGCCGGGCGCTCCTAATTGCCTTGCCCAGGCTCTGACTGGCTCATTAGAGGTAATGAAATCTGCAAGCCCAGCGCCCAGGGAAGCGCCGGCGCCCCTCCAGGAAGACATGCAGGCAGGACTCTTCAGAGGAAAACACCCCAACAAGCAAGGGGTGCAGAGGCCTGGCTGGGCTGGGCGTGGGGGGGCTCGATCCAATGAGGCAGCAGGGAGACGGGGGCCTGGGGCTGGGCCTGCAGGACAGGGCACCGGAGGAGGGTCTGGCTCCTTCTCCCAAAGCTCGCCATTAGTTGCCTTTTTTGGGAAGAGCAGGTTCCAGCGCCACCCCGCCCCCCCGCCCCGCGCCCCCACCCCCGACCCCAGCCACCCCATCCCACATAGGGGGTCTGCCCCCTTCTCCATCCCACTGCCCCGAGCACCCTCCAGGGTGGGCAGGCTCAGGCCTCCTCCCTGGCCTTAGTCTCCGGTTTCCGCCCTGCCCTTTCCTTGTCTACTCAGAGAGAACCCTCTAGAACCCACCTGGCACCCAGGGCCCCTGAGACAGGCCCAGGGCTGCACTTTCCCTCCCCCACAGCTGGGCCTCGGCCCTCAGGGTCCTCCAGGCAGCTCAGCCTCCGGCCAGGAACGTCCCTTTCCTCCTCTTCCACCTGCGGCCTCTGCTCAGGCCAGGCCGGCCCGTTCCCTCCATCTCCCTAGGAGGAGTGTGAGCAGCCCTCCAGGCCCCCAGGCGCTCACCTGCACTTAATTGGGGCCGTTCTCCTGCCCGCCCCATTGCTCCTCTAGTTGCTGGCCTCTGCCCCGAGCTGGAGCATTTCTCTCTGGATCCCCAGCGATGCTCAGCCCAGGCTGCGTACACAGCAGGGGCCTAATAAGTGCAGGCTGGGATGAGCAGCAATGCCTTCTCTCCACTGGCCCCTCATGTTCTGCCGTCTGTGCCTTGGAGCTGGCCCCACCCAGTGTGGCTTTCCTAGGGGTGTGGGCAGCTCCTGTCCTCCCCAGCCTGGAGGATGGCCAGCAAGTCTCTGCTTCTCCTGAGACAGGAAAGCCACTCACGGAGCCCAAGCGGAGAAGACGTGAGGGTGAGTGGTCAAGGCAGGGGACTGCTGCCCTGCCTCCCGCACACGCGCCTGGGTTGGAGAGGCTGGCCGGCGGCTGGGGACTGCCTGTGTGGCCAGCTCCAGCCCTGGTGATGGTACCGATGGCCACCTCCCCCCAGGGCCCTCGTGGGAGCTGGGAGGGAAGGTAGTGACTGACTTCTCTGCCTGGTCTTCAAAGCCTTCCTGGGCATTCCCAACTCCATCCCCACAATTCCGGGCGAGCCCTCAGGTTGCTCTGTGAGTTAGACGCCATGTTGCTGTGAGGAAACCCCCACACACAGTGCCTAACAACAGTTCAGATCCACGACCTTGCCGTATGGAGGTCAGGGGTCTGACCGGGTCCCACAGCTGACACTGAGGCTTGGGCAGGGCTGGTTCTTTCTGCAGCTCCAAAGCGGAAGCCATTTCCTGGCCTTTCCCAGCATCTGGGGCCCATCGCGCCCTGGATCAATGCCCCTTCCTCCAGCCTCAAAGCCAGCAATGGCTGGCCAAGACTTTCTTGGTCGTATCGCTTTGACCCTGACTGTCTGGCCTAGTTCTTCACCTTATAGGGACCCTGTGATGACCCTGGGCCCATTGGAGAATCTAGAACCAGCTTTTTCATTGGTTTCTTGTGCTTAGGTTGGCATAGCTCGGGTAGTGAACACACAGTACAACACTGTATACAGGTGATGCATTATAGAGTTGTACACCTGAAACCTATATCATTTTATTAACCAACCAGAGACCCGGTGCACAAAATTCGCCCATGGATAGGGCTGATCAGGCCTTCCTTCCTCTGGCTGCTGGCTGCCGGCCGGGGCCTTCCTTCATTCCGCGCTGACCCCTGGGGGTCAGTGCACGTCATAGTGAGCAGTTGAACTCCCGGTTGTCAGTCGAACGCCCGAGGGGACAATTTGCATATTAGCCTTTTATTATATAGGATGTCACCCCAATAGAGTCAATTAAACTTAAAAATTAAAAAGAAATTAAGGTGTCGGAGCTAAGAGACCATTATCTAATTCTGGGTCAGGAAGACTGTGTTTTCTTCTAAGACAATTAGAATTTTAAATCAGTTTAAATGTAGCTCTTTGATCTCTTTAAATTAATATTACACATGGTGTGAGGTGGGGTCCCAAGTTCATTTTTTTTTGCACGTGGATATCCAGGTCTATTAGCACCATTGTTGCAAGATTTTTCTCTGACCATGGAATTTTCTTGGCAGCCTTCTCAAAAGTCAAAACTGTACCTGTAAGGGTTAATTTCTGGACTCTCAGACCTATTTTATTGATCTTATGCCTATTCATATGTCAGTATCACACTCTTGATTACTACACAACTGATAGCTTTGTAGTAAGTTTTGAAATCAGGCAGTGTGAGTCTGCCTACTTGTTTTTTTGTTTTGTTGTGTTTTTCACCTTGTTTTGGTTATTCTGGACTCTGGTATTTCCATATGAATTTTAGGATTGGCTTGTCAATGTCTGAGAAAAACCAGGATTTTAATAGAAATTTCACTGACTCTCTATCAATTTGGGAGTATTGCCATGTTAACAATATTAATACTTCCAATCTATGAACTTGGGCTGTTTTGCCATTTATTTAAGACTTAAATTTTCTTTCAATGATGTTTTGTGCTTTTCAGTGCACAAGCCTTATACTTTTGTTACATTTATTCTAAGTATTTTATTCTTTTTGATACTCTTGCAAATAAAATTGTTTTCTTAATTTCACATTTGATTGGTTTATTCAATGATAGAAATACAATTGGATTTTGTAGATTGATTTTTATCCTGCAACCTTGCTGAACTCATTAGACCTAAGTGTGTGTATGTATGTGTGTGTGTGTTCCATAATATTCTCTATGTACAAGATCATGCCATGTATAAATATTGTTTTATTTCTTCCTTTACAATCTAAATGCCTTCACTTCTACTTCTTGCTTACTTTCCCTGGATAAACCCTCAGTACAATGTTAGTGGAGAAAGTGGGTATCTTTGTCTTATTCCTGAATTTAGGGGCAAAGCTTTTTTTAGTCTTTCGCCGTTAAACACGATGTTAGGTGTAGGTACTTCATAGATGTTCTTCATTAGCTTGAGAACATTCCCTTCTATTTCAAATCTGTTGTGTAAAACAACATGAAATGGGGTTATAAAAGAGTACTAGGGGTTTTAAAAAAATTCTTTTTTGGATCTTTTTTGATGATCATGTGGTTTTTATCCTTTATCCTAGTAATATAGTATATTACATTTATTGATGTTGGATGATTTCTTGACCAGATATAGGCCTATTCATATTCTTTTTTATGAGTTCCAGCAGATTGTGTCTTTCAAGGAATTGGTGCATTTCATGTAGGATATCAAATTTTCGGGCATAGATTTGTTCATAGCATTCCTTCCTTATCCTTTTCATGGCCATGGGGTCTGTAGTGATGCCCCTCTTTCCTTTCTGATATTAGTAATTGGAGTCCTCTTTCTTTCCTTAGTTTGCCTGGCTAGAGGCTTATTGGTTTGATCGATCTTTTCAGAGAACCAGCTTTTGGTTTCATCGGTTTTTCTCTATAAGTTTCCTAGTTTCAATTTCATTGCTTTCTGCTTTAACTTTTATTATGTCTTTTCTTCTGCTTACTTTGGAAGTAATTTGCTCTTCTGTTTTCTAGCTTCCCAAGGTGGAAACTTAGATGATTACTTTTAGGTTGTTCTTTAACTATATATGTGTTCAATGCTAGAAATTTCTCTGATGCCCGGCCAGTGTGGCTCAGTGGTTGAGTGTCGACCCATGAGCCAAGAGGATATGGTTTGATTCCCGATCAGGGCACAGGCCTGGGTTGTGGACTCAATCCCCAGTAGGGGACAAGCAGGAGCCAGCTGATTGATGATTTTCTCTCATCATTGATGTTTCTATCTCTATCCCCCGCTCCCTTACTCTTTCTGAAGTCCATTTTTTAAAGAAAGGTTTAAATTTTCCTTTTGGGCACTGCTCTCACTGCATCCTACAAATATTGTTAAGTTGTGCTTTTATTTTCATTTCAAAATATTTTTTTGTTAATCCTCACCCAAGGATCTTTATTTTTACCACTGATTTTTTTTTTAAGAGAGAGCGAAAGGAGGGAGGGGGAGAAAGAGGGAGAGAGAAACATAGATGTGAGGGAGACATATGGATTGGTTGCCTCCCACATGCACTCTGGGACCAGGAATGAGCCTGCAACCCAGATACATGCCCTTGACTGAGGATCAAACCCTTGACCCTTCGATGCACAGGCCAGCACTCTAACCACTGATCCACACCAGCCAGGGCTACTTCAAAATATTTTAAAACTAGAGGCCTGGTGCATGAAATTCGTGCACAGGGAGTGTGTGTGTGTGTGTGTGTGGGGGGTGTCCCTCAGCCAGGCCTGCAATGATGCCAGTGTCCTTTGCCCTGGCCTCTGGCCCAAGGCCCCTTCCCTCCCTCCACACAGCCAGGTTGCAGACACTGGGCTCATGTCGCCGTGGGTGAGTCGAGCCCAGCAACCTGTGCCCAGGCCTCTGGCTAGAAGCCCCTCCCCTCCCTCCGCACAGCCGGGGTGTGGGTACTGCGCTCGTGTTGCTGGGGCAACCGCCAGTGTCCCACCCCGGCCACTATGGGTGCCGCCATCTTTGTCGGGGGTGACGGTTAATTTGCATATCACTCTTTTATTAGATAGGATTTTGAGATTTCTTCTTTGACCCCCATGTTATCGGGAAGTGTGTTGTTTAGTCTCTATGTATGTTTGGACTATCCATCTTTCTGTTATTGATTTCTAGTTTAATTCTATCGTGGACATCTCAGCCCTCAGCTTTTTCTGTCACGCCTTCTATTAGCCTATTGCTTGCTCACCTGTTACCCACTGCCTCAGGTTGCCACGGAAGCTACACATTTGTCTGTGAGTGTTTTCGCCAAATGCTCTGGGGAAAGGCTTTTTGTGCCAGGAGGACTCCAAGTCAGGTCCATCACCACAGCTCTGCAAACAGGGTCTTTTCACACCATCACACAGCTCGGCGACGACACCGCTCTGGTAATGAGGCTCTGAAGTCGCTCCCACTGCGTTTCTGGCCTTCATCTCCGTCCCCGGCCCCACGGAGTTGGAGATGGGCTGGGAGGCGGGGAGCAGGGAAAGTTAAAAAGCTGCTGAGCGTGATCTTTTTACAAGATCAGCCATTTTTCTTGAATAAACACTCTTAGGGTCGTCGCAAGCTTTTGGCCCACTTCCAGGGCTCTGGAGAAGTCGGTCCTGCTCATTGTTTTCATGGAGAAGAGACTTTTCGGAGGCCCGTTTTCACAGAGGTATCCCCTCTGCCTCTTCCGCGGAGGCGTCCTGTCTCCCAGAGGAGGCCTGGGGGAGGCCCGAGGCAGAAGCCCGCTGGAGGCCTGGAAGCGGCCTCCGCTCCTTTGGGTCTCCTCTTGGCCTCTTTTCCGCGGCCGTGAAAAGCCCTGTTCGGCAGAGACGGTCCCAGAGGGATTCTCACCTGCACATCCTGCCTCTGTGCCTTGCCCGGAGGCATTTTGAAAACAGAGGGTGAATCTTTTTCTTTGCAGCATCCCCTGCAGCGGCAGCTTTCAACCTTCCTTTCTGCACCCACACAGACATCGCACAGACAGGAGGACGCAGCCACACACCTGCGGAGACACACTGATGCACGACGTGGCGTGTGGGACAGAGATCCACCAAACAACCGCTGCTGTTTCGGGGATGTGCTCGATTCTTCCCTTCTGCTTTGTTTCCTTTAAAATGTGTGGTCCTGGCACAGCCGGCGTGGCTCCGTGGTTGAGCATTGACCTGTGAACCAGGAGGTCACGGTTCAATTCCCGGTCAGGGCATATACCCTGGTTGCGGGCTCCGTCCCCAGTGTGGGGTGTGGAGGAGGCAACTGATCAATGATTCTCTGTCATCACTGATGTTTCTACCTCTTTCTCCCTCTCCCTTCCTCCCTGAAATAGATATTGTGTGTGGTCCGCAAATGATGTTATAAGTACCCAAATGGCCCTTGGCAGAGAAAAGGTCCCCCACCCCTGCACGAAAGCATCACCCACAAGTTGAAGTCTCTAGCCCTCAAGGTTGGGGTGCCCCGCGGTGAGAGGGAAAATGGGTGCTCTGAAGAGGAACAGGTGGGCATGGGGGAGCCTGACTCAGCTGTAGCCAGAAAGGTTTGGCCCTTAGAAGAGGGTCACCTTGGGATGCAGGGGGCATGGAAGGTGGGGGCACCTGGGCACCCTCCCTGCTGGTGCCCCTGGAGCTCAGGTGGCCTGGGAGGGCAGAGAGAAGGGTCCTCCCTACGGGTTCTCTGGCAGACAAGCCTCACTGCGAGCTATTGACCCACTTTCTCCAATCTATGGGCCCCACTGTGTCTCCCCCAGATTCACACAGAAGCCCCAACCCACAGTGTGATGGTATTTAGGGATGAGGCCTTTGGGGAGGGAGGAGGTCTTGAGGGTGGAGCCCTCAGGATGAGATTAGTGCCCTCATCAGAAGAGACCGAGAGAAATCTCTCTCCCTCCTCTGTGTGGACCCAGCGAGCAGACAGCCACCTGCAAGCCAGGAAGTGGGCCCTCACCAGGACCGAGCGGGCCGGCACCTTGATCTTGGACTTCCAGCCCCCAGAACTGTGAGGAGTCCATCTGCTGTCTGAGCCGCTCCCTCTATGGCTGTTTGCTATTGCAGTTCAAACCTCAACTCCCCAGACACTGCAGAGTCCTTTCAACCATTCAGCAAAGTGACCGCTATGCGCTCACCACCGGGGGACACGTGGTGAGGGGTTCAATCCTGCCCCAAGACCGGTCCGTGTCGGAAACATCCCTTTCACTTTATAAAGCTCCCGCATATCCCATCACATGAGCTCCGCCATCAAGGCATCTTGTCTTCATCAGTGAGACAAGCAGGAGGGGGGGTGGGGAGGGGAGGCGGGTGTATTGGCAACATTCCCATCGACAGGAGAGATTCTCCAGGAGAAACTGCACAGTGTGGAAACGCCGAGCTCACGACCCAGAATCCCACACTCTCTTCGCTTGGTGCTGCCTCAGTCTACCTCCTGAGAGAAGGTGACCAGCTGCTGTGCCTGCCCCAACCTCCCCACACCCGCTGAGGCTCTGAGGCGCTCCCCTCAGAGGAAGCTCCCCGCATAACTGCCCCGAGAGCACCACCATCATCAGTGTCACTGTTATCACCGTCACAGCATTCACATCTTTCTCATCTGCACTGTTACCGGCACCTTTAACTTCGCAAGGGAGACAAGCGTTAAGCGCAGGCTCTAGCGCGTAGTTGGTGCTCAGTAAATACCCCTCCCTCTTCCTCACTTACACACTAACCAGCTATCTTGCTATCTCAACTCTAATCATGTGAACAAAAGCAACTGTAACTGTCGTCATCACGGGCTCACTGCACGCCAGATGCACACAGCAACTGCTCCCGGGCACTGGCCACTAAGCCTCACAGTTTGGCAAAGGGGAATCACGTTGGTTTCCGGGGGGCTCAGAAATTTGGCCAAACACTCACTATTCTGGATGTTACTGTGACGCTGTTTTCTGGATGACATTAACATTTGCTGTTGTTTTTTTTTTGTAAATCCTCACCCGAGGATATTTTTTCTATTGACGTTTAGAGGAGTGGAAAGGAGTGAGGGAGGGAGGGAGAGAGAGAGACTGCGCACACCCCAACCAGGGCCAGAGATAGAACCAGCAACCCAAATACGTGCCCTTGACCCAGAATCAAACCCACGACCCTCCGGTGTGAACGCTCTCACCACTTAGAAACCGGCCAGGGCTGGTATGACATTAACATTGAAATCAGTGGACTCTGAATAAAGCGCCTTGCCCTCCATAATGTGGTGGGTCTCACCCAGTCAGTTGAAATCCTGAATAGAACAAAGAATGACTGCCCCTGAGCAAGGATTTTGGAGCAGACAGCCTTCGGGACTCCGACTGCATCTCTTCCCCCGAGTCTCCAGCCCGCCAGCCCACCCTGCAGAGTTTGGGCTTCTCAAGCCTGCAAATCACGAGCCCGCTCTTTAAAATAACTCTCTCTCTCTCTCTCTCTCTCTCTCTCTCTCTCTCTCTCTCTCTCCATATATGTATCTGGAAAATCTTGACTAAAACACACACATAGATATATATACACACTACAAATAGTCACACATAACACACACACACATACATACATACACATTGTCTACACAAACACACACCACACAAGCACACATGCAACACACACTCACCCATATGTACATCATGCATGCACCTCCACACCACACACACACACAGCACATGCACACACACACCACAGCCATAGACAGACAGTCACACTCATGCTCACTAAGCATATGCACACACACACACACACACCATGCCACACACCCAGGCACATGCACACACCCTTCCACAGGGGCCCAATGGAATGAGCTACCCGCCAGCGTGGACAGTCCTCAGGCCTCAGGACGCTGCCGTCCAGGTGGGCTCCAGACCCCACGTCTGAGGAAGGGCCCGTTGGCTTTTCTTCCTGGACTCATCCATGAGGTGTGTTGCCTGGGACACGGCCACAGGGAGTTGATGTACATACGCAGTTGTGTCAGGAGTCAGTGAAAAGGAAGGGAAGCCTTTCAGCTGGTGACAGTGGGACCAGATGCCTCTGCGCGAGTGGTGGGCTGGCCTCAGTGTGGCTTGTGCCATCTGACCACACCCCCAGGCTCGGGCTCCTCTGCTTCGGCAGACAGACAGACAGAGAGGCAGGATGGAGGGGCAGCGAGCCAGTCGCTGGATGTGACACAGACCAGGCCAGGACGGCGGCAGGGCCAGGTCATAGAAGGGCAGTGGGGGTGCGGGATTTGGACTGTCCAGCTGGGCCGGATTGGTTGACCCTCCCAGCCCGCCTCCTTCTGGAAGAGCCTGTCCCCTTCCCCCTCCCAGGCAGGTTCAGGAAGTCCGAGACGCGGCTGGGCCACCATGGGTGTCGCTCAGAGTGGACCCAAGCCCCCTCATTGGTCTCAGATCAGCATCACTTGAATCAAAAACACAATCCGAGCGAAGTGGAAACATCTGCAGCAAATGTTGGCTTCGGCTTCTCCCCACGTGGAAATGATGACATCCCTTCCTCAGACAAAACCGTCTGCAATGGACAGAGCTCTGTGGAAGGTTCCACGGTGGCCCAGCTTTCCAGCGGAAAATGAAATCTATGGCGTCTCCACCAGTGGCCATCACAGCTGCTCCAGGGCAGCGAGCTGGCCGCTGGATGTGACACAGAGCAGAGCAGGACGGCGGCGGGCCGGGTCGCTGAAGGGCAGTGGTGGTGCGGGGTTCTGGACTGTTCCGCTGGGATGGATGGGTTGACCCTCCCAGCCCTCCGGCCCCACATCTGCATGAGGGCAAGGGAGGTGGGAGGGCAGAGGGCCCGCCCTGGGCAGACTGTTGAACCCATTACCAGCGCACTCCGAGGACAAGGACCCCACTCTGCAGCTGAGGCAAGGGAGGCCCAGTACGAGGACACCCGTGTGCTGTTAATAAAGAGGAAGGAGGCGGCCACCTTCCCCCCTCTCCTCCCTGCAGGTTTAAGAGGACCGATCCGAGGCTGAGCCTGTGGTTTTTCTGTGCACGGCCACTGGCCTCCTACCCCTGGGACTGACCGCTCGCCCCTCTGAATGGAATCCCCTCTCCTTCTGCACTGCTGTCCAAATGCGCTGCAATTGACCCTTACTGCTTTCTCAAGAGGAAACCACATGCCCTCCTGAGATTGGAGCAGAAGGTCTCATTCCTGGTCGGTGGGCAGGACTGGCTCATTCCCGGCCACTGCCCGAGGCCACACAACGCCCCGCCTCACCTCCTCACTCCGCCTTCCAGCCAGGGGGTCTGGGAACCTGGGGTAGGCAAGCTGGGGTCAGAGGCACCAACCCTTCTTTGTAGAGGGAGTTGACCTGCCCGAAATGCTTTCCCAGGCTACCTTGGCCCAGAAGGACACGGCCTGACCCAAAGGCCCATCACCTCCACCGGCCCCGCAAGCTGCAGACGATGGCACCATCGCCCACAGCCCCGTGCTGTGCCCGAAGCCTGGCCGGGCGGCCAGTTCCCCCAGCGCTCACCAGCCACCCGCCTGCCTCAGAGACCGGCTGCCCGTGAGATCCAGCTCGGTCCCTGCTGTCGTCTTCTCTCCTGAAAGGCTATGCTGGGCCAGGCTCTGCCCATCACAGTCCAGCAACACCAGCAGTTCTCAACCTGTGGGTCGCGACCCCTTTGGGGGTCAAACGACCCTTTCACAGGGGTCGCCTAAGACCATCGGAAAACACATATTGAATATAAAATTACATATTGTTTTTGTGATTAATCACTATGCTTTAATTACGTTCCATTTGTAACAATGAAAATACATCCTGCATATCAGATATTTACATGACGATTCATAACAGTAGCAACATTACAGTTATGAGGTAGCAACGAAAATAATTTTATGGTTGGGGCTCACCACCACATGAGGAACTGTATTAAAGGGTCGTGACATTAGGAAGGTTGAAAACCACTGAGCAACACGGACAGGAGGTCAGGCTCCTTTTCCGGACTCAGCTCCTCCCTCGGCTCCACCACGTGCTGCCGGTGAATCGCGTGGGAAAAGCACGGCTCTGCGATTGGAGGCTGGTCAGACAAACCAGCAGCAGCACCTGAGCACCGCCAATCGCTTTGGTGGCTTGTGCCAGGTGACTTCCGCTCCACCACGGAGGTGCCTTCTGCAAGAACGGACTCACCCAGGGAGAAGGGCCCGTGAGGGGCATGTGTGCCGTTAGTTGCCTGGGCTTCCGCTGCAGGAGGTGTGGCCTCAGGTGTGGGCAGAGCACTTTAGGGACCACAGAATAGCTGGTTCTTTGGAGCAGTGGGTGGAGGCTGGCTTGCACGTCCCCTGTTAATGTCTTCTCTTCGCCATCAGATTGTTTGCCGGCAGAGATCACAGACATGCTCCAGAGAGGGTTCATAAAATGCCCCAAACAAAGAAACGCAACAGTCTTGGTCATCAGACGCTTCTGTCCCCAGCATCCACGTCGCCAGATGGCCAAGCTGCGCACCTCATCCCGGGGGCTCTCACTGCCGGAGCCCAGTCAGCACCCTGATCCACCCACCGGGTCCAGAAGCCGCCTTCCAGCACCAAGTGGCACAAATGATCTTCCCAAGAGAGTCTTTTAAATAAGTCGAACGTTCATACATCTACTCACACACTTACCACTTCCAGCAGCCTTTCTTCATTTATTTCACGGAGATTTGGATATCCACCTGGTCCATTTCCTGAAGGACCTTTAGGAATATCTCTCACAGCGCAACTCTGCCGATCATGAATTCTTCCAGCTTTTGCGTGTCTGATTAAGTCTTTATTTTGCCTAAATTTCGAAAGGTATTTTTGCTGGGTATAGAAGAGAAAGTTGACAGTTTTTCATTTCAGTACTCAGGCATGATTCCTGCGGCTGGCTCACATTGCTTCTGCTGAGACATCTGGTCTCACTGTTGTCTTTGTTCCCCTGCACACACTGTGTGCTTTTTCTCGGGAGGCTCCCACGGTTTTCTCATTATCACCAGTTTTAAGCCATTAGATGAGGATGCACCTTGGTGTGGTTTTCTTTGTTTCTTGTGCTTGGGCTGCATGAACTTACGTAGATCTCTGTGTTTTCACCAAGTTTGTAAAATTTCCTGCTGTTATTGTTTTCAAATATTCTAATCTGCTCCTCTGCCCTTGCTTCAGGGACTACTTTTCATGGGCATCACGCCACTGGCAGTTACCCCACAGCTTCCTGAGGCTGTTTATTTGTTTCAATCTCTTTTTTTTCCTCTACATGTTTTATTCTGAGTGGTTTCTATTACTATACATTCAGGTTAACTAATCTTTTCTTCTACAATGTGTAACCTTTTGTTCATTTCATCCAGTGTGTTTTTCATCTCAGACATTGTCTTTTCATCTCTTGATGCCTAACTTGGGTCTCTCTCTGTGTTTTATCTTCCTCACTTCTCCTTAATTTGTTCAGTCTTTCTTTTAGCTTTTAGAACAAAGAGAATAGTTATAGTCTCCTCCATCTCCTCCGTCTCCTGGTCCATTTCTCTCTCAGGAGTTATAATAACTGCTTTTATATCCTATTTACTGAATCGATTATCTCTGTGTTTTCTCCTTATTATAGGCGCGTTTTCCTATTTCTTTGCATGCCGGAGCAATTTTTTATTGGGTCCTAGACATAGTAAATCTTACCTTGTCAGGGGCCAGATATGTTTCTATTCCTTTATTATTAAGCTTTGTTCCTGGACACAGTTGCTTGGAAACACTTTGATCTTTCAAGGCTTGGTCTTAAGCTCTGATAGGTAAGACCAGAGCATCATTTAGGTGTAGTCTAGGGCTAATTTTACCCCACTCCTGCACCAACGGCCTCCTGAGTTCTTACCCCGTGCCCGTGCGCTGGGAGACTTTCGGTCAGGCGTGGGGGAACAGGCACTGTTTCCAGCCCTGCATGAGCACATCCACCCCTTTTAGGTGGTCCTTTCCCCGTCTGGGGTAGCCTGCTCATTCACATGTGCTGATCGTTTCTCCGCTAATACTTCAGGGGGGTGCCTGTAGACCTCAAAGGCCCCTGCATGCATCTCTCTCTTTTCCATTGCTCTGACCGTGGACTCCAGCTGCTTCAACCCCCTCAAACTCCCAGGCCCATCTCCTCCATTCGGGGCACCCCCACTCTGTCTGGGATCCCCCTCCCCATGCCATGGTCTGGGAACCCTCTCCAGACAGGCAGCTGGAGCTGCCAAGGGCTCCCAGTGTTTGCTTCCCACCTCTCAGGGGTCACAGACTTGAACTGTTTGACATCTGATGTCTGAGAACTGTTGACTGCATATATTCTGTCCGGGCTTTTGTTTCAGGCAGGAGGATAAATCTAGTTCCTGTTATTCCATCTTGGCCAGAGGTAAAAGTTCATCAAATATTTGCTGAATGTTCACTATTGACTAAGTGCCAAAGCTTATCGAATGGGAGGCCGTCTTCTGTGCATTTGGGATGCGTCGGAGGGCAAAATCCAGCACCGCTGGCCTCGGGGAAAGCAGCGGTGGTCAGAAAAGAAAAAGTAGACTTAAGAAATCAATGTATTTTACAAAGTTTTGTATCAGTCTGCTCAGCAGGCCTAGGAACTCCCACAGGATGGGGACTCTTGAACAGCAGCCCTTCATTTCCTCCTAACCCTGGAGGCTGCAAGTCCCAAATCAAGGTGTCAGCAGAGCTGGTTTCTCCTCTTCGGCTTATAGACGGCCACCTTCTCCTGTCCTACGTGGCCTGTCCTTTGTCTGTGTCCTCCTCCCCTGTCCTCTCGGCTGCCAGCCTTATGGACGAGGGGCCACCCCTATGATCTCCTTTAACCTTAATCACCTCTTTAAAGGTCCTGTTTCCAAAAAGTCATATTTTAAGGTTTAGCACCTCAATATAAGTGGAGGGGGGGGGGCGGACAATTCAGCCCATAAGAAGTATGTGAGAAGGTAGTGAGTGCTGCAGGAAAAGAAGAGAAGCAGAGTAGGTTTAGGGGGTCAGGGTGCAGAGGGGTGCATTTTAAACGGGGCAGTTGGATAGGTCTTCCTGAGAGGGCAACACTCCCCCCACCCAAACCCCAATGTGATTGAAGGACATTAGAGGCCTGGAAGCCAGGGCAGCCTTCCTGGAGAGGCCCCGCTCCAAGCCTGGCTCCCTGACAGCCGCCCCCTCCGTGGGCCAGGCCCGCTGACCCCCGCCCGACCCCCAGGCCGGGAGCAGCCGGGGAGGAGACCTGATGGCGAACAGGGCTTCTGGACGGCACTGCACGCAGCCCTCGCCTCGTCCAGGCTGTAATTAAGCAGGTACACGATCTCAGAGTATGAAGTGTTTATTCTACAAAGGCCAGGACTCGGGTCCATGAGAAAGGCATTTCTCCTGGTGAGTGTCTGATCGGGCCTCTTGGGACTGAGGGCAGCTGGGCTGAATGGCTCTCGCCCATCAAAACGCAGCACCTGGCGGCCAGTATGTGCGTTTCCAACGTGCAGTGTCCAGGGTGGAGCCCACGGCGGACAGGGCCCCTTCCTCCAGACAGGGACGCAGCCCCGCAGATGTGAGTGTGCGGCCACTGCCCGGGGGTGGGGGGGTGGGGGGGAGCCGCACTGGGGGTCACGCTCCCTGGCGCTTCTGTGCGACCACAGTGGCTCCTCCTCCCCAGTGGTCCCTGTGCCCCTCCTTTCCCTCCCCGCCATAGACTCCCACACTGGCCAGGTCCCCAGGGCCCATGGTCACAGCTGGTCTCCCACAGGTGTGGATTCCTGGCTCTCCTGCCAGCTTAGGGTTCAGGGGGGCAGTGTCCCCAGTGCCGGCCATCGCACCAGCCCCACAGACACTCCCTGTCCCACACCCAAGCTTTCTGACCCCTTGCAGGCCACCGACACCCTGAGCCCTGAGGTGTCCACCTGCCCTCACCTGGCACTGCCTCCCAGCGCTGCTGTCCACCCTGCCAGAACCTTCCACGCCAGCCTGCATCTGATGGGACACCCAGAGGCTGGGCCATTTGGGGGGCAGCTCTTAGGAGAGGTAACGAGCACCCTGGGTCTTGGGAGCCAGCTGAGGGCACCTCACAAAGTCCTGCCAAGGCCCCAATATCACAACAGGCTTGTGGTCTCCTCCCTGCTCCCGCCTCCCATCACCTCGGAAACCTCAGCACAGAGGAGAACCCAAGGGCTTGGGGGTCCTCGCTGCCAGAGGTCCCCGAAACCCCCTGGGGGCACGGCCACAGCCAAGGCGGTGGTTGGGGAGCCAGAAGGCTGCTTTTTATTTGGGGAGTTTTGACCCCATTTCATGGATTTCTTCCAAACCTTTCAGTCCGTAGTTAACCAGGAACAATTTCCTAAAGCTTTTATAAAACTTCCCTAAAAGTTTAAAAAACTTCGCCCTCCTCTTCCCCATTTAACCCCAACCCACAAACCGGGAAGGAGTCACGGCAACAAACTAACAAGAAAACTTCATCCTTGAAACAGGCTGCTCTGGGCCTCGGGAAGGGGCCCAGCTCCTACAGAGGCCCTGCCTCCCCCCCACCTGCCTCCCCCAGCCCACCTGCCCCCCCCACCTGCCTCCCCACCCACCTGCCTCCCCGCCCACCTGCCTCCCCCCAGCCCACCTGCCCCCCCCCCCCACACCTGCCTCCCCGCCCACCGCACCTGCTGGCCATCTGCAGCTCCAGGGCCTGGCCCAACCTCCCTGTGCGGGGCTGCCCTCTCCCTCCGCTCCCCTGGCTCTGCCCGAACATCCTGGAAGCTTCCGGAATGTGCAGGAGCCAAATCTCCAAGTCAATTCTACTCCTCGAGCTTAGGTTTAACTTTTCTAAACAGTTCGATTAATCGATATGAGGCACAACATTACTTATGCAAAGCTTGTAGGGAATGGCATAAAACCTGCTTCAGGGGAGAAACCAAGACATTTCAGAAACGCCCCGTGGGCCCCCAATCAGCACTTCTTTATCTGAACGTAAGCCTATAGGATACGGGGTCAGGCCCAGCTTTTGTTCCTGGAAGTACGGAGGCAGGAAAGGATGTGGGGTTTACCATCCCCCCAACACACGCACACACACCCTCAGTCTCTTTATTTGCAGAATTGTTCGTGGGAAAATTGTAAAGAGGTTTCGTTGGTTCGCAATGGGAATATGATTTATTAACATGTGAATGTCCCCATGCCCCACGGAATAAAGGCAACTTTGACCTTGCTGGCTCCGTGTCACCCCTTCTCTGCCCTCTTCCCCCCCAGGGAGCGCTCTCTGTTTGCCAGCTGGGTTTCCAGCTTTTTTATGATGCAGATTTGGGCAAAAGGGCACAAAGAGAGAGGTCTCCGGAGGGAGAGAAGGGGCATTCTCACGTCTGGGTGAGTTCCAGGGCTCCCCTTTGTTGGGGAGAAATACGGAGAATGGGCAAAGCAGAAAGGACGGGAAAGGGAGGGTTTGAGAGCTGGGGGAGGGAAAGGCTGCGGACTGTCAGGGAGAGCGGGAAGGAGGTGGGGGCATGGAGGGTTTGCCACAGGTTGCTGAGGCCATGAACTGTAGCTCCAAAAATGTTCCAAAGACGCCCACAAAGACTGGGTCCCCCTCTAAAGTCTCCGGCTGCTGGACTGCTGCTTCTGTGCTCGCGGCTCAGGGCTGCGCTGGACACGGGGCCCTGGCTGCATCCCAGTGACAAATTCAACAGGGAATGTCTCCTTAGGTATATGCGGGTGTTGTGCCCAGAGGGTGAAGTTCCCTCCCTTAGAGAAGCCCTCAGGAGGTGACCCGCAGGAACTGTCGTTGGTTTGCAAAGGAATCGGGGTGGAGGGCGGGGCCGGCTTGTGCAGACAGTCTTCGCTGAAGGACCAGCACGTGCAAAGGCCCGGGGGTCAGCATCCGTGACAAGTGGGTGAAGACTCCTGGAAGTGCCGTGCAGTGAGGGAGAGGACTGTGCGTTTGTCCCGAAGGTACAAGGAGCCGATGGAAGGGCTGAAGGCCAAGGCTGTTGGGTTCCACTTGGAAAGTTCGAGTTGGCAGCTGCAAAAGGAACAACTGAGGGGCCAAGGCGCCACCAGGTCGGCAGAGGTGCGCCTGTGAGTGTGCGTGTGTGGGTGCGCATGTGAGAGCGTGTGACAGTGTGTGCCCATGTTTGTGCCTGTGTGTGGGCGTGGGGTGTGCATGGAGGTGCCTCTGCACGAGTGTGTGAGTGCGTGTGTGTTTTGGCTCCGGGACCTCAGGTCAGGAGGGGACACCGGAGCGGACCCCCCCCCCCCCCCCCCCCGGACATGAACGCCTTCCCCAAGTGCCCAAAGAAGCGAAGAAGCTGCGAGGGGCCTGTGGCGCAGGAGGACGGACGCTGCTGAGGCGGCAGGACGGGACGCCATTTGTTCTTCACTCCAGCAGGCCCGACAGGGGCCTCGGTGCTCGGAGAGGCGAAGGCGAGAAGGGCAGACCGAGGCATGTTGGTCCTGCCGACCGGCACACACTCTCACAGGCTCTCACCCCAGACTGGCAGGAGGCGGCCGAGACCTCCTCTCTGGGCGCTCACCCCCTCTGCGCCCTGCTTCGCCCCCTGGTGGCAAGGGCCTCAGGCAAGGTGGGGGCTTTCCTGCCCAGGGCCTTTGCTCCTGCCAGTCCTGGTCCTGTCCTCACCGTGCCTCCCTCCCTCCACAGGCCCACCCTTCCTGGCCCACTTGCCCCAGGTGCCCTCCCCCATCCCACCCCACACAAGCTTGCTGAGTCTCCTTCACGCCCTGCTGCTGGCCTTTGGCCAGTGGGGGCTCCGGTGAGTACACTGGGAGGACTGGGAGCCACTGGGCCTCCACCCCAGTCCAGCTGGGCCTTCTCCAGCTGCGGAGTCAGATCTCTGGGCTCCTGTCCGCATCCGTGTGGAGGGGTCGCCCGCATGCCAGGCTGGAGTCACGGGGGTTGAATAAGGCTGTGCCCCAGATGGTGCCCACTCAGGCACCGGGGCCCAGGAGCTGGTCCGCGAGGAACCCCTGGCGCCGCCTGCCTGCTGGCACTGTATGGGCTCAGGACCCTCCCCCACAGCCCTGCAGGCACACAGTGGGTACGCGGGAAGGCAGGCTGCCTCAAGGTGGCCCTGCTGCTCCTCCAGCCCCAGTTCCTGCTCCCTCCCTTCGCTCCCTCCCACCCCAGCAGCACCAGCCACCCACTCAGCCCTGCTGCTCCCGGCGCCTGACAGCAGTGAGCCATCCTCGCCAGGGTCCCCTGGGCCACAGGGCCCTGTTTTCCAGGAATCGGCATCTCAGCTTCTGCTGGTGGGGATGACTCAGTGGCTCCTGGGGCCGTGCTTCCTGGAGTGGGCCTTCCAAGGAGTGTGTGTGTGTGTGGGGGGGGGGGCGGGGGGGGGGGAGTGCAGGAAGCGGGGCTGCTGGGGGGGGCTGCTTTGCCTCCTTGGGTGAGGTAGGCATGTGGCACCACCGCCTCCTGCCTGTCCCTGTGCCCCCTGCCCTGGGTTCCCGGGCTCTGGGTGGGTCTTTCGCAGCAGGGCCTGGTCTGGCTGCCAGCAGGCGCACCTACTGCCGGTCAGTGCAGGTCCGGAGGACGGAGAAAGGACTCTGGGGCCGCTGGTGTGTAGGTCAAAGGCCCCTCTTCCCCCTCCTTGCACTCGGGTCCCCAATCCCCACCTGCCCAGGTGGCTGGGGGCACGGGAGGCAGTCCCAGGCGACACGTGGCCCGGAGACAGAACCCTCCTCCAAGTTCCCGTGTGCGTGTGGGTCTGTGTGTGAAGGTCGGGAAACATGGGACCAGGTACATACATGAATCTCCCACTCAAGGCTTGCACACAGTAGGCGCTCAGTAAGGGCACAGAATCCTGCCGGCTAGGTTTGCAGCCCGGAGCCCAGAGCGCACTGCCGCCTGGCAGGCTCCGTGGTTTGGAGACGTGCCCTGAGCTTTCACGATGAGCGGTTTCATGAGACTCGGCACCGCATTTGCTGTCCAGATGCTGTTGGTGACATGATCCACTTTTCATTTCAAGGCCACCTAGATGGAGCCTCAAGGGAAAAATCTCTCTCTGAGCCAAGGCTGCAGAAATGTTTGCGTCTTCCGGAGCTCCGGTGACCGCCACCCTGGACGGAGCCTTTTCCTAAGGGCCGTGTGCAGGGACACTGCCCCTCTCAGCCACCACCACCCCGCCCCTCGGTCCCCCGACCCCCGGAGGTCCTCTCCAGGCCGACAGAGCGGCCTTGTGTGCCTTCCCACGGGTCTCACACAGCTCTGTGCATCCTGATGGGAAGAGAGCTGGGAAGCCCCATAGTGAGGACAGCTGAACTGGTCCTGTTTCCCTTTTCCCTTTGGCTGCCAGGAATCTCACAGACAATGCTACACTCCAATCCAAGCCGCTGTGAAGGACCTACTGGCCTGCACAGCTGTGTCCCCGTGTCCTCCTTGGTGTTCAGTCCAAGTGTCATTTCCGGCTGCTCCAGCCTGGGGGTCTTGTGGGCTTGCATTTCACTCATTTCTGCTGCATCTTGCTTGTAGGTGGAAGTAACCTTTTGTGAAATAAGGCAGGGTTTGACACAGACCTACCGCCACCCCAAAGCCCTGACGGCTCACGGTGCCAGGAGCAGACCCTACCCCTCCTCCTCCTTGAGGTCAGGCACATTCAGATCTGGGGTCGGATGCTATCTTGACAGCAACACCATTCCAGGGAGGACGCACGGACCACAGTCCGGAGGGAATTTCTGACCCAAGGAGATGCCTGGCCGAGTCCTTCATTTTAAGTGACATGGAAGCCAAGCGAGGGTGGGTGGCAGGTCCCAGGTCCCACAGCATCAGCATGATGCCAGCTCCCCAAGCGGCACCCACATGGGACATCCACCGGCTCATCCACCCCCAGCGCCCCACTGGGGAACAGTCTCCTGGGTGGAGATTCCACATAAACACAAAATTAATTATTATTATTGATTGTGTGTCAGTGCCCTGGCTAGCGGTTTGGGACCAGGATGAAAACTGGAGACCACTGGCTGTGTCTGCCCCCAAACCTTCCAGCAATGTGGGAGACCGCACCGAAACCAGCCGCCGGGCTCCCACTGGCCGTCAACAGCCGCAGGCCACCGGCAAAGTCCACAGAGAGGCAGCGCTTGGCTGGAGAGAGGGAAAGGGAAAACCTCTCAAAACAACGCCTGCTGGAGCCCTCTGCCCCTTCCCCTCCTCGGCCAGCCTCTGCGGTGCTACGCTGCCACGCGAGGGCACAGGGCACACACGCATGCGTGTTCACACACAACACACATGCACCCACTCGCACACATGTGTGCACACACAAGGCAATTCACACTCATGCACCCACTCACACACGTGCACACATGCACGAACACACATGCACTCACATGCTAGGGCAACACACAGGTACACAGTCACACGTACAAGTGTGTACATGCCCATGCTCATGTGTGCACACACTCTCACATATACACAGAACACACTCACATAGATGCACACACTCTTGTGCACGTGTGTGAACACATACATGCTTACACACACATAGGGCCGTCTGACGGTAGCCTCAGTCCCTCCCGGGCCGTCGCCAGTGATGGATGTGGATGCACTAACTTGCACTCGGCCCGGGGCTGCTCTGAGCCGGTGACGCGCGTCCCAGCCCAGGAGCCGGTCTGGTAAGAGCCAGCGCCTCGCTGTCCAAAACATCGGCAGCCGGAGAGCAGAGCCTGCAAAGCCCTGGAGAGCCAGGCACCCCGGGCTCTGCAAGAGGAGCCGCAATGCGCTCCGTCCCCAGGGCTGCCCACAACCCCGCCGAGGGCGCTGGGCCCTGAGCCCACCCAGACCTCCTTGCCCCTCCCACCCCTCACCGCTCCCTCCAGCGCCTCTGGCTCCTGCCCGGCAGGCGGGGAGGGGTGGGGGCTGCTTGTGAAGGGTCCCGGGTGGGCATTTCCTGGCGGAGGTCCCAGGCCTCCCGCATGTCCCAGCCCCGTCCCTGCACGTGCCAAGCCACCGGGCAGCTCTCCTCTCTGAGCCCACCCAGGGCTGGACTGGGTCTTGGTGAAAGATTGATGGCAAAGGACCGGACCCCTGGAGGCTGCTGCAGGCAGAGGCCCGGGAAACGGAAAACCTGTGTCAACAGCGTGGGACGGAGGAGCTGAGTGGCGCTGGAAGGGAAACCTCAGCGGGGGTCACTGTGTTAACAATTCAGGGCCCACAGGTGGTGGGCGAGAGGGGGTGCTGATCCTGGTCACAGGCCTCCCCGGGCCCTTCCCCCCGTCCTGGGTGCCCTGTCAAAGCTCTGACTGCCACGTGCCAGGTGCCTTCCACTAACTCTGCTCTCCATCGTCCCAGCAGCCGAGAGCTGGGCAACACGTGCCCATGTGCAGAAGAGGGGGGCTGAGCCCAAGAAGCCCCCCCTCCCCCCTCCCCAGCGCTCCAGGAGAACCAGACGGGCCTGCCTCCACCCCTCACCCCTGGGGCCCAGCCCCAGACCAAGGCCACTAGGCGCACTCTGACCGGGGGCTCTCCCTGCATTGGCCGTGTAGCTAACACACATGCGAGGCCAGGTCTGGGCCTGTGCGGGCTTGTCTGCTGATGCCGGCAGTTGGAGAAGTGGGGGCCTGGACCTAGAGTTTCCTCCGTGGGCAAGGCTGTCGAGTCCATGGAATCTGGACAGACGGGTACAGAGCAGGTGGTCGATACACGGCTCCCTGGCCCACGGAGACCCGACGAAATGGAATGACTTAGGGTCACCTGTCCCTCGCCCCCCGCCCCCAGGGGAGGCTCTCCCAGGGAGGGAGCAGCCCCTCCACCCTGTGTTCAGGCAGGTGAGAGAGGAGGATGCCACCTGACTTGCTGTGAGACCTGGGCATGTCACTGTCTTTGTAAAATGAGGGGGAGGGAGCTGCGAGGGGGTGGCTGAGGGAGGACAGAGAGGGAGGGCGGACAGACCGGGAGGGGCCGGCAGGAACCAGGACCTCCACCCGCGGTGGCGCACGTGGAAGGGGTCTTCCCGGCTCCCTGTCCAGGAAGGAACCGACATGCACGAGAGAAACCTGAGATCGTCCACCTGGGGCACAGGGCGCGTGGGCAGGAGAGCCATGTGGAGAGCAGCGACTGCCCTTCGAAGGTGGGCCTTGGGGAGGCGCTGCTGGCAGGGGAGGACCCGGAAGAGGCAGGTGCCCAGAGTCCCAGAGGACCCAGCAGGCTGGAGAAGGAGCCTGCGGTAGGGCCCTGACTTGGGGGTGGCTCCCCCATCGAGCAGCTGGGCTGCCTCTGGGGAGCAACAAAGGATTGCTCACAGCCCTGCATCCCTGAGTTAGATCTGATGCTAGATGCGGTGATAGGTGTCTCTGTAACCCACCTGGGCCCACGCATGTGCTGGGTGTGTGTGTGTGCACGTGTATGTATGTGAGTGCGCTTGTATGTGTGCCTGTGTGTGACAGTATGGGGAGAGGCTATGGTCCTGGACAGTGATGGCGAACCTTTTGAGCTCGGCGTGTCAGCATTTTGAAAAACCCTAACTTAACTCTGGTGCCGTGTCACATATAGAAATATTTTGATATTTGCAACCATAGTAAAACAAAGACTTATGTTTTTGATATTTATTTTATATATGTAAATGCCATTTAACAACGAAAAATCAACCAAAAAAATGAGTTCACGTGTCACCTCTGACATGCGTGTCATAGGTTCGCCATCACAGGTCTTGGACATCCAGAAGGTTCCCAGTACCCAAGCAGAGTCCTGGCGCTAAAGCCCCCTTGGGGTCCTGGGCTGACCACCAAGCAAGGCCTCGCCCTCCCAGGCTGTTTCCTTTCTGGGCAGGGCTGGCCGGAAGGCGCCTGGGTGGATCCCTACCAGGTGTCCTGGCTCGCACTGCCCCCTGGTGGCCATCCTCAGCGTCCAAGGACTGGGGGCTGGAGTGGACAGACAGCTGGTCAACCAGACCCCGGGATAGCCCAGGCCATAGTGCCCCTCTGGGCAGGGGCACCAGCCCTAGGGTCCCCTCCAGGGACGATGGCAGCTCTTCTGGCCTGAGACTGCTGGGCCGACCAAGATGGTGCTGGTCGCTGCCGCCCGCCATCCAGAGGGAGAAGCAGCCCTCGGCTGCCTCTAGTCAGGCCATAGACCAGCCCTCAACACACCCACCTGGGCCACCTCCCCGCTGCCAGGAGCCTTGCCCAGGTCACAGCACTGCTGCAGACCTAGGTTGTCCGTCTCGTTACCCTAGCTGGGCTCCTTGCCACTCACACGTCATGAGTCTGGGACTCCTAAGTCCGATCAGGGGGTCTGAGAGCTACAGGGGGGTGTAGCCTCAGAGGCCCCCACAGGGAGGCCCCTCGAGGCCCCTTCAGGGTAGGGCTGTCCATCAGCTCCCCAATTGCAGTGGGAAGGGGCACCGCCCAGTCCACTTAAGCCTTTCGTCTGGAGCAGTGGTCGGCAAACTCATTAGTCAACAGAGCCAGATATCAACAGTACAACGATTGAAATTTCTTCTGAGAGCCAAATTTTTTAAACTTAAACTATATAGGTAGGTACATTGTTATTAACTTAATTAGGGTACTCCTAAGGCTTAGGAAGAGCCACACTCAAGGGGCCAAAGAGCCACATGTGGCTCGCGAGCCGCAGTTTGCCGACCACGGATCTGGAGGAAGAACACTAGAGGGAAGAGGGGGCCCCCCTGGGCCGGTGGGGACTCGGGCCCCCGGAAGGTGGGGCTGAGCCCAGGCCCCCAGCGTGATGCATGCTCAAGAGCTGCTGTTTCAGGAAAGGCTCTCGCCTCGGAGAGGAGAGGATTGTGAGTGAAAGGCACGTTGTCCTCCGGCCAAGGTGACGGTGGGGGTGGCCGAGGATGGGGTGGGGCCATCCTTCCACCAGGATTCCCCGCAGGGCAGCCTCAATGCCACGGCCAGACCGCAGCCGCCCTTACAGGGTTGCCAGATAGGACGGGTTTGTGATAAACATGTGTCACTGGGACATACTCGCACTAGAACATTATTTGTTGTCACTGGAAATTCAAGTGCATCTGGGCGCCCTGTATTTCATTTCCGCGTCAGGGACAGCAGCACGGTCTCTGCACTGGGCTCCCAGGGACTTCTCTGTCCCTGGCAGAGCGGAGGCCACCGGGCTAAGGGTCCTTCCACTCCCCCCCCCTACATCTCAGGCTGACGGAGGGACGGGCAGCCACCGTCCAGGGTGCTGTGGGCGACAACTCTAGCCCCTGCACGTGTGTGTTGGTTAGATTACCCTCCAGAAGCAGTTCTCAACCTGTGGGTCGCGACCCCTTTGGCGGTCGAACGGCCCTTTCACAGGGGTTGCCTAAGACCATCCTGCATATCAGATATTTACATGACGGTTCATAACAGTAGCAACATTACAGTTATGAAGTAGCAACGAAAATAATTTTATGGTTGGGTCACAACATGAGGAACCGTATTTAAAGGGCCAGAAGGTTGAGAACCACTGCCCTCCAGGCACCTGTATAGGGGTTCCCGCAAGTGCCCACTTTCTCCTCGTCACGGGTCCAGCGAGGGCCTGTGACCTCAGGACACAAAGAATGCTGTGCAGTGGCCCGGGCCCCTCCCCTGCTCCACAGGCACCAAAGTCCCCCAGATTAATCCCCAGGAGTGGGTTTCACAGGCGAGTCCTGGCTGTCTCAGCCCCAAGACTCACTGCTGGCATCAGTGGGGGGAGGGGGGAGGCTCTGAGCTCCTAGGAGGCTGCTTGAAGGGGCCTGGGGTCCCCTTGGGTGGGAAGGGTCCATCCTGAGGAGACAGGGTTAGAACAGGTCTCCTTTATGCAGAAATGGGTGCCATCCGTTGCCTGGGCGCAGCCGCCTCTCTCCACCCATCCCTGCCCGCCTGCCCCTCCTGGGACCAGGGAGGAGGGTCTGTGTTGCTTCTGATACCCTCCCACCTGCCAGACCCAGCCACGCTCACCAGCACGGAGCACCCAGTCTAAAGGAGCAGCGGCCAGGTGAGCCCCCCCCCCCCCCCATCGGGCAGGTGAGGGCTGCATCCAACCTGCAACCCAGGTATGTGCCCTGGACAGGGAATCAAACCCAGGACCCTTTGGTGCACAGGCAGGTGATCTAACCACTGGGCACACCGGCCAGGGCTGTGTCTTCTTTTCTCACAAGGACAATGGTCATATTAGATTGGGGTCCACCCCACCCTGGTGGGACCTCATCTTAATTTCACTAATTCTACATGCTATGACCCTATTTTCAAACCAGGTCCCATTCTGAGGGACTCGGGGTTAGGGCTTCAACGTGTGTTTTTGGGGGGACACAATTCAACCGCAGCACCCACCTTATTCACGCCCCTCCACCCGACTTCTTGTTTTAACCGAGAAAGTCTGTTTCAAAAACCTTTCAATTGGAGGAGGCCGATGAGGGGGAAAGGGAGACATTCTTTCAACAATAAAAAAGTATTTAAAAACACACACACCTTTAAATGAATGAATAAATGAATCGTGTGTTCCAGCTTCCCCACGTTTGCAAACGGACAAGACGGAGCCTTTGCAGCGAGAGCCAAACCCAAGGAGGAAGAACCCGGAGTGAATTCTGTTCAAAGAGCAGAAACCCATTGGTTCCCTCTTGATCCTTGAGCCGAGCTGCCCAGCGGAAGTCCGGAAGTCCGTCTCTCAGAAAGGTCCTGGCCGCCTGGGCCCGAGCCGAGGGCCCCATGCGTCTGTCAGGAGGCAGTGGGACAGAGGAGGTCAGCACCAGTCACCCCGCTATCAAGGAGATGGTGCCAACAGTGAGGCGAGCTCCAGGCCCCGGGTGGGTGACAGTGTGGAACGGGCTGTAACCTTCCCTCTCCCTGGAGCCGTGTCCCCCTCATGCCCGTGTCCCGCAGGGAGGCCCAGTGGCTGGTGTTCGGAAGGCGGGCAGAGAACAGCCCATGGCTTCGGGGGTGAGCAGAGGATCTGTGAGCTGCCTCATCTGAAAAGTGGTTTTCCTATTAAAAGTTCCACATAATGTATCCCGGCCAAAGTGGACGCAGTGCCTTTTCTCGACGATTCTCACGGAACCGTTTGTATAATTATTCCCAAGGTTTACGTCTGTGACGCACTTAACAGGTGATGTCTGACATGCCCACTGGCATTTCCACGGTGGCAAGGCACGTGGACTCCTGGCTGGTGAGCACCCACGGTGTCTGGCACCAAAGCAGCTTGCAAGAAGCACTTGATGAATGAATGAATGAATCAACAAACCAGGGGCGCTTATCAACAGGCTACGGGAGCCGCTGTGTGCGTCTCTTCCCTCAGACGGCGAGGCCCGGAGGGCAGGAAACTCCTTCATCTGTTATCCCCTGGGGCTCCCAGGGTATCAAATCCTACTTCCCGAATGAAGGAGTCCATGGAAACACGCCTGTGCAAACAGGGACATTATACCCATTCTGTGGATTAGACCACTGAGGCCCCAAAGGACACCTGGAAAGCTCCAACCAGGGAACTCATAAGGACAAGTCCCCTCTGGACCGCACGGGAAGCCTGCTGGTGCTGACCGAGCCCCTGGCTCATCCAGGTTATGTGCACACGGTCCTGCCCTTTCCTCAGAGACTCCGACCCTGAAACACAACCTCTGAACTATTAAAAGGGCGATTTCCAAGCGAAGGGGAGTTTGGTGCCTTCGGTCTTTCCGGTCTTTCCGGGCTGGTTTCGGAGTCTCGGGAGGAGCCCCAGGTGGGGACAGGGCCTGGTGAAGGCAAAAGCTCCGCCCATCGCGGGGGCTGGCTGCCCTCCCGGGAGAATATGTCAGCCCATCCTGTATTTGAGAAGCCGCACGCACCCGTGTGTAACCTCAGGGCCGCCTGCCAGGATCCGCACGCGCCGGGTCCAGAAGGGAGGTGGACACACAGGCACAGAGGCTCACCTGGGGAGCTGCCGACAGCACGCTCCTCCCTCCCCGCTTTCTCTCTGCAGCTCGCTCCTCCCCAGAAAGGACTTAAGAAAGCAACTAACTGAACCATTAAAGTCCCATCAACAGAGCCTCCCACACACACGCCACTTTTTTTCTGAGAAAGGTCAGCTTCGAAAACTTTTAAGTTAATGACTACATGAATTGCACGTTTCAGCTTCCTAAAAGGAGCCATCGAAAATGTGCTCAATTCATTGGAATTTTTAAACGCCCTAAGATGTCTGCATGGCACCCCAATCAGCCGTGCAAACAGTGGCTCCAGTAGCTCCCAGCTGGGCAGAGCCCATGGGCTCGAGCCCCCGTTTCGGGATGTCGCCCCAGGAACGCTGCTGGCGTCTCAGAAGCCTGTGTCCCTCACCTGTCAGAAGGGGAGGGTTCATCCTCTCAGAGGCCAACAGCAGGCTCAGGGAGAAAACAGGTGGATGGGTCCAATGGATCATCTGGCCGGGTGCACTCAGGGGACCCTGCTCCAGTGACGACAGAAATGTTCAGCAAGTCAGAGGCCGCCGTCCTCTCCCTCGCCCATCGCCTGACTCCGAGCGCTGGGAAAGAGCTGAGGAAGTGTCCAGCCTGTCTTCTCAGAGGGGGAAACTGAGTCTTGGGCAGGCCCAGGGGCTTCTGTGGTCAACAGAATGACCGCCCCCCTTCCCCCCGCCCGAAATGTCACACCCAGTCCCAGGAACCTGTGGCTATGTCACCTCACATGGAGAAGGGACTTGCAGAGGTGATGAAGCGAAGCATCTTGGGACGGAATGCTGTCCTGGCTTACCCAGGTGGTCCCGCCCGAACCCCACAGCCCTCCGGAGGGGAGAGGCTTTCTTGGCTGTAGTCAGGAAGACGGTGCCACAGGAAGGAGGGTCAGAGAGCGGCTCCACTGCTGGCTTGGAAGGTGCAGGAAGGGGCCGCGAGCCAAGGCAGGCGGCGGCCCCTGGAAGCTGGAACAGGCCAGGAGACAGACTGACCCCCCAGAGCCTCCGGAGGCAGGCAGCCCTGCGGACACGCCGAGTTCAGCCCAGGGAGACCGTGTCAGACCCTGCCCTCCAGAGCTGTAAGGTAATAAACGGTGGTTGTTTTAAGCCACCGAGTGTGTGGAAATTGGCGCTGGCAGCAACAGGAAACGAATGCAGCTTCCGAAGTGACCAAGTCCACGTGCCAGCAGAGCCAGGCCTGCATGGCCGGCTCCTGGCTCCCAGCCCAGGGCTCCTCCTGAGAGCTCCACTGCTTTGCTTTCTCCCAAAAGGCGGCTACAGACTGTGGCCCTCGCTGTCCCTTGCCCTCTTCCCCCTGGGAGCTCAGAGCACAAATGCTCTCATTGTTACTCCCAGCAACCACTCCCATTCATTCATTCATTCATTCATTCTTCAGAAACTACGTCCTGAGCACCCACTCTGCCCTGGCCACTGTCTACCACTGCAGACACAGCTGTGACGGTCGCACAAAGTCGCTGCCCTTCTAGATGGCCTCTGAGGATGACGCCAAGCCCCAGAGGCCCTCAGGTGCCCCAGGCAGCCACAGAGGACGAACGCACCAACAAAATGCGGTCTCTCCATACAGTGGAATATTATGCCGCCGTCAAAAGGGATGACACACTGAGATACAGGCTGCGATGTGGATATGCTGACAACAGGGGGAGCCGGGAAAGGAGCCGAGCACCAAAGACCACATGCTCTGTGACTCCAGTTTCCAAAACATTTTAGAACAGGCAAAGCCACGGAGATGGGAGGTAGATCAGGGGTTGCCGGGGGGGCGGGAAGGGAAGTGGGGAGTGACTACTTAGTAGATTTGGGGCTCTGTCAATCAGGGTTCTCCTGAGAGACAGAACCAAGAGGATGTCTAGAGCTATAGAGAAGGCGGTGGCTCACAGGTCACAGGTCACGCTGACCATCCGAGTCTGCGAGCTGAGGCCGGGGGACCAGGAGCACGGGGTCTGAGCGGGAAAGACGGGTGCCCAGCTCCAGCAGAGAGAGGGAATTTGCCTTCCGCTGCCATGTTCCCCTTTTCGGGCCCTCGACGGATGGCATGGCACCCGTTCTCGTCTGCTTCACTCAGCCCAGGGCTCAAGTGCTCACCTCTCCCGCGATGCACCTAGGGGTGGTATCTGACCTGCTCGCCGGCACCGGTGGCCCAGGCAAGTTGACACATAAAATTAACCATCCCAGGGACTTATGTCGGGGTGATGGAAAGTTTTAGAACCAGATAGTGGGGATGCTTGCCCACCGACATGACTATATTTAATGCCCTGAATCAGAGAGTAAAAAATGCCTGACATGGTCAACTGTTACGGGTGCTTGGTGACTGTAACAAAGGCAGGGAGAGGGCGCCCCCGCTGGTCCAGGCACTCGGTATGCTCTGTCCTAACAGCATCAGGGGCTGGGGCAGTGGTCAGTCCTCACATCCCACCTGGAAGGTGAGGGGCAGCCTCCCCCTACACGGGCCCACTTCCACCGACGGAGCTGACCGAGCCCTCGCTCACGGCCCACTTTCACTGTTCGTCACTCACGTCGGTTTATCTTTGATTCAGTGCAGGAGGACATGTCGCATAGCAGACCCTGGCGCCTATGAAAGAGTCAGAACAGAGCTTGAAATACATGATGGACCTGGAAGAAGAATTCAGAGACAAAGAGCATCGTGCGTGTCTGCGCACACGCGTGGCTGCCGGTCGTGGGGGGACACGGGGAGATGTATTTTTTAAGGACACAGACATGGGGCGACTCTGCTCTCCTTTACTAGTATGCTCGCACCCCGAGATACTAAGACATCAGGACCACATATATTTCGCAATTCATCTAACACTGGGGCCAGTGTTGGGTAAGAACGCTTCCAGAATTTTCATTAACCAATGGAAACCTCTGTCGAGAAGAGAGACCAAAATGTCAAAACGAGGAGCCGGCCTTCCTGACCAGCGGGGAAAGCCTCAACCGTGGCCTGCAGGAAACGCCCTCGCGTTCAGCTGTGCCTGGGGGTCAGCTTCGCCTTCAGGTGGCTCCACGTCCCTCGCAGCCGGGCCAGGCACAGTGCCCGTCGCTCTGAGAAGGGCAGGGCTGCCCGAAGGCTGGGCAGCCCAGACCTGCCCCGACCGCCCCGTCCAGCTTCCCGGTGCGCGGTGACTGCCTTAAATAAAGACAGCCGTTTCCCCGCGAACGCGAGGATGGCGGGATCCGTCGGGTACACAGAAACAGATTACCAAGCAGGTGGCTTCGGGCTAAAGATAAATTGTGTCCTCATGTAACTTGGGAGAGTGGGATGCAGAGCTAATGTGCAAAGCAAGACTCTGCAGCTACTTATCTCTGCCGGGAAGCCCAGGCTTGCAGCTCGCGGCCCGCGGAGCCCCAGACCCTCCTCTGGTGGCCGAGTTGTGCTGAGAGTGACACCCTGTGTTCCGACGGGACGCGGGCCGGGGCCCCAGGGTGTGGGGGCGTGGACACCAGTCCCTGCCGGGCCCCTGTTCGCCTGCCCTCACACAGCAGAGGGCAAAGCAGGCCAGGCGGCACCCACTGCTCGATGCTCTCAGGTGACATCCGGCTCCTGGCGGGTCAGGACCTTTGCTGGGGGGCCCCTGCCTCCTCACCTGAGTTAACCGTCCCCCAGACCAGATGTCTGACCTGGCGTTCTGCCGGGACTGTTGAAACAAACCTGCTCGCCATGTATCTCTCCAACTTCCCGTTATCTCTGCTGGGATTGGCCTTTGCCCGTCATGTTAGCTCTCCAGGCATCTGTCCTCTCCCTGACTTTTTCTTCTTCTTTGGAAATAATTTTAGATTCACAGGAAATTGCAAAAAGAGTGCAGAGATGTCTCAGACTCCCTCCCCCGACTTCCCCCCATGACAGCCCCTTACATCACCACCGCACAGCATCAGACTCGGGAAGCTGGCCTCGGCGTGGCCCGCGGACCGCATTCAGACTCCACCAGCGTCACACGCTGTCCCGGTCAGCTCGGGCTGCCGTGGCGAAATACTGCAGGCGGGGGCTCCAACAGCAGACATTTGTTGCTCACAGTCTGGGGGCTGCACGTCCAGGATTGAGGTGCCGGCTGATTTAGTTCCTGGTGAGGACTCTCTTCCTGGTTTGCAGACGGCCGTCTTCTTGCCGTGTCCTCACCAAGGAGAGAGACTGTCTTCTATAACAGCACTACTCCCATCACCAGGGCTGCACCTCCTAATATCATTACATGGAGGGTTGGGGCTTCAACATATAAGTGGGGGCACAACCCGGCTATAGCTCATGCATTCATCATATGTGTGTGTGTATGTGTGTGTGTGTGTTCAGTTCTGTTATCACATGGGTAGGTTCCTGTAACCACCACCACAATCAGGAGCTATCATTTTGGGAAGGTTATGTGTAACTTCTGGAGCTAGCTCTTCTCACTCAGGTAGGGGGAGTGTAGGAGGCAGCTGGTCAAGGATTCTCATCATTGATGTTTCTCTCTCTCTCTTCCTCTTTGAAATATATCTATATCTATATCTATATCTATATCTATATCTATATCTATATCTATATCTATCTATATCTATATCTATATCTATCTATATCTATATATCTCATATACTAGATGCCCAGCGCATGAAAATTCATGCACTGGAGGGGGGGCGGTCCCTCAGCCCAGCCTGCTCACAGTCTGGGAGCCCTCAGGGGCAGGAGGCAACCTGGCCATCGGGGAAAGGCGACACCCCTATCACACCTCTGCTACTGCCACTACCGGCAGCGCAAGCCTTGGCTGGTCCTGGTTACCTGCGCCTCAGGCTGGCCCTAGGTGCCTGGGCAGCTGACATCCGAGGCTTGCCTGTGCCTCGGGCTGGCCCTGGGCAGCTGGGGGGCTGAGGGCGGGTCTGGCCGCATGAGCCTGCCACCCCCAGCAGGGCTGAAAGCACAGGGGGACTCCAGCGGGGCTGAGGGGACTGGGCGCTACCATCTTTGTGATGGTGTGACATCAATTTGCATATTCCTTCTTTATTAGGTAGGATATTTTGTATATGAAATCTCTCCACATTTTAACACGTGGGAGTTTTTATCTTCCATGCTCTGCTCCCCGTTCTGGACCCAGCATCCCACAGCTGTTTCCCTGAGCCTTCAGACCCCCATACCCCTACGGGCTCCCCACTGAGCCTTCCTACCCCTCTCAGGTGATTCTGCCTCCTCTCCCCACCCCTAGCTGTCTTGGGGAGACAGGCAGAGCACCCCCTCCATTGCCTCATTTCCGGAGGCTGCCTCAGGGATCTGGGTCCTCCCTTGGGAGAAGGTGGCCAAGGCCAAGGTCAGGAGAACATTGCAGGAACAGCCTGGGACATGTGACCTGGCTCCTGGCCCTTCTCTGCTCCGTGGCTCTGACTTGGGGGCAGGGCCGGGCATGTGACAAGTGGGGTCCTAAGGAAATCGATAGGAACTTTTAAGACGGCGACAGACAGCAGTGTGGCCCTTCGGAGGAGAACGGGGCCCGGTGGTATATCCAGGAAGCTGCCCGGCCGGACAGCCCCAGATACAGGCTCACCTTTCTGCCTAAAAAGATGGATGTCAACTGATAAAAATGGCATCTCTTTGCTGCTTTATCCAGTCACGTGTCACCAGACGTTCTTCATCGAGAAGAGCCTCCTCTTGCTGACCTGAAATTGTCGAGTGGGCGGAGACTGGGGCCATCATGTTCTCTGTGGGCTCCACTCGGGGAGCGGCCAGCAGCTCCGTGCCTCAGCGGCCCCATCTGTGCCGGAGGGGCCGGCCCGGCCGAGCCCTCTGGACCAGGCTGGGGTGGCCCTCAGCACTTCCCTGCTCGGCTCTGAAGGCAGGGCCTTGGGGGCCACGGAGAGCCCCCCCCTCCCCACTACCAGGAAGCCCGTGACCCTGTCCTCCCGTCCTCCTGGGCCTCACCGAATTCTGCTTCACTTTCCTCGCATGGTGTTTTTAACAAGGATCCACATACTTGGACCAAACCCGGCTGTTACCCTGGAGGCCGCCAATAAATTTCGTAGGCAAATAAAATTGACTGAAAATTAGCATAAGAAGCCTTAAATTAACAGGATGTAATTTTATGAGGATCTCACAAACCAGTCAAAGATGTATGTCAGCCCGGGGTGAGTCAACCCTTTCAAGTTCTTTCATTATATAATGCTGCTAATTTTTCTCAAATGTAAGCCGAGTGTTTTCTTCCTAAACACTGTGTTCTTTGTTCTGCAATTTGGAAAAATAAATTCCCCTTAAGGCAATGCTTTGCTCAACCACAAAGCAAGGCAGGGAGGCGGGCTCCGAGGTGCCCCGGCCGCCCCTCTGTCTAGGAAGCCCCCAGACGCACCGCACAGCACGATGCGGGCGGCTCCAAGGTCAGGGTCACCGAGGCTGCCAGTGAGACGGAGGTGCTGACTCCGATGGCTGGTGGGCGCTCCCTGGGAAAGGCCGGCCTTCCCTGTCTATGGTCCAAGGCTGCCCCAATGGGGGGGGGTGTGGCTGAGGGCACAGGGCAGTGAGGTCCCACCTTTGCTGGCACATGCCCCACGCCAGGTGCCGGGCACAGTCAGGTGAACTTGGCCCACCCTGGAATGCTCCAGGTAGCTTGACCAGGGCTTCCTGGAGCACAGGCCAGAGGCTCAGCACCCACCCAAGTCTGAGCAGGCTGTAGGGGTGGGGGTGAAGGAGGCCTTAAAGGGCCAGCCTGCACTGGCTGGAGCTGGGGAGGCGTTGCAGAGGTGAGAGGAGGCGAAGAGCCTTAGAGTCACTGTGCCGCCGAGCTGGGAGGGCGCGACTCAGAGTACGGGGGCTGGGGGTGGAAGGTGGGGGCGGAGGGAAGGTACGGGGCCCCAGGAGGCCCTTCCCACAAGATGCAGGTTCTGGAGAGACAAGTGACCCAGGAAACAGCTGACAGCCATTCAAGTCCATGTCCACCCAGATCGTGTCCCCCTCCCCGCCCCCCCCCGCCCCCCGAATAAGTCAAGATGACAGGTTCAGGTCACCGAGCGACATCCCAGGAGACCGCTGGAGGTCCCGACCCAGGCCTGGAGGTCCAGGTTAGGCTTGCCAAGGAGACGGCCGCGTGTGGAAGGTTTAGAGGGCACACGGCCTGGGCGGGAGGTCCTCGCGGGGCCAGGTGAGACCACGTGGGGCTGCCGAGATGAGGAGGAGGCTCACAGGGAGCCCAGGGGGCCATCCTTCAGAGCCTGGGTGGAGGACGGCAGCAGAGGAGGGTGGAAGGGTCTGACCGCCCGGCAAGAACGGCCTGGACTCGGGCAGCGTGCCCAGAGGCAAGAGCAGCTGTGAGGACAGAAAACATGCTGTGGTCTGGCCTCTGGCTTCCAGGCCCGAGCTCCTCAAACGCTTGCAATTTCCCAAGTGATAAGAGAGTAGGGGCCTCTTCTGGTCTCATGCTGGTCTCTGCCCGGTTCCTGACACAGCGCCCTGAACCCCCGTGGCATCTCCCGGGTGACAGCGCCCCAAACCCCCGTGGCATCTCCCGGGTGATACGGCCCCGAACCCCGTGGCATTTCCCAGGTGATACGGCCCCGAACCCCGTGGCATTTCCCAAGTGATATGGCCCCGAACCCCGTGGCATCTCCCGGGTGATATAGCCCCGAACCCCGTGGCATCTCCCGGGTGATACGGCCCCGAACCCCGTGGCATTTCCCAGGTGACAGGGCCCCAAACCCTGTGGCATTTCCCGGGTGACAGGGCCCCGAACCCCGTGGCATTTCCCGGGTGACAGGGCCCCGAACCCCGTGGCATTTCCCGGGTGACAGGGCCCCGAACCCCGTGGCATTTCCCGGGTGACAGGGCCCCGAACCCCGTGGCTTTTCCCGGGTGACAGGAGTGGCTTTCCTTCTAATGGGGTGACTCTGAGTGGGCTTATGAAGGGGGCTGGTCACCGGAAAGACCAAGCCACGATTAGAAGTTCAGAATTTTCGCACCCCCAGTCCTGCGTCTCCAGGGAGGGGAGAGGGGCCGGAGGTGGAGTGAAGAACTGGTCTCCCCTACGTGAGGGAGCCTCCCCTAAACCCCCGCACGAGGGTGCAGGGCTCCCACACCTGGACAGTAACTCTCCCAACCCCCCGGACAGGAGCGCCTGCACGCGGGACCCTCCTGGACCTGCTGTAGGCGTCCCTCCACCTGGCCGTCCCCTTGTCACACCTTCAATAAACATAAATGCGCAAAGTGGTTCCTAACTCCGGGACTGGTCTGGCAAATGATTTTCACCAGGGAGGGTTCCGTGGGTTCCGTGGGCCTCTCCCTGGTACCCAGGCAGACGGGGTGGGGGTGACCTCAGGGCCTACTTCTTGGCACCGGTCTCTGAAGGGGGCGGGCTCGTTGGGCTGAGCTCCTAACCTGGGGGGTCTGGGCACAGACACGCCTGCGCGTCTCGCTCCGGCCACGAGGAAAACTCCTTCCCACGCGTGGAAATGAGGAGACGGTCTGCCTTCTGAGTGTCTGGGAATCTGCGCGGGGACGCTGGCGGGGGTGGGGGGGCAGGGATGCAGCTGGTGCCCCAGGGGTCACACTTGGTGCTAGTCAGAGCACAGAACCACCGTGTCATCACAGAGAGCGCGTCATCCAAGGAGGTCCTGGAGGTGGCAGGTGGGAGGGGCAGCCGGCGGCGTCCAGCCCACCTTGTCTGCTGGGTGTGCTGCTCCGGGGGCTCTGAGCTCCTGGGCTCCAGGTGTGAGGTCTCCAGGGAACCACCAACACGCTGGCAGGACCGATGTGGGGCGACGGCCCATCGAGCCGTCTCAGTAACTGTCACCTATCCAGCCAGTCACCTCTGCTGGGATTCAGGCCAACTGGACGCTTGGTCCTTACTCGCCTTCCGTGGATGGTCACACCTGCCCAAGCCCAGGCCACGCACGTGACAGGTGTGTATCTCACTGGGCATGGGCCCCTTGGCACCTGGTTTTGTGAACTTGGCTCTAGAGCATCCGCCTTGGGAGCCTGGATGCAGGGAATTCTCCAAGGTGATAAGGGACCTCCCTCAGCCTCCTGGCTCACCAGGGGCCAAAGGGGTTCATCCCTAAACTGCTTCGCTGCAAACCCATGTCACGCCTGAACCCTCCTCCCTCCTGTCCCTGTGCGGGATAGTCTGTCACAGCCCAGCACTCTCAGCCTTCCCTTGGCGGGGACCCCGAGAAAGGCATGTGGCACGTGCCGGAGAATGTCCCCCATCGACCACACGGGCCATCGAGTTGTCAGCCGCACGAGGAGCGGGACAGGCTGCCCGGGAGGACCGGTGATTAGAAATGAACAGCCACACGGAGGAGACACAGGAGTTGGGGGCAGGGTGGAGACAGAGCCGCTCCCACAGGCCAGCGCTGGCCGAGTGGAGGGTGTGGGTTACCCGCTGCTCTGGCTGCCATAACACAGGACCACGGGCGGGGCTGCTTCAACGGCAGGTGCTACTGTCTGGCCGTGCTGGAGGCTGAAGTCCGAGAGCAAGGTGCTGCCCCCAGGCCTCTCTCCGTGGCTTGTAGGCGGCCGTCTTCCCCTCTCAGAGTCTGCACACCTTCCCTCTGTGCGTGTCTGTGTCCTAATCTCCTCTGTATGAAGGACAGTCAGATAGGCGTAGGGCCCACCCTAGGGACCTCACTATAACCGAGATACCTCTTCAGAGACCCCATCTCCCAAGACAGCCACCTTCGAGGTACTGAGGGGTAAGACTCGAAGCATGAATTCTGCAGGGATAGGGTTCAGCACAGAGCAGGGAGGAACTTCAGCGAGATTCTGAAAGTGAGCCTGGAGCACGAAGTTTGAAGAGCACTCTTCCCAGTCCCTTGGCCTGCGGGGGCGGACACGCGCCCGACGGGTTAATCAGCGCGGGCTTCTGCAAGACTCACCGGGTGATAAGTACGAACGTCCTTCACATCGAGTGCACGCGTCTGCCCTGAAATTAGCGAACTATTCATCACGATGATGCCTATTTTCCAGGAAAATTAGGTAATTGCAGCCCAGGTGGGCAAGCCTTCATCGGCACCTCATTTTCCCACCCTTCATGTCATCCCAAGAGCGCTCACTCCACTCCTCACCCGCCCGGGTGACAGAGGCCACTCCCGGGGACGTCCAGGAGGGCTCTTGTCCCTGTCCAGACGCAGCGGGACGCTGACAGCTGCCCCCGAGTGCGTGGGTGGCTATCACACATCCACGTCCCCTGGACAGGAGCTGTCCGCAGCAACGACCACTCAAGCAGAACGTGGAGGCAGCAGGAAAGTTGGTGAGACTCTTCTCCGTCTCCAGCCCCCGGGCAACTCTTAGAACTTTTAGGTTCCAAAGAGGAGGAAGCCGGACTGGGCCACACAGAGGCCCGTGTCAGTCAGGTTAGGCGAGGTTCTGCTCTACCAACGAGCAGCCCCCCATTTCTGTGGCTTCCACTCCCACATGTATGCCGCCTCACCCCACACACCCATCTTTAAGGAGGCCTTGCTATCACTCTGCTGTCCTTGCTCCGGGACCTGGACAGACAGGACAGACCCCTCCCCGGCATCGCTGGCTTCAGGGGCATCAAGAAACGCCTGGCGGCTCTTACATCTGCTCCTAGAAGCGACGGTGACAGTGCCCTGCCTTTCACTGTGCCACCCCCGCCCCTGGCCTTAACGGGGTGAAGCATGCCACCCTCCGGCCGAGAGGGACAGCAAACAGTGGGAACAACGTTACAATCGGCCACAGGCTGTCAGCACACCCCACTCACCTTCCTCACAGCCCCAGGGCCCCTCCACAGGGGACAGCGAGGGACAGACAGCCGAGAGGCTCCGCACAGACGCCCCCCACGGGGAACGGGCAGCCTCGCCGGGAAGAGGTGGCGCGCGGGAGGCCTCCCCAGGGCCTTCGGAGCCCGGAGCATCTTTGGAGGCCACCGCCAGGTCCCACTTGCGCATTCGCTATTAAAACGCGCACCTTGGGCTCGGACACGGGGTTCATCATCGTCCTTACTTCCTGGCACAGGATCACGGACTGTCCACTGTCGCTAGTCTCTGTCACTAGTGTTCACCTCTGTCCCCAACCCCCACCCTCACTCCCCGGCCCCTCCAGGCGCTCACCGGAATGTTTCCGGGATGTTCTTGAATACAAACTGAACTTAGAGAAACATGCAGCCGCCGGGTTTGGGTAAGTGCTATTTCTGTTGCAAGTACATTCTGTTGTGCTATAGAGTTCCTGCTTCTCGCTCCCTGCAGTCAACAGCCTTAAAAGCTGTCCTGCTGCTTGGTGCTGAATGCGCGGGGACTCAGGGGGCGCCGACGATGCTATGGGACCCCACCTCCCCTGCGGTGGACACGGGTGCTGTCCCTTCACCTGCTCCCTGACCCCGGGCCCCGTGCATGTTCTAGGGAGGGGGCCGTTCAGTCACGGGCCACACGGCAGAGTGTGACACGTGTCCCCCACCCCCAGCAGCGCACGAGGGGCCCATTCCCTCCCATCTCCTCCAACCGCCCAGCTAATCCTTTTACAAAATTGGCCTCTTATTCTTTTTGCATTTCCCCCCCAGAATTACTAGTGAAATGGAGTATCTCTTCACACACGTTTGCTTTTCAGATTTTTTTTCAATCCTCACCCAAGGACACATCTTTATGGATTTTAGAGAGAGAGGAGAAAGAGAGAGAGAGAGAGAGGAGAGAGAGAGAGAGAGAGAGAGAGAGAGAGAGAGAGAGAGAGAGAGAGAGAGAGAGAGAGAAACATTGATTGGCCATAAGGGAGTCAATTTTCGCTACATTGAAAATTAATTTATCCTTTCCTCTCTGGCTGTGATTCCACCTCTATTAAATACTATGTTTTCATATGTAAAAGGTGAGGTTTAAGGCCTCTCTCCTGTTTTCTTAGCCCCAAGAGCCCACACTGTTATGGTCCCTTCCCCAGTGTGCTATGGTGGGTCACTCTTGTAATTCAGTTACTAATCAGTAGCCATCTTTCTCTCTCTCTCTCTCCCTCTCTCTCATACGCCTCCCTCTCTCCCTTCCACTCTCTCCAAAAATCAATGAAACACATACCCTCAGGTGCGGATTAACAACAACCACAAAGTCACAAGATGAGGCTGAAGTTTATCAGACATGCTGCTCCATCTGTTCAGAGTCGTTTGCTCCTTCAGCTCAATGACGTGGGAAATCTCCCCGACAGACTCTCCGGGGCTGGATGCTCCCTGGGCGCCTAGAGCAGTGGTCGGCAAACTGCGGCTCTCGAGCCACATGCGGCTCTTGGGCCCCTTGAGTGTGGCTCTTCCACAAAATACCACGTGCGGGCGCGCACATACAGTGCGATTGAAACTTCGTGGCCCATGCGCAGAAGTCGGTTTTCGGAAAGGAGACAGACGAAACAAGCCTACAAGACGAGTGTGGATGGGAGAGTTGGAAGGGGTCGACCTCAGCGAACGTACCTCAATCAGATTGAGGACGTTTTTAGCAAAGGCCAGCTTAGGAGTACCCTAATTAAGTTAATAACAATGTACCTACCTATATAGTTTAAGTTTAAAAAATTTGGCTCTCAAAAGAAATTTCAATCGTTGTGCTGTTGATATTTGGCTCTGTGGACTAATGAGTTTGGCGACCACTGGCCTAGAGCAACCTCCACTCGGGCCGTTTTCAACATGCTCTGCCGGCTTCGTTAGTTAGCGGCTTACTTGGAATCGGGCCTCTATTTATGTAACTGAAGTTGACCTGTTTCTTTCTGACGCTGACCCCATCTGAACTTGGAATACATGTTATTTCAGCCTCATAAAGTGCGTTGGGCAGCTTTCCCTTTTATCTGGAACAAGTTCTCCGAGAGGATCTCACCCTCAGGGCTCCTCAGAACTCTCACCTAAAGCTACCACGCGGAGAATGGCTCGAGGCGAACGTCTTTGTCTGCTATTTCACTTTCTTAAGAGCTTAAGTTGATGTTATTCCATCTTCTAAGTCTTGTTTCTTTCTTGACTGCTGCTCTATTAATCAGTTCCAAAGAGGGATATTTTCCGTGACAGTGAGGATTGTTGATTTATCCAGTTCTCGCTATAATTTCATTGGTTGTGGCTTCACTTAGTCCAATGGTTTCTTTTTCTTTATTTTTTTTTTAATACTCATCCAAGGGTTATGTTTTTATTGATTTTAGAGAGAGAAGATGGGGGGGAAGGAGAGAGAGAGAGAGAGAGATATCGACGTGAGAGATATGGATCGGTTGCCTCCCATACGCTCCCTGACCGGGATTGAATTAACCCACCACCTTTTTGGTATACGGGACAACGCTCCCACCAACTGAGTCACCTGGCTGGGACTTCAATGGTTTCTTTTTAAAAGCACAAGTGTTCCTGATTATTGCATTTCTTCTACAAAACTCTTTTCATTGATGCATGTATAATAATAAAAGCGTAATATGCTAATTAGACCAAACGTCCTTCCGGACGACCTTCCAGACGACCTTTTGGACGAAGCCAGGGCTGTGAGGGAAGCCCAGGTCCTAGGTGCCTGCCGGAAGCAGGAGGGAAGCCTGGGTCTTGGTGCCGGAGGGAAGCCAGTGCCGGCAGCCGGGGGAAGGAAGGCCTACTCTTGCATGAATTTTGTGCATTGGGCCTCTAGATAGTTACATAAAATCAAATGCACAGATTTGAGGTCTATTGGTTGATGAATTTTGGCAATGTGTACGCTATGTACCTAGCTCTCAGATCAAGATATAGCACACTTGGTAAAGTAGATGGTTATCTACTAGTTGTCCACCTGAAACTAATCTATATATATAAAAGGCTAATATGCAAAGTGTCCCTTCAGGAGTTCAACAGGGAGAACAGGAGTTTGCTCGCTATGACATGCGCTGACCACCAGGGGTGGCGCAGAACATGGTGGGTGACCAGCAGTGGCAGCGGGAAGCCAAGGGAGCAAGGAAGGAGGAGGTGGGGAAGCTGGGAGGCAGGGAGGCGGGGGGAACCGCGAGGTGGCAGTGCATGAGTGGCGAGGGAAGGAGGCGGGGAGGCGGGAAGCAGGGGGACCACACGGTGGCGGCCCACAGGGAGGCGGGGGAACCTGATCGGCCCTGATCACTGGCTAGGCCTAGGGGTCCTACCCATGCACGAATTTCGTGCACTGGGCCTCTAGTACAAAATAATACTGAATGTCAACAGTAATTGAAAGATAATTTAATAAAATGGGGGGGAAAGACATAGACCATTTTGGTCACCCCAGGTAATCGCCATGTGCCCCACTCCAGCTACTACTGTAACATGGCCAGTCACTGGCTTGCCTGGTGTGGAACCCCTGGAGAATGGAGTTCTACAATAGGCACTCATCTGTTTTCGGTTCATTCACTTGGCACAATCCTACCGATTCATGTGGTTGCACGTAGTAGCCACCTTTTTACTGCAGAGTAGTTTTCCACTGTATGAATAAACCAGTTTGTTTATCCACCTCCTGTTGATGGACATTTGGGCTGTTTCCAGTATTTAGCTATTGTGAAAAAAATGCTATGAATCATTTTCACAAGTATTTTATGGTGTGTTTTTTTGTTGTGTTGTTTTGTTAATCCTAACCTGAGGATATTTTCTTTCCATTGATTTTTTCTTTTTTTTAGAGAGAGAGTGGAAAAGAGGGGGTAGAGACAGAAAGAGAGAGAAACAATGATATGAGAGAGACATATCAATTGGTTCCTCCCACACACATTCGACTGGGGCTGGGAATTGAGCCTGAAACCCAGGTATGTGCCCTTCACCAGAATTGAAGCCAAGACTCTTCAGTCCATGGGCTGATGCTCTAACCACTGAGCCAAAGCAACTAGGGCTATTTTATGGTGTTACTAGAGACCTGGTGCACAAAATTCATGCATGGGGTGTGTGTGTGGGGGGGGGGGCCTCAGCCCGGCCTGCACCCTCTTGCAATCTGGGATCCCTTGGGGGATGTCCGACTGCTGGTTTAGGCCCAATCTGCAGTCAGACATCTCTCTCGCAATCCAGGACTGCTGGCTCTTAACTGCTCACCTGCCTGCCTGCCTGATCACCCCTAACCACTCTGCCTGCCTCCCTCCTTGCCCCTAACTGCTCGCCTGCCTGCCTGATCACCCCTAACTGCCTCTGCCTCAGCCCCCGCTGCCATGGCTTCATCTGGAAGGACGTCCGGAAGGTCATTCGGCTATCCGGTCTAATTAGCATATTATACTTTTATTATTATAGATGTTTTCAGTCTCAGGGAAGTTACTTAAGAGCAGAATTACTGAATCAGTAGGTAAGTGCGTATTACTTTTATAAGAAACTAGATGCCCAGTGCACGAATTTGTGCACTGGTGGGGTCCCTCAGCCTGGCCTGTGGACATCCCCAAAGGGGTCCCAGATTTTGAGAGGGCACAGGCCATGCCAAGGGACCCCCACCGGTGCACAATCATGGCCAGGGAGGGACTGTGGGAGGACCCCAGGGTGTGTCTGGCCCATCTCACCCAGTCCCGATCGGCTGGACCCCAGCAGCAAGCTAACCTACCAGTCGGAGCGTCTGCCCCCTGGTGGTCAGTGCACATCATAGCTACCGGACAAATGGTCAAATGGTCGCTTAGGCTTTTATATATACAGATTATCAAAGAATTTTCTAAAGTGGTTGTAGCATTTCACACTTTCATAGCAATTTATAAGAAGCCCAATTGTTCCACATCCTCAGTGACACTTGATAGTGTCCGTTTTCTATCTTAGTCATCCTGTGGGTATGAAATGGACTAACTAACTATGGTATTAAATTACATTTCTCTAATAATGCTAAGTACCTTTTTACAAACATAGTCACCATTTGTAGATCCTCTTTTGTGGAATATCTGTGCCAATCTTTTGCTCATATTTTATAGAACTATCTTTTTACTTTTGTTTTATAGGAGCTCTGTAATATATTCTGAATATAAGTCCTTCTCAAAATATATAGACTGTAAATACGGTCTCCTAACCTGTTGCTTGCATTTTCACTTTACTAAAGGAGCCTTTTAATGAGCAGAGCAGAAATCATTAATTTTGATGAAATCCAGTTTATCATTTTTTCCTTGCATGGTTACCTTTTGGAAATTCTCTAAGAATTTATTTGAGACCAAGGTATCAAAGATGTTTTCCAATTATTTACTTTTTAAATTTAGGTCTATGGTCCACATAGAAATAAGTTTCGTATGGTATGACATCGGAGTCAAGATTCATCCCCCGAACCCTCATATGGATATCCAGTTGTTCCAGGATCATTTGTTGGAAAGAGTTTTCTTTCTTCATGGAATTACACTGGAGCTTTCATTAAATGTCAATTGGTCATTTATGTGTGAATCTATTCAAGACCATTCTGTTACTGATTTATTTGTCTAATTATATGCCAATACCACATTGAAATGACTACTGTTAACATTATAGCGATTTTTGAAATCAGATGGCGTAGGTGCAATAACATTGTTTATCTTTTACGTACTTGCACTGGCAATTCTAGGTCCTTTATATTCCCATATAAATTTTTGAACAGCTTTATTGAGATATAATAACTGACATACAACTAATTGCATGTAAGTGTGCAATTTGATAGGACTTGGTATATGTGTACGTCTGTGAACCATCGCCCCTATCAGGAAAATGAACACATCCATCATCCCCCAAAGCTTGCTACTTCGTAATGAACTGCTCCTTCTAGCATGAAATGTCCTTCTTTATCTTTGATAGAATTCATTCATGTCAAATGTAGCTATGGGTTAAATAAACTGCCTTGCTATTTAATTCCTGTTGTTCCTTTTGTTCTTGTTTTTTTATCTTCCTCTTCTGCCTTCATCAAATATATTTAGCAAACCAATTTATCCCCTACTTTGGATATTTAGGAATATCTCTTTTCATTATTATTTTTATGATTACTATAATAGGTAATCACATCTTTCTTGAATTAACATTATACCACTTCACATATAAGAATCTTACAACAGTATATTCTTATTTCGCCTTCTTTCATCCTTTGTGCAATTATATTATTGTATTTCTACACACTGCTACATTGAAATGAAAATATGTTTAACAGCAACATAAAAGTATATAAAAGTATAAAACTCACTGTAAAGGTAAATATATAAATCCATTTTCAAGCATGCTTGAAAAAAATAAAAAATAGATTCAGCAAAGAAACAGAAGTTCTCAGAAAAAAATAGAAGATAAGAAAATAAAAATGAAAACTATAGAATAGACACATACAATAACCAAAATAAAAATATCAATGGATACGATCCACAGTAGAAGGGAGAGGACATAGAAAAGCATCACTAAACCTGAAAAACAGATGAAAGATCAAGTGTTTCAGGAGCCTGTGGGACTCTGAGAGAGGCAACATTCATGTTATAGGAATCCCAGGAAGAGAGGGGAAAGAGGAGGGGCTGGGGAAAAGTATTTGAAGAAAGAATAGCTGAAATGTCCCTAAATTTGGCAAAAGACATAGGTCTACATATATGAGAAGCTATGTAAACCCCAAACAGATTTAAGCAAAAGACAAAATCCATGCCAAGACATGTCATACTCAAACTTCTGAACAGTCAAACGGGGCGCGCGCACGCGCTCGCACACACACACACACACACGCACGCACATTAAAGGCAGTGAGAGAGAAACAACATCTTACCTACACGGGGAAAAGACAATTAAAATAATGATGAATTCCTCATGAGCAACCATGAGACCAGAAGGAAGTGACAGAATTTTTTTCAAGGACTGAGGAAAAAGAATGATCAATGCAGATCAATTCAATATCCAGAGAAAAATATTCTTCAGCAATTAAGAGGAACTCAGATCATTCTGAGAGGAAGTAAAGCTAAGAGGACTTGCCACCAGCTGACCTACCTCAAAAAATAGCAAAAGGGCTCAGCCAGTGTTGCTCAGTGGTTGAACCAAGAGGTCACTTTTCGATTCCCCGTCAGGGCACATGCCCGGTTTGTGGGCTTGATGGTCAGTAGGAGGCATGTAGGAGGCAGCTGATCAGTGATTCTCTCTTATTGATATTTATATATATATCTTTTTCCCTCTTTCTTCCTCTCTGAAATCAATAAAGATACATTTTTTAGAAAAAGAATGGCTAAAGGGAGTTCTCAAAACATAAAGAAACTGATTAAAATCAAGGAATCCTGGAACGTCAAAAAGGAAAAAGCAACAAAAAGAGCAAAACTACGAGTCAATATGACAGACTTTCCTCCTCTTGAGTTTTCTAAATTATGTTTGACAGTTGAAGAAAAAATTGTAACACCATCTGATGCAGTTTTCAATGTATGTAGAAGAAATATTTAAGACAATTATACTATAAACAAGGAAGAGTAAATGGGTGTAAAAAGAGGTAATTTTTAAAACTTCACTTGAAATAGTAAAATGATGACACCTACAGACTGTGATAAGTTATGTGTATATAATTAAGTATCTAACCCAACCACTAAAAAATCTATATAAAGGTACACTCAAAAACACTCAAAATAAAATAAATTCATGTGACATATTTAAGAATAATAGCACAAACGAGAGGTGAGGAAATAAATTGATATTTCAATATGGTTGCTGTACTTTCTCAGAATTAAGTTATTGTTTACCTAAAGGACATTGTGACAAGTTAAAAGTGCATATTGTAATCCATAGAATAACCACTGAGCAAGTCAAGCATAGCTAAAAACAAGCAAAGGGAAATAAAAATGACACCTCGAAAATTTGCCTAAAACAATACAGAAGTCAGGAAAAGAGCAACAGAATAACAAAAATGCATGAGTCATACAGAATACAAATTAAAAATACCAGATGTAAACCCAATCATATCAATAATTATATTAAATGTGAATGGACTAAATGCTCCAGTTGAGAGATATGGATTGTAAACTACATAAAAATAAAAATTTACCTAATTGGTGACTACAAAAGACACACTTTAGATGCAAAGACACAAGTAGATTGAAAGTAAAAGAATGGAAAAAGACATATGATGCAACAGTAATCTTAGAAAAGCTGGAGTAGCTATACTAATATCAGACAAAATAGACTTTAAAATGAGAAATATTACTAAAGCCCAAGAGGAATAGTTCCTAATGATGAAATAATCTATACATCGGGGACAAAGAGTAGTTACGAATTTATATGCATCTAAAAACCGAGCTCTAAAGTAATGAAACAAAGTCTGATAGAATTGAGAAGAATAATAGATACTTCAACAATGATACTTTAATTTAAACAGTTGATTTAAATCATCTTTTCCTGGTAAATGACACAATAAATAAGCAGAAAGCCTGTAAAAATATAGGAGATGTGAAAAACACTATCAAACAACTAATTTCTGGGCAATTGAATTCGTAATTTAAAACATTCCCCCCAAATAAAGCCCAGACCAGACGGCTTCAAACATACATAGAAAGATCCACTTGAACAATTGCAGGAAAATGCAGTTTTTTCAAGCACACCTGCAGCATTCTCCAGGTTAGAGCATGTGCCAGGCACAAAAAAGTTCTTAATAAATTTAAAATAATTGAAATAACCTAAAAGTATCTTCTCTGGCCACACCAGAGTTCAATGAGAAATCAACATCAGGAAAACTCAGGGAAGTACTCATACTTAGAAATCAAACACCACACTTCTAAATAACCCATGATTCAAAGGAAAAAATAAAAATGGAACTGAAAAAGTACAAAACAAAATGAAAGTGTGATATTGAATTAGAGGAAAATTTCAGATTGAAAATCTTATATAAGAAAAGAACAAAATCAAGAACTAAAGATGGGACATCACTACAGAATTCCACAAATTAAAGGGGGTGATAAAAGATGATTATGAACAATTTATGTCAAAACCTTAAACTTAAGTGGAAAAAAAAATCCTGAAAAAAAATCAAAACTAAGTAAAGAATAAAAAGAAAGAAAAATGTCTAAGCAATTAAATCAGTAATTTAAAACCTTCCCCCAAATAAAGCATAGGCCAGGATGGCTTCATGGACGACTTCTACCAAACACTTAAGGGAAAAATAACACCAACTCTTCACTAAATCTTTCAAGAAAAAAAAGGAGTATAAGATTGTTTCCAATTCAGTTTTTGAAACCATATTCCCCTGATATCAAGAACTGACAAAGGCATCACGAGAAAATAAAACTACAGACCAATATATCCCTCATAAAAACTGATGCCGCAATCATTAGCAAAATATTAGCAAATGGATCCAAGTAACAAATAAGGCTGATTTTACATGATAAACAGTGGGGTTTATCCCAGAAATATAAGGTTGGTTGACTTCCAAAAGTCCACTTAGTCAACCACATGATTTTTTTTATCCTTCACTCTGTTAGCGTGGGTGTCACGTTCCTGATTTGTGTACGTCGAACCATCCTGTACCCCAGGGATCAATCCACTTGATCGTCGCGTAGGACCCTTTTCATGTGCTGTGGAGTTTGGTTTTCTGGCAGTCTCTTAAGGAGTTCTGCATCTACGTTCATCAGGAATATCGGCCTGTAACTTCCTTTCCTTGAAGTGTCTGTGGACTTGGCTTTGGTGTGAGAATAATGCCGGCCTTGCAACATGAGTTTGTAAGTGTTCTCGTCTCTTTGGAAGAGTTCGAGAAGGATTAAAACGAATTCTTCTTTAACTGGGAGGATTTACCCATAGAGCCATCTGGTCCTGGGCATTACTGTGTTGGGAGGTTTTTGATTCACGGTTTAAATTTCCTTACTCATCGTTCTTGGCCTGTCCCGATTTTGTATGTCTTCATGATTCATTCTTGGTAGGTTTTATCGTTTTAGGAATGTACCCATTTCTTCTTGATTATCTAATTTGTTGGCATGTAATTGTTCAGAGGAGTCTCTTATGGTCCTTTGTATTTCTGTGATATCAGTTGCAATGACTCCTCTTTCATTTATAATTTTATTTATTTGACTCTTCTCCTTTTTTTTTTTTCCCTTGGTGAGACTAGCTAAACAATCCTAAAATTGATATGGAACCATGAAAGGCCAAGTAGGCAAAGCGCGGTCTTGAGAAAGAAGAATAAAGCTGGAGGACTCACACTTCCGGATTTCACACTACATTATGAAACTACAGTGATCAACACAGCATGGTACTGGCATAAAAACAGACATATAGACAGAGTAGAGGGCCCAGAAATAGATCCTCAAATATACACTCAGCTTTGATATGGGCACCGAGAATACACAATTGGGAAAGGACAGTCTCTTCAAAAAACGGCACTGGGAAAACTGGGTATCCATGTGCAACGTAATGAAATTGGACTCTCATCTTACACCATACACAAAAATTAACTCAAAATGGATAAACGACTTCCATACAAGACTGACACCATGCCGGGGTCCTGCCCCAGCGGGTCCAGGGGTTCCCCAAAGGTGTGGACGGAGTCGGCGAAGAAGGAATGACACGGGGACAGTGTTCAGTTGATCAGCAGCCTAGCCAGGATCTCTAGCCAGGATCTCCAGAGAGGTTCTGCTTTGGATCTCCAGCGAGGTTCTGTAGCCATGTTCCCTCGCTAGGTTCTCCAGCCAGGTTCTGTCCAGGCTCTCCAGTCAGGTTCAGTGTCCAGGTTCCAGTCAGGTTCTCCTGCCAATCTCTGTAGTCAGGTTCAGTCCAGGATCCCTTGCCATGTTCTCCCGCTAGGCTCTGTCTCTAGGCTCCGAGGCCAGTCCCGGTCCAGGATCCTCCGGCATGCTCTCTCCAGCAAAGTTCTTCTGTCTCTAGGCTCCGAGTAGATTCTGTCTTCTTGATTCTGTTCTAAGTTCTGAGTGTTTCTGTCTTGTTACAACTGTATTTATACCAGTTGATTCAATCCTATCAATCTCTATTACAAAGGTTAGGGCGTTTCTTATCTCCATTCCAGGGAGAAAAGATTATGTAGTTTAAGCATGATTGTTCGTAGTTAAAGGGATTAATTACCCGCCTGGCACTTAGTTGAGGGGTTTTATTCCCTCCCTAACTTCAGGGGAAAATCCCTACCTGGGGATTCAACCTTTCTCGGAGAGGTGACCTTGGTTAAAACACAGCGCCAAGAAGGTGAGCAAGCATATTAAGAACCATATGCCATATATGCCAGGTCCCTTGAAACAGCAAGGATGGACCGGCTCCCGGCAACACCATAAAACTCCTAGAGGAAGACATAGGGAAAACCTCCTTGACATTGGTCTTAGCGGTGATTTCTTGGCTCTGACACCAAAGGCACAGGCAATAAAAGCAAAAATAAAACACGTGGGACATCAAACTAAAAAGCTTCTGCCCAGCAAAAGAAACAACAAAATGAAAAGGCAACTTGTGGAATGGGAGAAAATATTTGCAAAATATATGAGGAACTCACACAAGTTAGCAAAAGAACCAAACAAACCTAAATGATTTAAACCAGCTGTCGCCAACCTTTCAGACCTCACGGACCACCAGTGGACCACCGGTTGGTGACCACTGATTTAAACAATGGGCAAAGGACCCAAACAGACATTTTTTCCAAAGAAAGCATACGAATGGTCCATACGTATATTAAACTGTTCTCACTATCACTAATCATCGGGGAAATGCAAATCAAAACTGCCATGATGCATCACCTCACACCTGTTAGGATGGCAATTATAAAAAACATCAATAAAAGACAGCCGTGGCTGAACCGGTTTGGCCTGGTGGATAGAGCGTCGGCCTTGGCCTGAGGGGTCCCGGGTTCGATTCCGGTCAGGGGCATGTGCCTTGGTTGAGGGCACGTCCCCAGTGGGGCACATGCAGGAGGCAGCTGATCGATCTCTCTCATCGATGTTTCTGGCTCTCTGTCCCTCTCCCTTCTTCTCTGTAAAAAAATCAATAAAATATTTTTTTAAAAAAAGATAGCCGTGTTGGTGAGGATATGGAGAAACTGGGATCCCTGTACACTGGTGAGCATGTGAACTAGTGCAGCCATTATGGAAAAGAGTATGAAGTTTCCTCAAAAAAATCAAAACTAGAGCTGCCACACGATGCAGCAGCCCCGCTTCTGGGTGCTTATGCAAAGGAATGAGAGCAGGACGCCGAGCTGGCATCTGGGCCTCCATGTCCACCGTAGCCTTCGTCACAGCAGCCAGGATGGGGACAACCCGGTGTCTGTGGTGGATGGATGGATAGAGAAGACGTGAATACATATACAATGAAATATTACTCAGCCATAAAGAGAATAAAATCCTGCCATTTGGGACTTGGATGAACCTGGAAGACGTGTGCTAAGTGAAAGAAGCCAGACATAGAAAGACGAATACTGAATAATTTCAAATATATGTGGAACTTTGAAAAGTTGAACTAATAGACCCAGAGAGTAGACTGGTAGCTACCAGGGGAGGAGAGAGGGGAAGGAAATGGGGGATGTTGGTCAAAGGGCACAAACTTCCAGTTATAATAAGGGGATCGAATACGCAGCGCGGTGATTACCGTTAATATTAATGTATTGTAGGCTCGACATTTGCGAAGAGAACAGATCTCAAATGTTCTCACCTCAAAAAGAAAACAGAGCCATAGTGAGCTGACAGATGCGTTCATTAACTAGATTGGGGAGTCATTTCACAATGTATACATTTATGAAATCATCACATTGTACACTTTAAATATATAGGGTGCCCCCCAAAAATGTATACACACACTTTGAATCATCATAAAGGCAGTGTTTATTTTATTTATTTTTAAAATATATTTTTATTGATTTCAGAGAGGAGGGGAGAGGGAGAAAGAGATAGAAACATCAACGATGAGAGAGAATCATTGATCAGTTGCTTCCTGCACGCCCCCTACTGGGGATCGAGCCCACAACCTGAGCATGTGCCCTGACCAGGAATCGAACTGTTACCTCCTGGTTCATAGGTCAATGCTCAACCACTGAGCCACTGCGGCCAGGCAAGGCAGCGTTTATCAAAGTGCATTTCATTTTCAAAAGTGAGCTGTCCACTGTTAAAGTGTGTATACAGGTTTTGGGGATGCCCTGTATATAATTTTTGTCAATTCTACATCAATAAATCTGAAAAAAATAAAAGCAAAAAAAAAAAAAGGTCCACATAGTATGACTAAAAGAATGTCAATAGTAATGGGATGCGACAGGACTGGCCTGGAGGGGCAGGCAAGGACTCAGAGGGTCAGTGACACGGAGTGGGGGACCCTCAGAGTAGGTGAGCGGGTAGCTCCACCGAGTCTCAAAGGACGATAGGACGAGGGGACCCAAGGGAGGGAAGAGGGGCCATTCTGGGCAGGACGACATCCTGTGACTGTGAAGGGTTGTGTGTGTGATCACCAGACCCACCTCTCTGCTGCAGTCTGAGGAATAATGACAGGCGTTGGGGACCGGGCAGGGAGGGGCTGTGACCTGCAGGCAGCGGGACCCTGGTGCGGTTTCTGGGCGAGAAGAGCTCAGGTCAGGGGTGTCTGTCTGAGAGTGGGGGGCCATAGGTTTGCCCTCTGCCGCTTTGGCGTAGGGTGGACATCAAGGGACACGTGCCCAATGGAATGAACGAGTGAACTGCTCTGTCTGCTTCTCAGCCTCCCCTTCTGTGAGGGGAGGGACTGAGCACTTCGGGTTTGGCGGCAGGATGGCTGTCTCGCGTTGCCGGGTCCATCCCTGAACCAGCCCCTAGAGGTGCCACAGAGGGATGCAGGCCTCCTGCCCTGCGTCCTGGGTCCTCCCCGGGCCTCACTGCCTCCCGTGCCGGCCTCCCCGGTGCCAACAGGGATGCTGGCCACTTGGCTGCTGAAGGCCGGGACGGGGCACGGCAGGGTGGTGGGCGGGGCGGGGAAGTTGGGCACATGTGCCCGCATGGAGTTGGCTCCCGTGTGGAAGTCCAAGAGAAAACCTCGGTCGTGACTGCGGTTCAGATGGACCGGGGCGTGGAACCGGGGGCGGAAGCGAGGCACCAGAAAGCTCCGTCTATAAAAGCGCTATCTCCCTGCCCAGCCGCTGAAATGGGGCTCTGGGGACGGGAAACATCCCAGGAGCAAACAAAAATACAAGGTCCCCTGCCCACGTAACAGGATAAGCTGGAAAACACATCATATGATGCAACCGATTTCAGAGGCGCAAGTCCAAACAAATAAATTAACCGAGCGTGTTGTGCAACGGCGACAGCAGTGCCCACGGCCTGCACCCGGCCTCCCCCACCAAACCGCCAACTCCCCCCCGCCCCCCGGCCCCCGCCCCGCTCCGGCCAGAGGTCTCCTTTCTGGCTGGAACCCTGGGTTTTTGGCAAAAGTGAAAACGGCTTCAGAGCACAGTGTGTGCCCCTGGCCTGGCCGCCGGCTCTGCTGTGTGCGCGGGCCCCATCGGCGCGGCGTCTGGCGGTGTCCCCAGCCCAGCATCCTTTCTCCTTCCCAGACACAGACTAGGGACAGCTCCCTCTGCTCTGCAGGCTGCTGTCCCCGAGCCCGTCTGGGGCCAGGCCCTCTGGACACGGTTGCTACTGTCACTTGCTGGGCTGCTACACTCCCTGTCACTCCCTCGCCCCAACCCATAGCTGATCTCTGCCAGGTCCTGTCTCTTTTTCAAAACACTGTCCCATCTCCAACCTCTTGTCCCTCTGCCTAGGCCTTCCCGGGAGATCTGTCCTGCCAGCCCTGATGTGGCCCCGCTGGTGCCCAGGAGCTCCGCTTGCACTTCAACAACCAGGCCCAACGCCAGCCTCTGCGTCCCAATCCGGAACCTGTGACTGTTCCCTTCGGGAGGGATGAGGTTGCAGGTGGTGAACTGAAGGCAGGTCATTAGGGAGCTGGTCTGGCTCCAGGGAGCTCGGGGTCATGGGACGAGGGAGGCAGGAGGCAGGTGGGCAGGACTGGGCCCCAGCTGCTGGCTCTGGAGATGGAGGAAGGGGCCGCGAGCCAAGGGATGCATGTGGCCTGCAGGCCTGGGATGGGCCCGGGATCAGCCAGCCTGAGCCCGGAGCACCCGAGGAATGCAGTCCTCCCACACCCTGCCCTTAGCCCAGGGAGGCCCTCCCAGACCTCTGGCCTCTAGATCTGTAAGGTGACACATTGATGTCATTTAGAGCCTCTAAATTGGTGATGACCTGTCAGAGTGACAACAGGAAACACCTACGAAAGCCTTCTTTCTCCCCGCCCCCCACCCCCCTGGCCCTGGAGAGGCAGGCGAGCCCTCCGCATTTCTCAATGCTGCTATGCAGACCTGGGACTTTACGTAATGGCCACAAGAACACGCCCTAAGCTGGCCACTCTGAAAGCACGTCTGGGGAGGGTAAGGTCAGGCCCAACTTTCGCCCTCTGTGTCCTTGACCCCACACATCTCAAGAGCCATGCTGACAGTCACGGGGCCAGCTTTCTTCCCACCCCCGCCAGCTAAAACCGACTTTGGAGACAGGTATTATGGAGCCAAGGAGGCTGCCACCGAGCCTTACAGGCAGAAACCCACACGGACATGCACTGGGCTGGGGGTCCCAGAGGGAGCCGAGTGCCTCAGATTGTGACAAATCAGTGTGGCCAGTGTCCTGCTTGGCGTCCAGCTCTGTGGTTGATGATGTCACCATCTCCCTGAGGCCAGGGCGGGTGGCTGATGGACCACTGTGTCCCCAGGGCTGAGGGGCTCTGTGCTGAATGATGAATGAAGAAATGGGTCCATTAGAAATTGGCAACAACCAAGAGGTGTTTCAGAAGGCGCCTTGCAGGCCACAGCTTCACAGTGTCCGGAAGGCCTGAGCCCGGCATTCGGCTCTGCGCCTGCCTTCCCTGCCCCCCACCTGGCCAGGTGCCCTCCCCTGCTCCCTGGCACTCGGGCACACCTGCTCCCTCGTCCTAGTCCTCCCTGTCCCCAGAACCCAGCTCCAAAAGGGGAGCCCCATCAAGGTTTGCAGAGAGGGGTTCCCCAAGGTGGGGAGGCCACCAGACACAGCCAAGGGCACGAGAAATGTGACAATTTGATACCATTACATCTGCATCATCTGTCCACTTGCGCTTAACTTTCCCCAAGATTGTTTTCTGTTGAATTAATGAAAAGAGCGTGTGTCCTGTGCTGACTACTCTCCTGGGAGATTCTATGAGCGTGGCTCTGGCCTTGGAGCCAGGCTGGGGCTGGGAGGGGACACTGTGTCCCCAGGAGTCAGGGAGGGGACAGGAAACTGGGCCCCAGGTGGAGGAGGAGGAAGACGTCCGAGTGAGGGAGGGGATGGCCAGTCCTCCGGCAGTACTTTAAATACCTTAAAGGAAGAGCCCGCACCACACTCTGTGGCAAGACTCGGTGTTTGAGGCAGAGATGGCAGAAGACCCCAAATTGGGTGTGATGAGCTCTCTGAAGACCCCGCTGCCTGAGATCACAGTTGGTCAAGAATTTTAAAAACGGAAGCATGGCTTGTTGGGCCCCCTCCCCAGGCCTCTCAGCTGTTACCGAGTCCCCAAGGCCACCCTCCAGCCCACAGCCACCCCAGTGACAGGGAGGAGTGGCCGTGATTACCCAACTCTGGAGGCAAGTCCAGCTTCCAATTCATTCACGCGAAGATGGCCCGTGGCCTCCCTGCCCTCCTCCGCCCCCTGTGGAGTCAGGCTGGACACCAGGTCATTCACGCCACACCCAAGTGGCCGAGTGAAAATCGGACAGAGAAGCCCTCCTCCTGACCCCCAACTCCAGCTCCTGAGGAAGACAGAGCCTCCGAGGAATCTCAGGGCGGCCGGACAGACCCAGCAGGTGAAGGCTGGCCTGCAGGAATCCCTTCCAAGGAGCAACAGAACTTTCTGGAACTGTGATTCCCAGGGCAGTCAACATGGACAGCCAGCAGGATGACCTGACACGTCTCTGACAGGCGTGTGGACACACAAGGACCCATGGTCAGGACAGAGCACAGATGGCCTGCCCAGGATGCCGTCTGAAGGCCCTGCTGCATGAGATCAAATGGAAGCATGAGAGAGGGGACAGTGAGCCCTAAACGCTGCCAGAAGGGCTGGTGGCTTTTATCCAGAAGCTTCTACAGCAAGCAGCACACAGTGGGTCTGACGGTGAAGATGGGGCCAGGGCCCAGGCCACCTGCAGGCAAAATGAAACCCAAACCCACATAGAATCTTGTTTTTCATTTGCCTGCACGACTCCCAGGCTGAAAATTTCACAGCCAGCTCTCACCAACAGACAGCGAGACCAAGTCCCCCACAGACACCCCGGTTTCTGCACTTGGCTCTCTCAGCGACACCTAGTTCATCGCAAAGAGGAAAGCCGCCCTCGGTCGCGGTGGCGAGAGATTACCAGCTGCCACAGGGAAACGGGGCTCAGCTGACTTCTCCGTTTCCTTCCAAACCTGCAGCCTCAATATGGTGGAAGGCTAACAGATAAAAGCATTTTCTTGAAACCTCCGGTAAATGAGTAGCTCATTTTTCCTGGCCCACCGACGTGAGGGCTCTCAATTACCTTTCGCTGATTAAAGACAGGCATTCCTGCCTCTGGGCAAAGAGGGAAGGAGAGGCGAACCCCATTCTTAAAGGGGGTCGCGATGTGAGTGATGGAGACCCGTTGGAGCTGGCTTTCTCCTCCAGTGGTTTCCAGATGCCACCGAACAGGACCTGCAGTGTTCTCACAGGGAGACAATGAGTGATCCTATAGCCCAGGGGCGCACGACGCATCGGACCCTCTTGTCTAGTTTCCCATTTCAAATGTGCCCGGCAAGGTAGGTGGCACGGACATCCTCGGAGCTTCAGGAACACACAGGGGGAGCGGCTCTCTCCCCAGCTGTGGTGGTGGAGTGAGGAGGTGCTTGTGCTCTGCTCAGATGGGAACCCCGACTCTCAGGAGTCAGGGTCAGGGTCAGGATTAGGGTTAACAAAGGTCCCTAGAAGTAGAGGTACCTTCAAGGGGTGAGGGTGTCCAGGGGATCATCAGCCAGTTATTTCTTGCCTTTGCCACTGACTAACACACACACACACACACACACACACACACACCACACACATAGTGCACATGCACGCACGCACACACGCAACCACTTGCATGGCTGGGAATGCCGTGTGTGGCCCTGCGCCCACCCGGAGGCGAGAGGACGGAAGCCAGTGGTCTCGGTGGAAAGCAGGCCAGGCTGGGGCGATCCTGACCTCAGAGTCCCCTCTTGTGCCTCTCACCGGCTTTGGCACAGGGATCAGTCTCGCGTCCCCGGATCGTTTCTAAGGTCCCCTCCGTGTTAGATTCTATGATTCTATTAACACTGAATGCGGATTTGAAATGCTAAATGGAGTCTGTGAAGGCTGAGTATTTCTCAAGATTTAAAATGTCTCTCTATACTAATTGAAACTAATTCTCCCAACTGGGCATTAAAAGCCCCGGGCTGGTCTCTCCATTTGACGGACGCTGACAAAGCGCGCGGGGAGCCGGAGGGGCTGTGCGCCCGCGCCCCGCGCTGCTGCTCAGCCCACAGGCTCTGCTCATTTGCTCTAATGCATCCTCGCTTTCCCTGGCAGGCCCCGGCCCACGTCCCCACATCCTATGCCACTTAACTCGCTTAATGCATGGCCGCCTCTCTCCCCGCTGCTCCCTCCTTCCCTCCCTCCTACTTAGAGCGTGGCAGCCTAATGGCCGTAATCACGGTGATGAGCATTTAACAATGCCGGGTGCTGCTCTCAGCAGAGCAACGCTCTCCCTCCGGAGAAGGGACCTTTCATTCCAGCTGGCGAGGTGGGTGGCATGGAGGGAGGTGTCGCCCCCCCGCCCCCCTGGGTGTCTGCAGAAGACACTGCCAGGAGCTGGAAGTAGCGGCTGGGCCATCGAGAAAACAGCGACTTGAAAGGAGGGCAGAGGCCCTCGGGGGCCACAGAGCCCCCTGAAGTCGGTGTCCAGTCATTTAAATACATGAAAAAGCAATTTTAAAAAATTATACTGAAATATGCATAACATACAATTACCATCGTAACCGTTTGTAAGTGTGCAATTCACCGGCGTTAAGTACATCACCACGATCCCTTTCTAGAACTTTCTCATCGTCCCAAACAAGCCCTGCCTTCCACTCCCCACGGTCCCTGGCACGTGACGCCCTCTTCCGTTGTCTGCTTCATCTGGTCTGCAGTGAACAGGTGCTGGTCAGACTCAGGAGCAGCCTACACTTTGAAAAACTGTACACCGCCCCCTTCTGGTGGGTAAACTGAGGCACGCTGGGGGAAGCGGCCCACCCACACTGAGCAGAGAGCCAGGGGCCATCAGGGCAGCACGGCAAGTCTCAGTCCAAATGGCTTTTTGACATTCATCGCACTTTATGTTCCACGGAGACTAGTCTGTTCCTTTCTTCCATAGGAAATGGAGCAGATACACAAGAATGAGAGGGTGATGTGCAGATACTCGGGCGGCCACCGTCTAGACTTGACGAGTGCTAATATTTTGTTGCAAGTGCTTTACATTTTTATAAAAGAAATGGAATACGAGCCCAGGCCAGGGTGGTTCAGTTGGTTAGAGCATCACCCCATACACCGAAAGGCTGCGGGTTTGATCCCTAATCGGGGCGCATGCAGGAGGCAACGGATTGCTGTTTCTCTCTCACATCCATGTTTCTCCCTCTCTGTCTCTCTCCCCCTGCCCCTCTCTCTAAAATCAATATGCTTATCTTCAGATGAGAATTTAGAAAGAAAGAAAGAAAGAAAGAAAGAAAGAAAGAAAGAAAGAAAGAAAGAAAGAAAGAAAGAAAGAAAGAAAGGAAGGAAGAAAGGAAGGAAGGAAGAGGGGAAGGGAGGGAACATTAGACAATGCTGCCCTCTGGGTCTGGCTCCAGGGGTGTTCTCCCCCGACAGGTAATCTGAGTATCACCGGAATTCGGTGTGTTTTTTCCAGTCACTGTTCTCTTGTTTACACCTACAGAGAGAGATATCTATGAATAATTCATAATGTGTTTTGCAGTGTGTTTTTAAACATTTTCGTAAATATATTACACAGCAAGCCTGCGTTTTTCACTCAACATTATGTTTTTGAGATGTAATTGTGTTGGTACGAGTGTGTGTGTGTGCTGAGGCTGATTCCAATTTATTTTTCTATTACAGGCGGCGCCATAATTATGCATGACTCTCTCCAGGTAATAGATCTAGAACTGGGATCGCCGAGTCTCTGCGAACACGCATTTCCAATTCCAATTTTGCTTCGGTTGGTGACAAATTGCTTTCCAAAGTGGCTGAATTAATTGACGCCCCTACCGGCGCTGTGCGAGAATTCCTTTTATGCCTTATCTTTTAAAATGTTTACCAATCTGATTAGTGCGAAATGTCCTCTTGCTCGTTTTAAATCACATTTCTCTGATTATTAGGGAGACTGAGCGTCTTCTCATATGTGCATTAATAATTTCCATTTTATTTTTCTGTGAGCTGTTTATTCTGCTCTTCTACTGTGAAGAGTGGCAAACCACAGCCCGTGGGCCAGATCCGGCCTGTAAACTTCTACATGGCCAGCGAGCTAAGAATGGTTTTTATGTGTGTGTTTTTGTTTTGTTTGTTTTATTGATTCCAGAGAGAAAGGGAGAGGGAGACAAGATAGACATATCAATGGTGAGAGAGAATCATTGATCGGCTGCCTCCTGCCCACCCCCTACTGGGGATGGAGCCCAAAACCCGGGCACATGCTCTGACCAGGAATCCGACCGTGACCTCCTGGTTCATGGGTAAATGCTCGACCACTGAGCCACACTGGCTGTGCGGTTTTTACATTTCTAAAGGCTCCTAAAAGAAAACGAAGTGACAGGTAACATGTGTCCTGTGAAGCCTAAAATAGTTACTATCTGGTTCTTCACAGAAAAAGTTTACCGACTCCTATCTCGTTGGATGATTTTTCCTTTTTATTATTAATTTATGGAGTTAATGAGTTCTGGGCATTAATTATTCACCTGCACTAGCTCCTCCGCCTTCCCCACTGGCTACCCCCGTCACTTACGCAGGCCAAGCGTCTGCTTTCCCAGAGTCATGGTCTCTGTTTTCTTAGAAGCAACATGTTTTTCCAACATCCTGCCAACTTTTTATCACATTGGGAAAGGATCCTCTCCCTGAATCCTTCTCTCAGATTTTCCGGGTAAAACCAGTTTAATTCTCTTCACTCTGTGAAAGGCATACGATACACTTCTGCTTCTGGCCCTGAGGGAGTGGCTGCCGCTGCGCTTGCTCTCCTGTCCTACACACACGACGGGAAAGCTGGACAAAACACACGAAAGAACTGTTCTCTGACGTAGAAAAACCAGCAGCAGAGACAGTCATTTCTGAGGGCAGAGAAACAAATGAGTAAGCCCCCGCCCTGGCCTCCTGCACGGGGACCTGAGCGCAGGGAACAGGTGCCGCACAGGTCAGAAGGCGGAGGCTGGAGTTTGGGGAAGCTGAGGCGGCAGGTACAGGTGAGGCAGAATCCCAGGGAGGAGGAGGCCCCAGAGAGAGAGAGGGTTCCAGAATCTGCAGAGGGGTTCCCTCGAGACACCAACAAGCGCTCGGCGGCACAGGCGCAGCGTGCGACTCCACGAGGCCAGGGCGCACGCAGCAAAGCGAGTCGAGCGAGTCCCAAAGCTCATTCGGGACGGGGACACATCCTGACTCCGACCAGCCAGCGCGGAGAGACCCCACGGCACAGCTGGGACATCCAGGAGGTCTCCGAACGGTCCTGGCTAAGAGTGAGGTTAAAGCGCTCTTCGGAAAGCCGTAAGACGGACCTTCGCAAAATTAAAAACAAACCTCCAGACGATCAGGCGGATCTGCAAGCAACGTAGCTGCCTGCTCAGCTCAATGTCACACTGCTTTGGAAAACAAGAACATCTAGAAGCTCAATAATGTAACGCACTCAAGGTTTAGCATCCAATAAAAAACACACACCACCAGGCAGAGTCACATGAGCCAGAGAAAAACACAGCAAGTGGACCCAGAAATGCCAGAGATTATGGGATTAGCAGATAATCACTTTATGAAATCGCCGTATAAATATGCTGAAGGATTTAAAGGGAAGCACGAGCACAACGCGGAAAGATAAAAATGAGTCAAGTACAACTGAGATTTGAAAAGACATTCTGAAAGAACAAAATTCGCCGGAAGAATTAACAGCAGATTTGATATTAAAGAAATGATCGGTGGACTTAAGTGAAACAGAGACGAAAGGCCAGAAGCGGATGAGGAGCCGCAGTGACCTGTGAAGAAAGAAGGCCCCACCGACATGTTATCTGGAGACTAGGGAACACACAAGATAGGTGGGGACAGAAAAATATTTAGAAAAACTGGTCAAAGTTTTTCTGAATTTTATGTAAACCATTATCCCACACATCTAAGAAACTCAATAAGCCACAAGCATAAACATACACACAAGTCACATAAAACATATCATAATCAAACAGCTAAAATCCAAAAATAAAGGGGCACTCTGAAAAGGATCTAGGGCAGTGGTTCTCAACCTTCCTAATGCCGCGATCCTTTAATACAGTTCCTCATGTTGTGGTGACCCCCCAACCATAAAATTATTTTCGTTGCTACTTCATCACTGTAATTTTGCTACTGTTATGAATCGTAATGTAAATATCTGATATGCACAATGTATTTTCATTGTTACAAATTGAACATAATTAAAGCATAGTGATTAATCACAAAAACAATATGTAATTGTATATGTGTTTTCCGATGGTCTTAGGTGACCCCTGTGAAAGGGTCATTCGACCCCCAAAGGGTCGCGACCCACAGGTTGAGAACTGCTGATCTAGGGGGGAAAAAGACAGAAACAACACATGCAGGGAAGAAAGATAAAATACAGGAAGAAAGAAGGCAATGAAAAACATCTGTACAATAAGTAATAAAGAAGATATCCACGTAGAATTCTACATCAGGAAAGTATCTTTCAAAAATCAAGGTGAGCCCTGGCCAGTGTTGCTCAGTTGATTGGAATATTATTCAGAAAGTTGTTGGGTTCAATTTAGGTTAGGACACACACCCAGGTTTCGGGTTCAATCATTGGTTGGGGTGGGTACAGGAGACAACCGAATAATGTTTCTCTTTCACATTGATGTTTCTCTCTCTCTTTCTTCCTCTCCCTCTCTCTCTAAAATCAATAAAAAACACACACATATATTCGAGTGAGGATTTTAAGAAAATCAAGATGAAACAGAAAAATTTTCAAATAGACAAAAAGAAAATTCACTACCAGCAAATCTATATTATAAGAAACAATAAAGGAAGTTCTTTACACTGAAAGAAAATGATACAAGATGAAAACTCAGATCTACACAAAGGTATCAACAGCAATATAGGAACACTATGAATAATTCTATTTCTACAAATTTTATAATCTATATAAAATTGGCCACTCCTTGAAAGACACAATTTATTGTGAGAACAAATGTACAGTTTAAATAGGACTATATCTAATAAAATTTTAATCAACAATTAATAACCTTCCAAAACAGAAAGGACAAGATGAATTCTATTAAATATTTAAGGAAGAAATTATAGCAATTTTCTACAATCTCAGAGAATATAGGCCAAGGGACTACTTCCTAACTTATTCCATGAAGCCAGCATTACCCTAATATCAAAGCCAGACAAAGACACAACAATGTAAATATATAGAGCAATGTAAATCATGAACATAGATGCAAAAATCCTCAACAAAAATCAGCAAATCAAATCCAACAATGCATAAAAAGAGTTATACACCATGATCAGCTGAGTGCCGGGAGCCGGTCCATCCTTGCTGTTTCAAGGGACCTGGCATATATGGCATACGGTTCTTAATATGTTTGCTCACCTTCTTGGCGCTGTGTTTTAACCAAGGTCACCTCTCCGAGAAAGGTTGAATCCCCAGGTAGGGATTTTCTCCTGAAGTTAGGGAGGGGATAAAACCCCTCAACTAAGTGCAAGGCGGGTAATTAATCACTTTAACTATGAACAATCATGCTTAAGCTACATAATCTTTACTCCCTGGAATGGAGATAAGAAACGCCCTAACCTTTGTAATAGAGATTGATAGGATTGGAATCAACTGGTATAAATACAGATGCAACAAGACAGCAAGAGACAGAACTCAGAACTTAGAACAGAATCAAGAAGACAGAACCTACACGGAGCCTAGAGACAGAAGAACTTCGCTGGAGAGAGCATGCCGGAGGATCCTGGAGAGGGACTGGCCTCAGAGCCTAGAGACAGAGCCTAGCGGGAGAACATGGCAAGGGATCCTGGACTGAACCTGACTACAGAGATTGGCAGGAGAACCTGACTGGAACCTGGACACTGAACCTGACTGGAGAGCCTGGACAGAACCTGGCTGGAGAACCTAGCGAGGGAACATGGCTACAGAACCTCGCTGGAGATCCGAAGCAGAACCTCTCTGGAGATCCAGACCAGAACTTGGCTGGAGATCCTGGCTAGGCTGCTGATCAACTGAACCCTGTCTCCGTGTCCTTCCTTCTTCGCCGACTCCGTCCACACCTTTGGGGACCCCTGGACCCGCTGGGGTTGGACCCCGGCATCTGGCGCCCGAACAGGGACCCCTAGGTAAGCGCCCCACACTCGGGACGGATAGGACTCCACCGTAGGAAGAGGGTGGATAGTCTTCGCCTACTCCGTCCACACCTTTGGGAATCCCTGGAACAGGATTCCCTTAGGTAAGCCCCCCCCCTTGAAAACCCCCACACTCAGGACGGATAGGACTCCACCACGGTGCTACAGACCCCCCTATAGAGGATAAATAGGGTAAGAAGGTGGATAGTACAGAACTTAGATTGAGAAGATGTGCCATACTGAGTCCAAAGAAAGAAGACTCTGTATTGATCTTTAGATTAAGAAGATGTGCCATACTGAGTCTAAAGAAATAAGACTCTGTATTAATCTTTTAACACATATGCTTGCTAGCAGAGGAATTAAGGTTACTCCCAGTCAGATGGAACATTTTATACAAGAAATACGTCCATGCTTTTCTGAGGAAGGAAAGGTGCCAGAAAGGTAAATGTAGAGGCATGGGAGAAGGTAGGCCCAAGGAGCCTTATCCTTAACCCCACTGCAGCCTTTCCACCCCGGGAAAGTGCAGGATTGGCAAGCTCTCCCTGGGGTGATAGGACTCAGGTAATAGTGGAAAGCGCCAATCCTACTCTTAAAATGGATACAAGAGAGCATTTCAGGTTTTTCTTTTTAATGGCTGCTTTTAAAAAATAAAAAAGGGGGAATTTGCCGGGAGCCGGTCCATCCTTGCTGTTTCAAGGGACCTGGCATATATGGCATACGGTTCTTAATATGTTTGCTCACCTTCTTGGCGCTGTGTTTTAACCAAGGTCACCTCTCCGAGAAAGGTTGAATCCCCAGGTAGGGATTTTCTCCTGAAGTTAGGGAGGGGATAAAACCCCTCAACTAAGTGCAAGGCGGGTAATTAATCACTTTAACTATGAACAATCATGCTTAAGCTACATAATCTTTACTCCCTGGAATGGAGATAAGAAACGCCCTAACCTTTGTAATAGAGATTGATAGGATTGGAATCAACTGGTATAAATACAGATGCAACAAGACAGCAAGAGACAGAACTCAGAACTTAGAACAGAATCAAGAAGACAGAACCTACACGGAGCCTAGAGACAGAAGAACTTCGCTGGAGAGAGCATGCCGGAGGATCCTGGAGAGGGACTGGCCTCGGAGCCTAGAGACAGAGCCTAGCGGGAGAACATGGCAAGGGATCCTGGACTGAACCTGACTACAGAGATTGGCAGGAGAACCTGACTGGAACCTGGACACTGAACCTGACTGGAGAGCCTGGACAGAACCTGGCTGGAGAACCTAGCGAGGGAACATGGCTACAGAACCTCGCTGGAGATCCGAAGCAGAACCTCTCTGGAGATCCAGACCAGAACTTGGCTGGAGATCCTGGCTAGGCTGCTGATCAACTGAACCCTGTCTCCGTGTCCTTCCTTCTTCGCCGACTCCGTCCACACCTTTGGGGACCCCTGGACCCGCTGGGGTTGGACCCCGGCAGCTGAGATCTATCCTAGGTATGCAATGCTGGCTGGTTCACCATTCAAAAATCAATTAACATAACTCATCACATCAACAGGCTAAGAAAAAAAGAATCACATGATCATATCAGTAGCAGAAAAAGTATTTCACAAAAGCCAATACCCACTCATGATAAAATCTCTCAGTGAGCTAGGAATAGAGAAGAACTTTCTCAACTTGAAGAATATTTATAAAGAACCTAAAACTCACATCATACTTAGTGGTGAAATACTCAAAACTTTCCTACCAAGATCAGGAACCAGGCAAGGCTGTTCCCTCTCACCATTCCTTTTCACCATTGTACTGAAAGTTCTAGATGATGCAATGAGATAAGAAAAGAAAAGAAATGTAAACAGATTGGGAAGGAAGAAATAAAACCGTCTTTTTCAGAGATGACATGACCATATATGTAGAAAATCTGAAAGAATCAACAATAATAAAAACCTCCTGGAATTATCAAGTGATTATAGAAAGGTTACAGGATACAAGGTTAATATAGAAAAAATCTATCACTTTCTTATATACTAGCACTGGATAAGTAGAATTTATAATTTAAAAAGTCCAATACCATTTATAGCAGCAGACCCCAAAATGAAATAGGAATTAATCTAACAAAATATGTATAAGATCTATATAACTCTGATGAATACAATAAAAGAATTAAGTAAATGAATTGATATTCCATGTTCATTGATAGAAGGACTCAAGATTTGGATTAAGTTCTTGTCTACTTGATCTACAGATTCAATGCGGTCCCAATCAAAATCTCAGAAACTTATTTTGTGGATATCAACAAGCTGATTCTAAAGTTTAGATGGAGAGGCTAAAGACTCAGAACAACTAATATGACTTTGAAGGTGAAGAACAAAGTTAGAGGACTGAAACTACTTAATGTAGAGACTTACTGTGAATCTACAGTAATTGAGCCAGTGTGGTATTAGCGACTGAATAAACAAACAATTCAATGGAAGAGAACAGAGAGCCCAGAAAAAGACCCACAGAAATACTGTCAAATAATCTCTGACAAAGAAGCAAAGACAATACAATGGACCAAAGATAGTTTTTCCAGCAAATTTATTGCCAGACAACTGAACACACGCACACACACACACACACACACACACACACACACACACACACATCACTCTAAACACAGCTTTTATACCCTTTACAAAAATTAACTCAAAATCGACCACAGACCTAAGCATAAACACACACCTGCAAACGTCCTAGAAGATAAACTTAGGTAGCTTTGGTTACAGTGAGGACTTTTTTGATACAACACCAACAGCACAATTCTTTTTAAAAAATATGTTTTTATTGAGTTTAGAGAGAGAAGAAGGAAGAGGGATAGAGAGATTGAAACATCGATTGGCTACCTCCTGCACACCCTTACTGGGGATCAAGCCCACAACCCAGGCATGTGCCCTGACTGGGAATCAAACCGGTGACCTCTTGGTTCCTGGGTTGATGCTCAACCACTGAGCCACACCAGCTGGGGAAAAGCACTATTCTTGAAAGAAATAACTGATAAGCTGGACTTCATTAAAATTAAAAATGTCTTCTCTGCTAAAGATAATGTCAAGAGAATGAGAAAACAAGCTGCCGACTGAGAGAAAATATTTGCAAAACACAGAACTTATCAAAGGCTTCTATTCAAAATAAAAAAGGACTCTGAAAACGCAATAAGAAAGCAAACAACACAATTAGAAGATGGGCCAGCCCAGCCAGCATGGCTAATGCCTGAACGTCCACCTATGAACCAGGAGGTCACGGTTTGATTCCCGGTTAGGTTACATGTCCAAGTTTCGTGCTTGATTCCCTGGAGGCAGCTGACCAATGATTCTCTCTCATCATTGATGTTTCTATCTCTCTCTCCCTCTCCCTTCCTCTCTGAAATCAATAAAAAATATATTTTAAGAAAGAAGAAAAAAGATGGGCCAAAGTCCTTAAAGACACCTCCCCATAGAAGACATACAGAGGGCAGATAAACATATGAAAAGATGCTCCACATCAAATGCCATCAGGAAAATGCAAATTGGAACAATAATGAGACACTTATTAGAATGACCAAAAGCCAGAGCACGGACATCGATTGCTGGTGAGGATGCAGAGCAACAAGAACTCTCACCCACTGCTGGTGGGATGCAGACTGGCCTTCTGGGAGACAGCTGGAGGTTTCTCACAAAACTAAACATACTTTTCACGCATGGTCCAGTGGTCACACTTACCCAAAGGAGTTAAACACCTACATCTACACAAAAACCTACACACAGATGTTTACAGCAGCTCATTCATAATTCCAGAACTTTGAAGCACCCAAGACGTCCTTCAGTAGATGAATGGATAAATACACTGGGTCCAACCAGTCGATGGAACACCACTCAGTGCTACACAGAAATGAACTATCAAGCCACGAAGAGACAGGAGGAGCCTGCAACGCATGTCGCCAAGTGAAAGAAGCTGCTCTGAAAAGGCTACTTACCGTGTGATTCCAACTCTAGGACAGTTTGGAAAAGACAAAACTATGGAGACAATAAAAACTCAGTGGCTGCAGAGGTTGGGGCGGGAGGGGTGACGAGGTGGAGCACAGAGAATTTTTAAGGCAGTGAAACTACTCTGTATGAAATCATAATGATGGACACAGTCATTATGCATTCGTTCCAGCCCATAGCATGTACAACACCAAGAGCGAACCGGCCTTTGGGTGATCATGACGCGTTAACATAGGTTCATCAATTGTAACAAACGTCCCATTCTGTGGGGGTGTTGCTAGTGGGGGTGGCTGTGCCTGTCGGGGAGCAGGGGACAGATGAGGAATCTCTGTACCTTCCTCTTAATATTGCTGTGAACCTAAAACAGCTCTAAAAAATACAGTTTAAAAAAAAAGACATTGACGGTTTAAAGCAAAATTAATAGTAATGCTTTGTGGAGTTTGTAACATTTGTAGAGATAATGTGCAGAACAATAATAACATAAAAGACAGGAGGGGAAACAGAAACATACCTTTATAGCTTTACTGAGTTGATACCTACTTTAAGATAGACTGCAGTCCATTAAATGTGCATATCACAAATCCTCACCCAGCCTTTAAAGAAAATACACAGGCATAGTCAATCTCTATAGAAAAGATAAAGTAAAATGCTAAAAAGTACTCAATCAAAAAGAATCCAGAAAAATAAAAAAGAACTGAGAATGTATGGGAGGGCAACAAATGGCAAGATTACAGAATTTAATATAAAACGTAAGTGGTCTGAAGGCACCAATTAAAAGCAAATTGTCAGACTGGATAAAAAAGCAAGACTTGAGACTTCCAATTTCAGCTTTGATGTGTAAAGTGCTTGAAAGTAATCACGCCCATTCTTACATATATAGATAAAAAAACCCGAACAAAGTGAAAAATCAATGCCTTTTGTTAGACTCATCAGAGAATGGAGGTCACAGGACAAACCTCCACCTGAAAGGGGAGGAAGGAGAATACAGTCATTGAAGCAGAAGCCGCTCGCGCCGTAAACTGGCAGCAGAGCTTCAGTGGTAATGATGGCAACTGGCAGGGCCGAGTGTGGACGAGCATGAGAGCGAGCAAGTCCTGGGGACTGCATGGGGCTAGGGGACAACCGAGTGGATTTTATTTCCAACACCACAAAGGTCTCACCTTGAAGAGCCAAGAAAAATCCCTTCCAGTCTCAGGCAGGGAGAGGGAAGAGGCACCACGTGAAATTCCCTCAGAGCATCTTCCCAACCCAGGCCTGCCCGGCGGGGGGCCTGCATGGCATCTCCGCTGAGAGAAGGGCAGTGAACCAGCTGCAGTCCCCCCAGACCCGCAGTCTCCCCTGAGTCCGGGAGGAAGCTGAGGCACTTGCAAAGGTCCCGCCCAGGGACACAGGTGCATCCTCGCCTCCACACCTGACAGCCACATCCATGGCTCCGTTCTAGTGCCAGTGGTCCGCAGCTCAACAGCTGCAAGGCCAAGACCATGTCTAGGAAGCAGCTCTGAGAGAAATCAGAGGCCGCGTGAGAGATGAGAAGGACACCAGTGTAACCCGCGCAGAAACGTCCCTTCGTTAATGCGCCCTTTGATCCTTTCTTTCCTTCGGATTCAAGCGGGCCTCCTGCAGCGCCCGCCTCGCCTGCCTGCTTCTCCCTCGGAGAAGGAGCCCTCAGGACAGTGACGCTCGGGTGACATCAAATAATTTTAGGAACGAAGCCCCGGGTCTGTGGACCGCGGAGACGGAGCTTCAGTCAAACTAGAGAAGCACCGAGGCCCCCGTGGTGATTGGGCTCCAGGCCCAGAAAAGCAGTGAAATCAGACCACATGAAGCCATGGCCGACATCGCGACCAGCTGCACTGATCAGCCACCCCCTACCCTAGAACCTACCGAGCAGTAGGGATCAGGACCCTGACCGTGACCCTAGCTCCCTTCGTCACCATGATCAATGATTTGGGCGCCAGAATTGTTGCTGGACTGAAGGGGTCTATTTGCCTGCACGCATCAAAGCCCCATAAGACACGAACAGGAGTTTGCAGCGCGGAAAGTGAGGGTTTATTAGTTAAGGAAGTGGCCCGGGCCCCGAGACGCTGGGGAGCTAATACTCAAAGACCTGGCTCCCTGATGGGTCACCTGGGGGAAGTCATTCATCATGGTGACAGGGGGAGCTAGAGTCACGGTCAGGGTCCTGATCCCTACTGATTGGTCGGCATTAGGGCTGGGGTGCTGATCGGTGCAGCTGGGCTGATGTCAGCCACGGAGTCATTCTGTCTGTGGCATTTGGTTATAGCAGCCTGTGCCGACTAAGACACTAACTATCAATAATCACTTTAAACGTCAATGGTGTAAATACTCCAATTAAAAGACAGAGCTTGTCAGAGTGGATAAAAAGCAAGACCCACTATACATTGTCTACAGGTAACCCCCCTTCAATAAAAAGGCTCAGAGAGTCTAAACATTAAAGGGATGGAGCGTTCAATGATACTAACACATCAAAGGGAAGCTGAAGGAGCTGCGTTAATTTCAGACAAAACAGACTTCAGAGCCAGGGAAATAAATGATCGGAGATTTTTAAAAGGACGTTAAATACTGATAAAAGGGTCAATTCTCCAAGGAGACACAACAATCCTTGATGTGTATGCACTTGAAAACAAAGCGTTAAAACATGTGGGGCAACATCTGCTAGAACTACCAGGAGGAACGGATTTCTCTGCCGTGGTCGTTGGGACTGGAACACCATTTCCATCAGAAAGGGACGGAGCCAACAGGCGGGTCAGGGAGGACACAGGTGCACGGAGCAGACCATCCATCAGCTGGTGCAAATTGACATCCACGGAATACTTCCTCCGACAACCGCAGACTGCCCATGCTTCCTGGGCCCTGCTCACCACAGCAGATCAAATTCTAAGTCATAAAGCATACCTCCACAGGTTTAAAAGAATGGACATAATAACGTCTGCTCTCAGCCCACAATAGGATTAAACTAGAAATCAATAACAGGGAGACTCTGCAAAATCCCCCAATACCTGGAGATTAAACAACACACTCTGACCAACCCACGGATCAGAGGGAAAAGTCTCAAGAGATATTAACACACATCTTTGACTAATAGAAAGTGAAAATATAACTTATCAAAACTTGTGGGATGCAGCAAAAGTAGTGATAAGAAGGAACGTCTTAACATTGAATCTATGTATTCGGAAAGAACATCTAAAATCAATAATCTCCGTTTCCACCTGAGGAAACTAGAGAAAGAAAAGTAAATTAAACTCAAAGGAAGCCGTAGCAAATAAATGGCACAAACTGGGATAGAAATCAGCCAAATTGAAAACAGGAAATCAGTAGAGAAAAATCAAGAAACCAAAAAGCTGCTTCTTTGAAAAGATCAATAATATTGATTAATCTCTAGCGAGGCTGATTAAGAAGAAGAAAGAACACACCAATTACTGACATCGGAGATGAAAGGGAGGCCATGACTACTGATTTCAGGGACATTTAAAGGATATTATGAAAAACTCTATTCCCACAGGTATGATAACTTAGATGAAATGAACCAATTTCTGGAGTATGCAACCAGTTTGGAGAGCAGTTTGATCATCTCTTAATAGTTGAGCAAACACTTATCCTACGGCCTAAACAGAAACTTCATGTATAGATATTACCCAAGAGAAATGAAAGAATATGTCCACAAAATAACCGATTTCCAATATTTAAAGCACTTGCATTCGTAATAGCCTCACGTAGGAAACAGCCCAAATGTCCATGAGCAGGCGAGTGGATAAACAAAGTCTAGCACACCCATGAGGTGGACTGCCCTTAGCAATAAAACGAAGAACTCTGACACACACAGTGACTCGGATACACAGCAGAAATATTGTGCCGCGTGGACGTGTGCTCAGCCAGACCTGAGAGAGGACTTCACACAGGACTCCATCTGTTCCCAGGACGCGGTTCAGCGGCTGCCTGTGGCCAGACGATGAGGGCTATTGCCTACAAGGGCACACGGGAGGTCTCTGGGGGGAAATGTTCTATGGCCGCTGTGGCAATGGTTACCCCCACTCTCATTTGTCACACCTCACCGCACAGCACCCCAGTGAATTAGTTAGTGAACCTTTAGACATGCACTGCATAGGTGGTCGGCTCTTGGAAGGGAGCACGTGTCTGCGATGTGAGTGAATGAACTCTGTTCCTTGCTGTTTACTAACAGTTAGCTTGCCATTTTCCCTTCACGGAATGACTGCAATAAAGGCAAATTAGTATAGAAATGAACCATAAAAGCTTCAATTGGTCATAAAAATGTAATCAACATATGATAAATGCCTGTCTGAAAAAACAAACAAGCAAACAAACAAACAAAAAACACACCGAGAAGCTGGACTGATGTCCCTGGCCGGCTCACTGCTATAAAGCCACTCTCACCGGTGAATGGGTTTGTTCCTCCAAGTCCCCGCCTGCCTCTCTCACCAGCCCAGGGCTAGGGGGTGGCCTGCAGATATGTCAGTGAAAGCTGGCTCCTAAGATGGCCAGGCGTCGAAGTCTGAAAGACGTCACGGTATTTTTAAGGACAAGGATGAACTAGCAGCGCCCATGATAGGGCCATTGCCGATTTCACCTGTGCGGGTTCTGGGCAGGTAGAGAAACCAAAGAAGCAAGTGAGAGCACCTCCTCGCTAGCGTTCCTTCATCTGAGAATGGCTTTCTTTGATCCCCATTCCTACTGGACGTTTCCAGGGGACGTGGACTTCTACATGGACAGTCTCTGCTCTTTGAAATAGTCCCCTTCCCGGCCTCCTGCTTCCTGCCAGGGACATCTGCGGTCCTGGGGTCACCGTTTCTGTGGGGGCAAGAGAGCAGCAACCGCCACCAGGAGGGAGGCTGTCCCTCGCCCCCTCTGGCCGCAGTCCCCAGACCAGAGCTGGGGGGCTTCCCGTGGGACCATTTCCGTCACACGCCGTGTGTGTTTCCAGGTTGTCAGTGGCCTTGAGTCCAAACTAGGAGATGCTGGAAGACCCAGGAAAAAGGTGGGGTGAAGGCGCTCACCGACTGGGGGGCCTTCCCCATTTACTTTTGGGGTCCAGAGAGAGAGGCTCTCCACATTTTTGGGGTCCAGGTGTTAGTAGCGTGGCTCATGGGAGACACGGTGGGGCGTGTTTGCTCCGTGTTGGTCTCCGTCATGTTTTCCTGTCTCTCTTCTCCAGCATATTTCAAGTTCACGAGGACAGAGCGCGAGTCTAGCTTATTAATCTCAGGCTCCCCTGACGTAGCTTAGGGTCCTCACACGGTCCCCCCTCCTCTAAAATTCACTGACTAAATCAACGCAGCGCAGACGGAGTCGGGTGATGTTTGTAAAGCAACTGGCGCCGTGTCTGCCATGAAGGCGTTCGGCGTCAATAAGGGATGGCGCCGGTTATCACCCGCCGACACCCGAGCCCTCCATGTCGCTCTTTTGTTTTCCAACTAATTAACACAGAACCATCCCAAACAGAGCCAGATGCGCCCACACGCCACCGCCCTATTTAAGCAAATGAGGCGCCTCTCCAAAACGGTTATCTGCAAGCCCCAAGGAAACCCGAGTTCCTTGTACCGCGTGCTGCGCGGAAAACTGTGAGGCCTGTTCTGCACACACTGGCACTCAGGCGTGCACACAGACACAAACAGAACCGCCTTGGGATTCTTTGAAAGGCCTTCCTCCATTTCAACCCTGTTGCCACAGAGGTTACCTGCAGGGGGAGTGCTCCGTACCTAACCCTGTGCCCAGATGGGCGGCCCCTCTGGCTGTAGAAGTGACCTTGCAGAGCTCCAGGAGGCCTCCCCGGGCATGACCACATTCCCGCCATGGCCACGCACACGGATGCTGGCACACGGATGCTCACAGCGCCAGGCTGTCTGTGGCCTGCTCGACTACTCAGTGGTCATGCCCATATCTCCGGTCCAGTGTTCTTCCGTTCAGCAGACTAGTGAGTACCTCTCACTCGCAACAGGAAACGGGAACCTGTTGCAAGACCATCGGGAGCCGTGGCTCGCTGGCTCCCAGCCCCTGCACTTTAGGAAGAACACGGGAGGTCGGGTGGAGGAACGGCCGTGTCATTTTCTCACTTCACTGTTATTTTAGGGAATCAGTTCCCTAAAGTTGGCCACCTCTTCCTTCCTAGGATAATTGTGGTCTTCTGATCCATTGCTGTATTTTCTTCATTAAGGTTTTAGTTGGGATTTTTCCTACCATGTTCGTAAGTGGGATGACCTAAATATCTTTTTTGTGCTAGTCTTGTCTGGACATAGTATCAGTTATGTTAGCTTCATTGAAGGAGTTGAAAGCCATCTTTTTCTCTCCTGCGGAATAGCTTATCTCTATAGAAAAGGCTAATATGCTAAGTGACTGACCATCCGACTGGTCACTATGACATGCACTGACCACCAGGGGGCAGACACTCAACGCAGGAGCTGCCGAGCTGTAGTGACTTGGCAGTGGCGGTTCTCGGGTGACACACCCCAAAACCAGAGAGGAGGGAGCCCGATTCCTTGTGGGGCTGCATGATTCCACCTTCGGCTGTTGGTTATATTGTTGCCGAATCTGGTTTACTGCACACTTGCCTTTGCGTTCCACACCCTGTATGACAGCAACTTTGCAGAGTGCCCTCTCACACTCCGGGACCCCGCGGGGGATGTCAGAGAGCCGGTTTCTGCCTGATCCCCTGCAGGCCAGACAGAGGGACCCCACCTGCCAGAGGAACCCTGCTCACTCTGCAGATGCTGCCAGGGAGGGACTACAGGAGGTTGGCTTCAGGGAGTGTCTGGCCCCGTCTCATCCAGTCCCGCCCTGCTGGCCACCTTCTAATTAATTTCCTTTCAATGTGCACCAATCCATGCACCAGGTCACTAGTATAATATAGGTATCACCTAATTCTTAAATTTTGAAAGCACGCCTGTGAAGGCTGGGGCCTGTTTTCGGGGTGGTTTTCGTGTGTAGTCCTCAGATCACCCCTTCCATTCTGTCTATGGGTTATTGTTCTCTGTAGATTTCTCCTCTTGAGGGGAAGGGGGGCTGGGTCCGCTATGGTTCAGCCATTCTCAATTCCTTCTAAATAGTTTTTAATTTTGTTTTCAATTTTCTTTTTAACCCAAGTTATTTTGAAAATTGCATTTTAATTTGCAAGTGAATGGATTCCTTTTTAATGTGGCAGGAGTGTTATTCATCGACGCCGGCTGCGAGTCCCCACCTCCCTTGCTTTAGGGACCGCGTTCTGTTCTGGTGGCCATATGCCCAGCTCTGAGGCGTGGATCACGGTGTCTCTAAAGCTGTCCTCTTCCCACTGCTGGTTAGTCACTTTCCCAGGCTGTTCTGTGACCAGGGCAACCGGGTGACCCCAGCTGCCCCCCTCACCCCGCCTCGATAGTGAAAATGAAGTTCCGGGACTTACAGCGCAGCGTAGGCGGTGAGCACAGATGATGGGCTCACCAGGGTCCAGCTCCTGCCTCCACCAACTAGTAGCTACATAACTTTGGACAAGTTACTGCCTCTCTCTGCCTCAGTTTCCCTATCTTAAATGGGGAATAATAGCGCCTACCTATGGACTGATATGAGCCCTAGGGAGTGAAAGTATATACGGGGCTGAGAACAATGGTTGGTACAAAGTCAGTCAGACACAGTCTCATTACCATGATTGTAATTGCTATTAATGCTGTTATTATTACAATCGTCGTCATGGGACCAGGAGGACTAACAGCCGACAGAAGGACCATACAGAGCAGGACAAAGGAAGGGCCCGGGACCTCGCTGAGGCCGTGGCGCGGAGCAGTTGAGCAGAGCGGGAACGCCCAGCGTGACTTTCAGAGGACAGCAGCTGCGCTTCCGCGCCCTCTGCTAGCTCCCCCTGGCTGCCCCTCTCTGGTCGGCCTGACTAGTTTTCATTCAAAACCTGGTGGCAAGCACCACCCAGGCTCCGGGGATACAGCTCTGAACAGCAGCAGAGAAGGCCCTGGCCCAGGAGCTGATGGTCTTTTCCTGCTGATTGAACTGAAGTCCGTGGAAGTAGCCTTTCAGTCCTGCTGGGGGCGGGGGTGAGGGGGAGGGCTCTACTGAGATTTTGTGGCTAACACAGTCTTTGTGAATACCCCATGCACGTTGGCAAACAACATGTACAAGGGCTAAAGTTTAGGTCTAGGCTCATTTTTTGCACATCGAAGACCAATTAAAACCATTCGTTAAACAGACTTCCTTTTCCCCATTGAATTGCCTTCCCATCTTTGTCAAAAACCAAACGGCCATATTTCTAGAGGAACGTGAGAGGAGGAGGGGGGAGGCAAAGGAAAGGCAGACATGACAGAAGTGCCAAACACGAAAATACCAAACGGTGGCAAAGACACGGCACTGCCTGAGCTCCCGGCCCTGCAGGGGCGGTGTCCATGGTAGAGCCGCCCTCTCAGGATGAACTCAGCCTTGCAACAAAACTCCCCCTGCCCAAGTATGCGCTCCAGTGGCCACACTCACATTCGACAAAGAGCACAAGCCAGACTGGCCCCAAATGAGGAAGAACAGCGCCCCAAACCGGACCGACTTCACTGCTCACTCTCGGTAGGACAGACGGACAGACAGACTGCGGCGTCCGGCTGGCAACAGAACGAGAATGAACTGACTGACAGGACACACACAAATGCGGCCAAACCTCCAACACAAGTGTGGGAACGAATGAAGCAAGACACGGCCCTGGCCACGTAGCTCAGTTGGTTAGAACGTCGTTCCGATACCCTAAGCTTTCGGGTTCGATGCCCAGTCAGGACACATCCAAGAGGCAACCAGTGAATGCATAAACAAGTGGGACAACAAATCGATGTTTCTCTCTCTCTCTCCTTCCCTCCCTCCCATCAATAAAGAAAAGTTTGTAAGAAGGAAGCAAGGCCCAAGGAAGGCACAGATTATATCCTCTCGCTCATACAAAGTTAAAGAAGAGGCGGAACTCCTGTAGGATCAGCACTCAGGCTGGCCCTGAACTTGGCGGGACCAGGGGCAGGGAGCCCTGAGGTTCCGGATAGTCAGTCTCCTGATCCGGGTGCTGGTTACACAGGTGCCCAGTGTGACATGCTTACACACACGTGCACTGTTCCGTGGGCAAACCACACTTTAAAGACAAGTTTAGAAAAGTGAGAGAAAGGCCATGCTCCTGGGGAAGGAAATAACTTGAGTCTTTGCCTGAGGCTAACGTCACCCCATTTCCGCAGGCCGGGGTGCACGCTGCCCGCCTGCCCCGTGGCCACACACCTTCTAGCCGTGCCCAGGAGCCGACCCTCCCAGGCCTCCCCGGTGTCTGGCTCCAGGCTGTGCGAGGACGCTGAACCTGACCGGACCTGTCCCTCGTGAGCTTAAAAACTTGCTAAAAGAAGAGGACCCGCTCCCCCTCCCTCCCACCCCCCGCCATCAACCAGTGAGTGAAAAGGAGGCCTGACAAGCTCAGGGACCGGAAGGAACCCCCCGGGGTGTGTGAACACACCTCCACACAGGGCGGGCCACGGAGGTAGTCACATCCCAGGCCCCTAACTTAGTAAGAGGCTCCCCTTCACCTTGGGCGAGCCTGCCTGTTGTTCTTGTGCTTCTAGGATGACATACTTTTAAAATGTCAGAACAGTCCCTTCTCCAGACCTGCAGAGGTAACACCCGGTTCCCCGGGCAGGGCCACCCCAACATTCCTCATGGCTCGCTCTCTCTCTCCCCCACCTGCCTCTGTAAACTGTGGACCTTCAACGTGAATTATCCTGCACCCACGAGGGGAAAGGAAGGGTGTGTCCCCCCCATGTTCCTCTCTACCTGCCTCCCTAATCTACCCCCAATAGATTCCATGTACCTTCCCTCACCCCTCCCCTTCGAGGTTAACGTACAAAATGAACTGCAATCCCTCATATTCCTTAGTCCTTCGAGATTTTTGCTTCTGGGTTCGGCCCTCAGGCTTGGCTCAAATGTAACCAACCCTTCCATCTTCCCTCCGGTTTGGACTTTCTTTCCAGGACAGACATGAGCTGTGATGGCATCAGCCATCAGCCATCAGCCATCGGCCATCAGCCAGGACAGCCTCCCTCATCTGCAGAACTGGATGCCGACCCGCCTCTGGGGCCGAGCTCCGAGAGCGCCTGGTTGGGCATCGCGGGCGGCTGCCCACGGGCTGCGGGCGGCACCTGCTCGTTGCAAGGCTGCGCTTCAGGCGGCTCTCCGGCTGGGAGATGGCATCGCACCCCCCCAGGTGTAAATGGCTCGTCACGCTCCCTGCCTGTGTCGGTGGCCTTCAGAAAGCCATTAAGAGGCTGTGTGTGAAGAGCAGCAATTTGAGGGGCTCTATTGTCCGTCCCTCCAGCCCTTTTCCGGAGCCCGCACTCGTGTGTGACGGGTCCCTAATGGAGCCGCATGTTTAAAAGAAGTCCTGAGAAAGCACGGCCGTGTTCAAGTGCATGTGTTGGGAATGTATTGACTTGGCTTATTCTTACCTTGTACTTTGCACCAGAAAAGATTTTAGGGGCACACGGTGACGAGGCCCAGGCCGACGTGATGGGTACACACCTCACGGTTAGTAGGATAGGCCTGAGTAATCGGAAAATACAAATAATCCCCAAACTCTGGCTTGATTCCAAAGCTAGCATCTTAAAAAAAAAAAATGTTCTTATTGATTTGAAAGAGAGAGGGAGAAGGAGAGAGAGAAAAAAATATCAGTGAGAGACATCCATCGGCTGCCTCCTGCACGCCCCCTACTGGGGATCGAGCCCACAACCCCGGCATGTGCCCTGACTGGGAATCAAACCGTGACCTCCTGGCTCATAGGTCGATGCTCAACCACTGAGCCATGCCGGCCGGGCCCAGCCTGGCACCTTAGACCAGGTGCCCCTCTTCCCAACAGTGTGTTGTTTTCAACCTGTAACGCTCGGCCTTTAAGCGTGTGCCTGTGAGGATGGTGGTGGTGGGATGATGGGTGACAGGTGATAATAAAACATAAAAGCACATGTTATAGACTAGACTGTTGTAAAAGGAAGGGGGAGCAGGGTGGTGGGGGGAGAGCAGGAGCAGGGGTGGATGGGAACGAGGGGAAACAGACCAACCCTGCTAGAGAGCCACAGTGGCCCGCGCGCGGCTTTCCGATAGAACCAAACTAAACCTCGGGAGGACTTCCACCGGTCTCCTCAAAACAAATTTTTCCGGAGAACTGCCTAGGGGTCAGAGGTCAGTCGCATTAGCCATTCGCCTCCAGAACGCCGAGTCACAGGCTGGCTCTTGCCACCTGCAGCATCCGACCTATAAAGTTGGCACCTGGTGACGCCTGCCTTTGCCACATTAAACACAGCCTCACCCGTGATGAGCAAGCTGGCAGGCCCCGCTCCAGTGCCATCCGGGGATGCTCGCTGCCCAGGACCGTGGGCGGCGCCTGGGGAAACACTTCAGGACAGAGGGTGGGCAGCTGCTTGCCCAGCGGCCTGCTCTCCACGGCCCCCGGCCCCCTCCACACCAGCCCCTGGCTCCTGCATGGCCGCTGCATCGCATCCGGAACGAGTCACACTTAAGCCCCTTGGCGACCCAGAGAGTAGGGGGCCAAGTGTGTGCAGAACTCATGTTGGGAAAGAGTGGCCGGGACTCTGCACGCTGCCAGGGGCGGGTGGGGGCACTGTGAGATGCCCCCGGGTCGAATGGGCATTTGTCCACAGCCACAGGAGCCCCTTGCAGGCCACAGCACAGCCACGCTCCCTGAGTGGGTCCCAGCACTGCAGCTCTTTTGGGTCCCAGCACACGGGTAGCCACTGCCCCCGGGAGCCTCAACCCTGCCAGCTCAGCCGGCACTGCCGGGGCGGACCTCCCACAGCCCCACGCGCTGCACTTGAACTCGCTCTCAGCGAGGGAAGCTCAGAAGGATGCGGCCAGAGTGGCAGGTAAAGACAAAGAACAGCTGCTCCAAGGTGCCATCCCGTGTCAGGGACACAGAAGCAGAGGGTGGCTCCTCCGTGAGCAACCCCAGTCTCCGCCTCTGGGTCACGGCCCTGCTGGGAGAGGCACACTGCCTCCCGGCCGCACAGTCCCAGCTCATCCTGCCCTCGCGCTGGGTAAACCGAGGCACAGGGAGTGGAAGGGCCTTGTCGCCTAGTACGTGGGGAGGGGAGACAGAACCAGGTGCAGGTCCACCGGAGACCTCCCTTCCCTTTGACCTTTGCAGAAAAGAAAAACAGAACCTGTGAGACAAGGAGCAGTTTGCAAAGGTCTGGTGGCAAAGGACGGGGTCCCGGTCACCCTCCCAACTCGGGGTGACTTGCCATTGAGCCTTCCAGGCACCATGACCTTGGGCAGCAAGGGAGCCCGGAAAATCGGGGCCAGCCTCCCCCTGGCTGCAACCCGGGGGGAATGGAGGCTTCTTGGTGCTTCCATCCCAGGCTCGGTCCTCATTAAGATCCGGGATAGAGACATGCCAGGGACTGCACCGCAGCACATGCCCGGTCAGCTTCGGGCACAGGCGCCCCCCGACGCCCGGCTCCGGGCAAGAACAGAGGCAATGGGCCCGCACAGAGCACGTCCTGTGCAATGCATTCCAGGGCCCCACTCGGACGGCTGACCTGTGACCCATGGAACAAAATGAGGGTTTTCTAACGTGGCCAGGAGGCCGGGGGGCGGCGGCTGCTCACCCTCCCAGCTCCCAGGGGAGAGGAGCAGGACTCGGGGCCCCAGGAAGGAACGGCCATGGCTCGGCTCACGGTGTGGGTGTCCTTGTGGAAGGGGGCGGATAAGACTCACGCATTTTGCTCCAGATATGCAGATGCACATCACAAAACAGCAAAAACTCCAACAGCCACAGGACACGCTAGCTACCTTTCGCCAGAATATGTAGGAGGGTCTGTGTGGGGAGGGGGCGGGGAGGCACTGAGGTCTTGGTGGACAGCATGCCTCATGGGACCCAATTCCTCAGCACGGGGCCGGCTGTCCAGGCCTCGGGGAGAGTTCCGCTGAGGGCAGCGAAAGACTGCTTACCCGATCTCCCGTCCCCACCTCTCAGGGAACCTGCTGGACACATCACGTCTCGGCCTATTCAAGCCTCAGGGACCCCCACCAGCAGGGATCAAGGCTGGGGTCCCCCTGAGGAGCTGCAGGAAGAGCCCGCAGCCAGCGTGAGCCCTCCCTTCCCTTTTCAAATCCACACCCGTCCCCAGATCTGCTTTTGGCAAACACGGGCCGAACTCCCGCTGCTTTCCCCCGAAGTCACCGAGGAGAGAGCGCGATAATGAGCTGGCGTGTTCTTCTGAGATGTTTACTGTGTTCCTTAAAGCGGGGACATGCTGGTTCCGAGACTAATTTGGGGTTGCTAGATCTCTCCTGCTCGCTTTGGAGATCTCGGAGGTAAACACGCGGACTGGGGTATAATTAAGCCGTGTCAGGGAGTCACGTCCGCAGTCGGGGGGCTGCTCCCTCGGCAGGGGCCACTGCAGGCCCGCGGCAGGAGTGCCTCTCAGTTCTCCCAACAGACAGGAGAGAGATGCGCGGGAGCCGTGAGAGAACACATCACACACAGTCCGAGACGCGGGGATACAGACTGGGTGGCCCTGACTCCGGTTCAAGGACAACGAAGACAAATAGAGCGGACCCAGGCGCTCTCGGAGGGCCTCCCAAACACAAACTGGTCCTCGTAACGGGCTTAGTGATGTTTGAAAGACGGCCGAGCCTCAACCTGGCATATTTCACAGTCTTGTGTTTTAAAAAATTAAAACTCAGGGCCTCCAGTCGTGTGTCAGTTGTGTAAGAACTATAATAAGTGCGTCCACATGAGCCCTAAATTCCCGCTTTCGCAATGAAGACCTGGGGTTAGAATGACATTTATATAAATTTCGCTCAGTATTCCGGCCGTGTATTTTACCCAAGGAGTCCGAAGGCATTTATAGACATTCTGATTAGTGCCTGTGATATCCCAGTGGGGCGGCGGATTCTATTAGCTCGGGTGTACAATCGGGAATAGAAAACCTTACAGCAGCCAAGAGGTTTGGCGAAAACCATATGGCGTGTCACGGATAACGCTTTGAGAAGAAAACAGGTTTTTTTTTTCCAGAGTCTCTGCCCGCGCTAGTCCTCCGTCCAATTTGTTTACAGGATGTTTTTTTAGAAAGAACATTTGCTGATGGGAGGTGAGTCCTAGGGACTCTAAAATCTCACCTGCACTTTCAGCCGCAGGTAGGGTCCCCCTGAGCCCCGCCCTCCACCCCCCGGCCTGGCCCAGCACCTGGAGAGCCGAGTCGGGAAGCGGAGAAGGGCGATCTGGCGAAGATGCTGCCGGAAGGGATCCGAGGGCCCACAGAGGCCCGAGCCCTTCGCTCTGCACAGCTTACAGAGCGTGAGCCGCAATGGCACCCTCCGTCTCTTAGTCTAAACAAGAAATGGAGACGGAGGAACAAGAAGAAAGACGTGGGCTGCTGTCTAGGGCAGATGGTGCATTGGGAACAGATGCCAGGGACAGATGCCATCGTTTCTTCAAGAAGCAAGACCCCTGCCCGGCCGGTGCGGCTCAGTGGTTGAGCCTCGACCGATGAACCAGGAGGTCACGGTTCTATTCCTGGTCAGGGCAGATGCCTGGGTTGTGGGCTCAGTTCCCAGGAGGGGGAGTGCAGGAGGCAGGTGGTCAATGATTCTCTCTCCTCATTGATGTTTCTATCCCTTTCTCCCTCTCCCTTCCTCTTTCTGAAATTGATAAAAAAATATAAATATATTTTTAAAAAACATAAAGCCTTTAAAAAAAAAAAAGGCAGCAGGACCTGCAGGTGGGCGAGCAGTGGCCAGAGGGAGCGGGACCATCAGGCTGCCCCTGGCAGGAGGAGGGTCTGTGCTCCTTTCCAAGGTGCTTCAAGACGCTGCAGACAAAACCGCCAAATGGCCCCGTAATAATATGTGAGGAGTGAGAATGGCCGAAGGTGTCGAGATACTGCTGCCAGGAGGCAAGGCCTGTGGTGGGCTAGGCGCACCCACCCCTGCGGCTGGCTCTGCCCACTGCCTTCCTACCCCGGTCGCCGCCACACCCTCCACCACAACCTGCCTCTTCCTGCGCCAGGGTCCCCACAGGCCTGCCATCTGCCAGGAACCCCTCACCTCCTTGGACACAGCATTCATCGTGGGTTTGTTTTTTTTTAATTTATTTATTTTTATTGATTTCAGAGAGGATGGAGAGAGAGAGAGAGAGAGAGAGAGAGAGAGAGAGAGAGAGAGAGAGAGAGGAACATCCATGATGAGAGAGAATCATGGATCAGCTGCCTCCTGCACGCCTCCCACTGGGGATGGAGCCCGCACCCGGGCATGTGCCCTGACCGGGAATCAAACCGTGGCCTCCTGGTTCATAGGTTGACGCTCAACCACGGAGCCACGCCAGCTGGGCTGTTTTTGTTTTTTTAAGATTTTTTGTTTATTGACTTTTAGAGAGAGGAAGGGGGAGGGAGAGAGAGAAGCATCGATGTGAGAGCAGAACATGCATCAGCTGCCTCCTGCCTGGCCCCAACTGGAGATCGAGCCCAGCACCAGGGCATATGCCCTGACCGGAAGTCCGACCGGCAACCTTACAGAGCGTGAGCCGCATGGCATCACAGACAACAGGACAACACCGACCAACTGAGCCACACCGGCCAGGGTGGCACCGTCCTGCTCACACACCGATTCTGCTTGGAAGGCTTCCTTCGCTGACCCCCAGGGTGGGGTCTGGTCCGCCTGTTCCAGACCGTCCCGCCCTCTCCCGAATCCTGAACTGTCCCTCCGCTGGGAGCTGGGCGTTGACAGCTCGCCCGTCCAGTTCAAAGACACAGTGACACAAACGGGGGAGTAGCATGGGGGGAGCGGGAACGTGGGAATGTTGAATATTGAGTCATGTGATTGTGCCTCCTCCTCCCTGCCACGGCCTGAGCTTCTGACTCCCAGGCCACGCGAAAGCCCCCCACCTGCTGCCTGGGAGGAGGGGGGGAGAGGTGTCCAGGACTCGCCGCGTTTTCTGCGTGGAAATGCCAAGTCCCCTCTTAACGATCGATGCCCTTGGAAATCCAGCAAGGTCTCCCCCCGCCCCCCCCCCCGGGGTCCTTCTCTGCCGGAGGATGGTGACTTCACTGGTATTTCCCACGATTCACCTATTTTCACAGTAAATCTTCCCCATGAAATTTCGTCCTGCATGCTTGCTTGGGAGGAATCAATTAAGGATTTATATTTTAGCCCTACTTTGAAATACACTGGAGATTTCAAATCTGAGCTCCTAATGGCTGAGTTTTATAAAATTAGGACCGCTCATTCAATTATGAATAAAGGCTTTATCAACATCATTAGCATTGTTTTAAGCCTTTTTCCCCCTCCAAAGAATTCCATGTCTCCCCGTGGGAACCTTATGAAAATATCATTAGAAACAAAGGTATTAGCCTCTCTTCACAGCTCCCCGGCTGCTTTTTTTTTTTCTTTTTTCCAGAGGTGTTTTTCAAAAGCAGAGAAATTCTCCAAGGAAGAAATTGCTTGGAGATCTGTCGTTGCTACTAGAACACAGCGACCAATTTTCATAAGTAGAAAAAGTAATTTCAGAAGAATAGCAATAGGTAAGTGGGACTGAAAGAGAGAAAGAGAAAGAGAGAGGGGGGATAGGAGGCAGAGGTGAGTGGGGGGGAGAAGAAATAGAGAGACCAGGACGGGTCAGGTGTGGCTGAGGGGCCCATTCCGCCCCGGGCAGAGGAGCCACCGGAGTTTAGAAATGTCAGTCATGGGTGTATTGGCTGTGCAACTTGTCATAGAGTCCCTTTCTAGTGATATCAAATGTCCTGAAACTTTGAAACCTGTGTGTGTATGTGTGTGTATATGTGTGTGTATGTATGTGTATGTGTGTGTATGTGTGTGTGTGTGTGTGTATGTTGGTGGGGGGGCAGCACATTTTCCAGCTGATGCAGCCACCTCTCTCCAGTTCCCTTTCTTTCTCTTTTTAGAAATATGTTTTTATTGACTTCAGAGAGGAAGGGAGAGAGAGATAGAAACATCAATGATGAGAGAATCACTGATCAGCTGCCTCCTGCACGCCCCACACTGGGGATCGAGCCCACAACCCAGGCCTGTGCCCTGACGGGGAACTGAACTGTGACCTCCTGGTTCATAGGTCGAGGCTCAACCACTGAGCCACGCCGGCCGGGCCCGGTCCCTTTCTTGAGCGCCACTGTCATTTGAAAATGCCCACAAAGCTAAAACTGGGCGAGTTTGCCAATAGATCCCAAATGATCAGTTCCTGAAATCAGAAGGTTGATTTCATTTAGATGGAACGTGTTTAATTTGTGATGACCCATGGCACACGCGCCTCTCTGCCGATTTCCCAGAGGCAGACTGGAATCTGAAAGCAGAAGCCGCAGTCAGCACCGCGGTGAGAGCAAACGGAGGTCTCTGCTTTCTGGACTGTTTCCCGCACTGTCAAGTCGTCTGTCTGTCCGTCTGTCCGTCCGTCCGGGGTCGGGTGAGGCGAAAGGGCCGAGGGAGGCCCGGAACTCAGGGGGCACGGGTCTGCCAGCCCGGAGCTCCGCCCCACCCTCTGCATTGGCTGAGCTAGCTGTACAGCGACGGAGGCTTCTTCAGAAATGCCTTTGTCACCTTCGCAGATTCCAGAAACCCAGCAGATCTGGCCAGATTGAGACAGCTCCTCTCCCCTTTCGCATATGAGTCTATTTCCGTGTGATCTGTGAGTTTCCACACACGCAGTGAATTCTCGGCACCTGTTGTACCCCAGGCAGCACACTCCCCCGGGGCCAGGGCCTGCATCACCCGCAATGTTGTGGGCAGAAGCAGGTGGCTAACCGACTCCCCCCCGCACTTCCCCCCCCTCACTGCCACCAGCCAGCCTGGTTCTCCTCTCCTGGGGACTCACTGGTCACCCAGAGTCTCTTCTCAAGTGCCCTCCACGCTGCTATGGTCGGCGTCATTTTGAACCACACAGTCTAGCCCAGTGATGGCGAACCTTTTGAGCTCGGCGTGTCAGCATTTTGAAAAGCCCTAACTTAACTCTGGTGCCGTGTCACATACAGAAATTTTTTGATCTTTGCAACCATAGTAAAACAAAGACTTATATCTTTGATATTTATTTTATATATTTAAATGCTATTTAACAAAGAAAAATCAACCAAAAAAATGAGTTTGCGTGTCACCTCTGACACGCGTGTCATAGGTTCGCCATCACTGGTCTAGCCAGACTGAGCCCTACTTCAAATCTCCCCTCAGCTCCTGGGAGGACGATCAAACTCCCAGGTTGACGCTGAAGGCACTGGGAGGTGTGACTCCGGGAGAGGGTCCAGCCTCCCCTCCGCCCCTTCCCCCCCACGTGCTCGGCTGCAGCCACACCCTGCCTGCCGTTACCACCACCGGCTGCCAACCCAGCCACCCATCGGGAGAGCTGAGGCTCGCGGGGCACGGTGAGGGGGCCAGACACGGAGGAAGTGAAAATGAAAACAAGGCAACAGCGGGCAGGACTCCGCTCCTGTCGCCCTGGGCCCAGAGAGGCGGCTCTTTCAGGCAGCACCTCACTCCCATGATGATCTGACTGTCGGAATGCGCCCATGACAAGCGCGGGTGAGGACGAGGTGAAACCGGGATCCGTGTGCGCGGCTGGCGGGAATGTGAAATGGGCAGCTGCTGTGGAGGAAGAGTCTGATGGGTCATTAGAAGTTAAGCAGAGAGCCTGGCCGGTGTGGCTCAGTGGTTGAGCACCGATCTAAGAACCAGGAGGTCACAGTTCAATTTCCAGTGGGGGCACATGCCCGGGATGCAGCTCAATCCCCAGGAGGGGGCGTGCAGGAGGCCGCCCATCAATGAGTCCCTCTCACATCACTGATGTTTCTCTCTCTCCCTCTCCCTTCCTCTCTGAAATCAATAATATATATATTAAAAGTTAAGCAAAGAATTTACCCCATGATCCAGCAATTCTATTTCTAGGGGTACACCCAGAAGAACGAAAAGCAGGACTTGACGAGATCACTGTCCACCATACCCAAGCAGCGTTATTCACTCATAATGGCCACAGTTGGAAACCACCCAAACTCCCATCCGCAGGTGAATGGATAAACGGCCTGGGGTCTAGTCATACCACGGGATTACTCCGTTTACACTGGAAAGGGAGGGAAATTTTGACACATGGATAAACCTGGAAGACATTAAGCTAGTGGAATCAGCCAGACACAAAGGGGAAAACATCGTATGACTCCACTTACCTGAGGTAACTACAGGAGACAGACTCACAGACACAGAGAACAGAAGGTGGGGGCCTGGGGCCGGGAGAGTGGCGGGGAGTTGGTGTTCAGTGGGGACAGAGACAGCTGGGGAAGATGGAAACAGTTCTGGAGACGGATGTGGTGATGGTTACATAACAATGCAAATGTACTTAACGCCACTGACTGTACACTTCACACGGTTAAAAAGGTAAACTTTCTGTGCATTGCACCACTTTAAAAAAATTGCATGTGTAGGATTTCTGCTTCTGAGCATGATGCGGTAGCAGGGACTAGACCTACCCTCCCACACGAAACAACAGCCCAACGAAACCACTGAAGAGAAAAGATGAAACAGTCATTTTCAGGTGTAAAATCAGGCACCACAGGACGGAGATGCTGAGAGAAGGGAACAAACCAGGTGAGGCCTCTGGCTGCCTTAGCTGAGCACCTAGGAAAGGTTCCCAGGCCACACTGCAACCCAAACAGAACCGGGCTCTCTCTGAAACGAGAAAACAGAGCTGAGAATCAAGCAAAGCTAAAGAGGCTGAAACTGCAGGGCAGAATCTTGGGGGATGCAGAAGTGGGGGGGGGGGTGAAGGAGAGGAGGAGTGCAGAGAGGAGAGGAGTGCAGAGAGGAGGGTACAGGAGAGGAGGGGTTGCAGGAGAGGAGAGGGGTGCAGGAGAGGAGGGGGTGCAGGAGAGGAGAGGGGTGCATGAGAGGAGAAGGGTGCAGAGAGGAGAGGAGTGTAGAGAGGAGGGGTGCAGAAGAGGAGGGGTGCAGAGAGGGGTACAGGAGAGGAGGGGGTGCAGAGAGGGGTGCAGGAGAGGAGGGGGAGCAGTAGAGGATGGGTTGCAGGAGAGGGGATGCAGGAGAGGGGTGTAGAGAGGGGTGCAGGAGAGGAGGGGTGCAGAGAGGAGAGGGGTACAGGAGAGGAGGGGTGAAGGAGAGGAGGGGGGATGCAGGAGAGGAGGGGTGCAGGAGAGGAGGGGTGAAGAGAGGAGAGGGGTGCAGGAGAGGAGGGGGATGCAGGAGAGGAGGGGAGCAGGAGAGGAGGGGTGCAGAGAGGAGAGGGGTGCAGGAGAGGAGGGGTGAAGGAGAGGAGGGGGATGCAGGAGAGGAGGGGAGCAGGAGAGGAGGGGTGAAGGAGAAGAGGTGGATGCAGGAGAGGAGGGGTGCAGGAGAGGAGGGGTGAAGGAGAAGAGGTGGATGCAGGAGAGGAGGGGGATGCAGGAGAGGAGGGGGATGCAGGAGAGGAGGGGGATGCAGGAGAGGAGGGGGTGCAGGAGAGGAGGGGTGAAAGAGAAGAGGTGGATGCAGGAGAGGAGGGGTACAGGAGAGGAGGGGTGCCGAGAGGAGAGGGGTGCAGAAAACGATCGGGTTGCATGGAGAGAGAACTCAGGAGTTGTGCAGAGGGTTGCATAACAAGGCAAATATACTTCATGCCACTGAATGGCACCCAGAGACTTCAGCTGTGTCCCATCCGCATGGCCAGGTGAGGCAGGAAAGACCCACCAAAGAGGAACAGTCAAAACAATCTTTGAAAATCACGAAGGGGTAGGAAGAGCATTCTCACTAAAGCAGGGAAACCTTGTATCACAGAGAGCACCAGGAAGAGTCCTCGGAAGGCTAGTGCCCCAGGAGTGAGGCAACCTTAGCCCTCCGCTAATAGTCACTCTGGTCTTGCCTAACAAAGCTTCAAGGTAAGTCCCAGGAGGATCTAGCTGTTTCCAAGTAACATAGTGGCTCCCAAGAACAAAGCTCAGGAATATGTCAACAAATATAAAAATATCCAGCACCTAACAAAATAAAATTTACCGTGCTGGCATCCAATAAAAAATTATTAAGACTACAAAGTAACAGGAAAATATGACCCATAATCGGGGGGGGGGGGAATAATCAATAGAAACAGACCCAGAAATGGCACAGATAATAGAGTTAGTAGGAAAGGTGTTAAACAGTTATTAAAACTGGATTTTTTTTTATTGTTACAAGAGTAGAAAACATAAGAATGCTGAAGAGAGATGTAGAAGATATTTTTAAAAATATGTGGAGATAAAATTGGTGGAGACAAAAAAAAAAGATGTCTAGAATCAACAGCAGATTACACACTACAGAACAAAAACTTAGTACACTTGGAGACTAAATAGCAATAGGAGCCCTCTAGAATAAAAGAGAGAGTAAAAAGACGGGGCAACGCTGAAGAGAGCATTGGTGAGCAGTGGGGCAAATTCAAACAGCCTAATATACATGTAATTGGAGTTCCTGAAGGAGAGGCAAGTGGGGGAGAAAACCACTTGAAAATATAATGGTGGAAATGTTTTCAGATTTGATGAAAACTACAAACCCACACGTACAAGAAGCTAAATGAACCCCCAATACAAGAAATATGCATAAAAATTTACAGCAAGGTACATCATAATAAAATTGCCCAAAACCAGCGATAAAGAGGAAACTTTAAAAGCAGCAGGAGTGAGGAAGGGAGGGACACGCTATGTAGAGAGAAACAAATGTAACCATGACAGCCAGCTTCTCATCAGAGACAACGCATGCAGACAGTACAGCAACATGTGAAAGTTTAAACACTGCCAATCTGGAATGAGTTACCCAGCCAAAAAAAACAATACCTTTCAAAAATACATGCGAAAAAAGGACTTTTTCAGGCACATAAGAGCTGAAGAAATTCAGCAAAAACAGACTTTCACTGAAAGAAATGATAAAGTCCTTTGAGCAGAAAGCAAATAGCACAAATTTGGATGTACACAAGGGAATAATGAGCACTGGAAATGGTAAATATTGGATAAATGTAAAGGAAATTTTCTCTTATTAAAAAAACTCTTTAAAAGATAATCGACTGCTTTAAGCTAACACAACAATATACTGTGGCACGTAAAATATAAGTAGAAATAAAAGGCATGACAACATAGCAAAGGGGCTGAGAAGGAAAACGGAAGTCCAGCCCTATAAGATAGCTCTGCTATAAGTAAAGTAGTCTAATATCACTTACAGAGAGACTTTGATGAGCTAACGTTTAATACCATAAGCGTTTAATACCATAAGCCCTAAAACAATCTGTGCTTTTTAAAAAGAGGTATAGTAAATAAAACAACAGAGGACATAGAAACTGAAAAATGAAAACTACTCAATGTATCCAAAGGAAGTCAGGACAAAAAGGAACAACCTATGGGACAAATAGAGAGCAGATAGCATACAGTAGATTTGAATTCAATTATGTCAATAACCACATTAAACATAAATGCTCTAAACACCTCAAACAAAAGGCAAAGGTTGTCAGACTGAATAAAAAAGCAAGAACAAGCTACATATTGCCTAAAATAAACCCACTTATTTAAAAGAAATAGATAAATCAAAAGGATGGAAACGATATCATGCTGGGAATAATCAAAAGGAAGCTGGAGAGGCTACATGAATATCACACAAAGTAGACTGCAGGACAAAGAGAATGAACAAGGATTACGAAAATCGTTTAGTAATGATAAAGGAGTCAATTCATCAAGGAGACATAACAATGCTAAATTTTATACCCCCAATAAAAGACCCTCAAAATATCTGGAACAAAACCTGATAGGACTTAAAAAAGGAAGTAAATAAATCCACAATTATAGTTGGATACTTTAGAAACCTATCTTAATAATGTATAAAACAAGTACACAGAAAATCAGTAAGGATGCAGAAGGGTTGAACAATAGCATAAGCCAATTTGACCTATTTGACATTTATAGTCTATATTACCTAACTACAGAAGAAATCACATTCTTCAAATGCACACAAATATTTCCCAAAATAGATCTTATTCTGGGATAATAAGAATAAGAATAAGAATAAATTTACAAGAATTCAAGTCATACAAGGTATGTTCTCTGGCCACAATGAAATTAAATTAGAAATCTAAAAGATACCTGAAAAATTCCCCAAATGTTTAGAAACTAAATAATACACTTCTAAATAACTCATGGGTCAATATGAGAATGCATTTTTAAATGAATGAAAATAAAAACATGGCATGTCAAAATGTGTGAGATGCAGCTGAAAACAGTGCTTAAAATGAAATTT